>NW_024962264.1:21300897-21743665 GCF_019238085.1 Lagopus leucura
AAAAAAAAAAAAAAAAAAAAAAAAAAAAAAAAAAAAAAAGCAATATACATATACTAAAACTTGAAAAAACATATGATTAATGTATGTTAAATGAAGTATTGATTCAGAAGTGATTCAATTAAAAGATTCACTTTTATTCTTTTAAATTTTCTTAAAGCTTTTAAAATAGCAGTTATAAAGCTTTTGTAATACAGATATTCAGCAAAACAAATGCATTTATGCATTATATCAGAGCTGTCTGATCTGGATTATTTTCCCCAAAAAGGTTTGAAGCTATGTGTCTATCTCTGTGCATCTTTGGATTAAGGAAATTGAAGTGATCTTCCAATCTCATTACTGGATTGCTGGTGAGATATGCATAGCCATACCCCTTCCAGATTCAATAGATTAATGCATTATAAAAATAATAGTAGATAAAGTAAATAAAATTGCACTGAGCAGAATTTTTGAATAATCTACATACACACATCATGGCTTAGCCATATTCTAACACTATTTTGTTCATTATCCTTTCTACTAAAATAGCAAAACCATTGGTTAACTTGGTATTATCTCCAAACATTCCGGTTCTCAACTGCACTGTCTACATACTCTTCATGTTTTCCATTGTTTTCTCTCCTCCCCTTCCTTCCTCCCTCCTGTCAACAGCTAAAGGGGAGGGACTGGAATGTGTTTCACTGAGAAAATTGTTTTGAGGAAGTGTGTGAACTTTCTAAGCAGGGTCAGTGTCATCACAGCAAACACAGCGACTAGAACTCAGTATTTGCCTTCAGAACTCAGTTGTTACCTTTAGACTTGAAAAAAATTGCAGCTTGGGGCTCTATAGGATGATGTGAGCCTAGGCGTGTGTGTCCTGTGTTTCATGCTGCTTTCACTAAGAAAGGGCAGCTATTTTTGAGCTCTGCAGGGATACTTTTCTCCTCCTTTTTGAAAACGATTAGATTTCAACCAGAAGTGGTTGGCAGAACACAAAAGATGTCTGTTCTTTTTACTTTCTTCCTCTCCATGCTCACTGGGAGAGCAGAGGCAGTGACAGTGCAGTGATGAAGTGTTTGACTGTGCCAGCAGCAATTAGCCGTTCAAACAGTTGCTTCTATTCCCTAGTGAAATGCTAGTGAAGCAGTTGAAACCATCTTGTGACTGGGCTTGATCCATAGACTACCTGTAGAACCTGCAGAACTAATCAGTATCTTCTCTATTGCTTATGTTCTACTAGATGTAAAAGTATATGCAATTTAATTTCAAATTTTATATTCCCTTAATGAGACAACGTGTTTCATAAGGACGTTACTGACAATACATATAGCAGTTTTGTCAGGGCAAAATGATGTGTGCCTTTGGCACTAAGTGCTTTCTTGGGGGCTTAGCATCATAAACATTTCTACTGCTAGAGAAAGCTGTGAGAAAGTCCACTAGTAAAAATCGAAGGATATGCTAAGTAAGATATTAAACAAGCCAGTATTCAAAAGTAATAAAGTTTGATGACTTAATTTACAAACTACAAAGAAAGCAAGGACAGCGTGTTTATGTGAAGATTCCACTTATGTTTGATTTATTATTTCCAAAGACTGAAAGGCTAAATCCCAAGGACTTCAGTGGAGGTTACTTATATTCAGGATTCTGGCAGAATTGTACTCCAGAATAACAGTTAACTAACTTTTAAGTATTTACTGGAGATATCAGAGGGTTAAACACTCAGCTTGTAGCTGTAGCATTTAAATTTGAGCTTGGAAGATTTAAATTCAATAAACATCCTAGCTAAGTTTCCTTTAGAAAACAAGTCTCATGCATTTTTATGTGCTTCTGTATTATTTAATATGCTACACCTTACCTAGGTAGAGTTCTGAAAGAAAATAAAAAATAAACACAACTGGGATACCTTTTAGATATACTCTGCCAAATACCTTGCCCTGGTCATGTGCAAGGTACTATCATTAGTGCCCCATGCTAGGAATTTTGTTGTTGTTTGTTTTTTGTTGTTGTTGTTTTATGCCCTTTGTTACGACCTTGGGCCTCGATCAGCTCATTAAAAATTAAATTGCTTATTATAACCTGGCTTCATTTTCCACTTTGATCAGAAAGCACAATAGGTTTCTTAAGTGGATTTACCCATAAAAAATTCTGGTAATGAGAATAGAAAAGGCAAGTTTAATAACTTTAATATCAAAACAAAAGCTACAGAAATACCACCCAGAGGATAATAACGAACATTTTCTCTAACTAAAAGATAAACCTCTTTGCAATATGAAAATTCTGTTTTCTGGCTTATTAAGCAAACATCTTTTACAATTTGAAATCAGTGTAATTTCCACTTCTTCTGTGGCTAGTGCTCTCTCCCATCAGCTTGTGAAGATTATTTTATTTGTGCCACAATTATTTGAATTCAAAGGAGGAGATAAAACTGCTTAAAATTATAGAGAAATTGTGCTGAATACTGTTCATTTTTAAACTATTGCTCATTTGGCTATGCTCACTCATTATTTGCTATCCAAGAATACTTTTGGATATAGACTTTTATCTTATATGCATTTGTTCATACAGAGAATTAGGAACAGGTTATTGAACAAACATAAAATAAAATCTGTAATGTGAAAGCACAGCCTATTACTTACTCTAGTCTCCTGTTTCTAACAGAGTCTAGAGAAAGGTGTGAGAACAGAAATTATTGATGCCTTTCTAGCATAGTAGCTCAGTTTTTTGTGCCCTTCATCTTCACTGATTTGTCTCTTGCCTGTATCCCCAAATGAACTCGAAGAAGAATATTCCTGTGTAAACACACATCCTTTGTCTTTTTTATTCCCTTCCCATTAGTCTCCTTAAAAAATAAAATAAAATAAAATAAAATAAAATAAAATAAAATAAAATAAAATAAAATAAAATAAATAAAATAAAATCACACATCCTGAAAGGAGAACATATCGCTGTAGCTGAAGTGACCAGCCACAAACCTTGAATAGCGACTCAGCGAGGCGGATCACAGGTAAGTCTTTAATTGCATATCATCCTGACTTGTGAAAACAAACAAGAAGGTGGAAAGTAGTTCATGAGCAAGAGAACTGGTTAACGGTAACTATCAACATCATTAGCCAGTCTGTCAAATATAACTCACACCTTTAATAAAAATAGATTTGTTCTTATTAGTAATCTAAATTCTCAAAGTCAAAATAGAATTGAAATCAATATTACTTTTAAATAACTATGGTGAGATTAAATGTCTGTTTTAGTGTCTCTTCATAACTTTACAGCTAACAGACATGGTTAGCTGAAATTAACATTTGACAGGGGCATTTGTTCCTAGCCCAGTCCACCTCTCCTTCAGAAAACAAGAAGCTTCAATTTTTATCTCCCCCATGGAGAGGTCTTGAAACAAAAGAGAGGAAAAGTTTTGAAGAAGCTTTATTTCTCTATATCATTTTCAGATTTTTGGAGAATACTGTAGATATGAATTTACTTTATGTCACTCAAATCTTTGGTTCTGGAGCCTTACAGGAAAAGTCCAAAATGGAAACAAATGGAAACAAATGGAAACAAATATTTCACCTTTATTTGTCTTATTTGTAAATCTCCTTAAAACCATCTGGGAAGTTTTTAAAAATGATTTTTTTTTCTTTTGCTTTAAAATACATTGTATTATAAGGATCTTTTTCATGATAGATTGTATAATAAAAAGCCATTTCATGAAAAAAAATTAATACCCATAAGTTTAACAAATGATTTAACCACAAAAACAAAGCTGTCTCATGGATGGAATGCATTCATAGTTAGCAGTTAGTTGATAATATAATTTAGAGGGCTCCAAATTTGTCTCTGGATATTAATATATGATTGAATTATTCAGTTTTGCAATCTAGTATTCATATATATGTGTATATATTTAAATGAAGACAATCTTCTTGGAAAACTGCAATGGCCTAGATCAATCTGAAATTTTTGTAAACAGCTTGAATACATTTCCCCACATGATGTTTGTATGCTGAATAATTTTTATAATAAATGTGTTAGAATATTTCAGTATATGCAATCTACTAGTATATTTCAGCATACAAATGCATATTTTTGTACATTATGAATAAAATATTTTTATACAGCAAGATTTGTTATATTTTCATGTTATTTATGGTCACATCTTGTTTTATGAGTGATTTGCTATATGATGGTGATCATGAATGCACTAGTATTTTTCAGTCTCAGGTTGAACATTGAATTAAATCATTTCTATTCAGAACAGTATCTGAATGTAGATCAATGGTTTGAAATTGGTTTGAAAATGGTTTGAAATAAGCTTTGATCCATCATTTAAAATTTTACATATTTAGCAGTATATTTCTCTAATTTAATGCTTTTGACTGCTTTTTGTATTCATCGTGAGCAGATCACTTATTAAGGGAAAAAAATGAATCAGTTCTCAAATTCTCCAACCACTGCCACTTGTAAGTGATTAAATTAAACTAGTTTTTAAATCGGGGCAGAATATCAATAGCTTAGAGTAAGAAGAAATAGTAAGCAAAAGCCATTTATAGCCAGAAGATTAAAAAATTATACACATATATATAAATATATATTTAAATATATAAATTTATTTATGAAATTACATGCTATTATTATATTTATACATACACATACAGAGCTGTAGTTACTTACTTATACATGTATCCTGGTATATGTATACAAAGGAGATATGTACTTTAAACACATGAACAAATGAATAGAAGATAAGTTTATACTCAGTATTTAAAAAATATGATATAATTCTGAAGAATGCGTAGTATTTCATCTGTCTGTTTAAAAGAACCCTTTCTTGGTGTAGGAACTTGGAGACCTGGCTTCCTGGTTTGCTCCATGTACACTGCACCAACTAGGTTACTTTGTGATTGCACTGGGCTTTGTAAATAAAAGATGAAGCATTTTGCCATATTGCAAAACATTAGCACTATCTAGCAATAGATGAATTGTTTCTCACACTGAATTATTCCACTCAGGGTAACTTCCAGTAAATGTGTATCACTTCATACTGTCTCGGTTTCAGTTGGCCCTGAAGTGTATGCTCACATGCAAGCTGTTACATCCATCCCAAATCAAAGCACTGTAAGTTACGTCAAAAGTTACTCTTGTTTGGTCATTTGCAAATTTTCTATTATTTCAGTTATGTAAGGATTAGACTTCTACATTCAATTTAGCAGGTAAAAATAGAAGTTCAACATCACAAGCACTTAGTTCCATCACAACAGGCCATCAATCTTCCTCATGTGTTTAAACAATATTCTGGTCTGAATATAGTGAAGTTGTATTGCCTTCACGATACTACTGGTCAATCAGCTACACTTCCTTCCTCATCTCTCATCTTCTTAAACAAGACTGAAATTGGTTTCTTTCTTCTTACCAGGAAAAACAGAGTCAGCTATGATTCTATTCTGGGAAAATAAAACTACTCTTTTGGTAGGAGGTTTACACTTCATTATTTTTGTGATAACAGTTGGAAATGTCTGCAAATAAACCACATTCACTTTGACAGAGGGAATGTGCATTTGTAATGTATCACATTGTTCTATAGAAACCACTGTCTTGGAAGAACAGGAAAGGATTTGGGCTATCAAGTCAAATCAGTTTCTGATTACTTCTTTTTCTTGAGGAGACCACCCTGTTGTGCTGGGAACATGCCTCTGCAATGCCATTCTGATTATCAGTACACTGAAGAACCAGTGACATGTTAAAGGCCAAGTAGCTGAAGGACAGGCAGCCTTCTACTCTTTCTCTTCCTCCATCTACCATCCTAATAATCACCATTAATCAAGGGGCTATGTGAGGAAATGCCTTTATTACAGGTACAGCAATAGCTGTTTTCAATTCTAACACCTGAAGTGGGGCTTCACAGTTGTCTAACTTTACGATGACTGTTATCTAGAGTGTTTTTACCTTCCAAAATTATTTTGTCATTGCCTTTCTCCCCATTTTGACACATTTATTCTTAATCTCCAGTGAGATTGTATGACTTTTTGCCATTTCCTGTTGGACAGTGAAAAACACAAGCACAATTACAGCTTTTAGTTTTTCCCGTTATTCTCAAAATCATACAACAGAATTTAGTGTATTTTTGCCATTTCCTTTATGTGCTACTTTTAAGCTTATCTATAGCCACATTTTGTGGCAGAATATATCCAGAAATGTTTAAAAGATAACTGACATCATTTAGTGGAATCAAAGTACTCTTTGGCAGAAACTAATAGATTATACACTCTTTGTATGTGATATTGTACTAGCTGGATTAGAATTTCCACAAGAGCAAAATTTCCACAAGATACAAAAAAACACTGATACCTAAAGTGCTGGAGAGCACAATTC
This sequence comes from Lagopus leucura, assembly GCF_019238085.1. Lineage (NCBI taxonomy): Eukaryota > Metazoa > Chordata > Aves > Galliformes > Phasianidae > Lagopus > Lagopus leucura. The sequence continues at coordinate 21,307,237 of NW_024962264.1, forward strand.
AATTTTTTTAAATTTTTTATTTTTTTTATAAATAAGAAAAAATAGTGGCTTTGATGCCTTCTTGAGGACAAAACTTTTCAGGTGAGCTCTAAGAAAAATTCACTAGATGAGGAATCAGGCTCTTGGAAATGCTTTCTCTCAATCTAGGAAGAAAATTTCTTTTGAAATCAAACGCGGAACACACATGGGCTCTTTTACAGTGCAATTACTTCCTCATAGAATATAATTGAGTTGGAAAAGACTCTTAAAAAAAAAAGCCATCTGGTCCAACTCCTCTGCAATGAACAGGTACACCTCCAGCTCCATCATGTTGCTCAGAGCCTGGTCTAGCCAGACCTTGAATTTCTCCAGGGATGGAGCAACCACCACCTCTTTAGGCAAGTACCTCACTGTTCTTACTGTAAACAGTTTTTCCTTATGTCCATTCTAAACCTTCCCTCTTTTTGTTTGAACACCCTTGTCCTACCACAACAGACACAGATAAAGAGTCTGTCCCTTTCCTTCTTACAACCCCCTTTGGATACTGAAAGGACACTCCCAGTTCTCCCCAGAGCCTTCTTTTCTCCAGGATGCACAACCCCAGCTCTCTCAGCCTGTCCTCTTAGGAGCGGTGTTGTCTTGGATCATTTTTGTGGCTCTTCTCTGGACACTCTCCAACAGGACTAAGGACTCCACGTCTGGACACAGTACTTCAGGTGAAATATCACAGCACAGAAAAGAGGGGCAGGATCACCTCCTTTGACCTGCTGGCCACACTTCTGTTGATGCAGCTCAGGGTATAGATGGCTTTTTGGGCTGTGGGAACACATTGCCTTCTCATGTCCAGTTTGCCATCCACCAGTACCCCCAGGTCCTTTTTGGCAGGGCTGTGCTCTACTCTTACATCCCCCTGCTCATACTGATAGCAAGGGTTGCCAGTACTCAGGTGCAAGATCTTGGACTTGGCTTTGTTAAACCTCATGAGGTTCTCCTGGGCCCATTGTTCAGCCTGTCTATGTCTCTCTGAATGGCATATCATCCCTCGGGCATGTCAACCACACCACACAGGTTCACTATTCCTTTATCATTGCTACTGAAGATTAGCAATGCATTACTGAATGCAGATTTTTCCTTACCAAAAAAGAAGTCATTTGATTCAACATATCTAAAATAAAGCACATTGCCTTCATTATCGTGCAGTATTCCACAGTGTCTAATTTCAGTCAATAAGAATTTTAATATAATTAAAAGTTATATTGTGAATTGGACCCAGAAACACTTCAACACCCAAAAACTTACTTTCAATTTCATCATTTTCCTAAATTACTATTTAATTTTTGGAAATGCTTTTGGCATGCCACTTATTTACCCAGGCATTAAGGTGTTTGTTATCCCTGATGACATTTCATGTAACAGCAGTTTGGATTATTGCTAGTTCAAATTAAGGTAAATACCTTTCATAGTGGAACACAGTTTTTGCAGGTTAATATTTATAGTCCAAAGCCGATAGGAGTTGGAAGAGAAAACTGGTACATCTGAAATAGTAAACCTCACTGAGCAGTTCTATGCTTTTTGTGGTTTTGTAAAATACCAGAGGTTTTATTTTGTATACAAAATCAAAGTGATTATTTTGTAACTGTGCATTTAACTGATGCTGTAATGAAAATTAACAGGTCTGCACAGAGTATTGCAAATGTATGCTTTGCTGTTTTTATATGATCTTAAATAATACTGTTAACAAAATCTAGGCATTTTGGCCTACTTAAAGATACATTGAGAGCTTCATGTTCACTGCAATGAACAGGAGTCTGGAAGTATCAGTTGTTTTGGAAGACAAGTTGTGGGGCAGTTTGCTTAATCTGCTTATATTGCAGATCTTACTAGTATACAAGATAATGTTGAAAAATCCTGGGAATGAGGGAAAATTTCTGGGCAATTGTTTTCACTGTTTATTGGTAAGTTTTCAATTAACTCAACAAATGACTTCTCTGTTCATTGTTTTATTATTTTTTTTTCTTTTTATTATTAGAATAGTCAATAGCTACAATGGATTATTGAAGATCAAGTTTTTGTGGAGTAAATTCAAAACCAGAGGAGCCTCTTGTTGGTTTTATGATCACTGTGACACAAACTGTTTACTACATCTGAACCAGCAGTATGCTTGCATTATCTATTGACAAAGTGAAATATTTTATTTGCACCTATTTATAAATGAAAATATTATAAATGATTCCTAATATGTTGTACAATAAAAAGGTTTTTTTGCACAGTAAGATGAATAATAGCACCTCCCTTTCACCTTCCTTCCTGTCTTATATGTGTGACTTTATTTTTGTGACATCTGCTCAGGTTGTTGCTAGTTGTGGAAGAAAAAGCTAGTAATGAGAGAACCTATTTGCTTACAGTTTAACATATGCTGAAAGTCATTGGCACATAGAGCAGAGCTGCTGAGGTCGTTCTTCTTTATGTCCTATGAATCATCCAAAGACAGAAACTGGTACTGTGAGCACAGAGGTTTTCCACCTAAGACTCCAAATTCCATAAGGTCACAGATTTAAATCTTCTTACCATTTGCTGGAATTTTATGTCATCTTCTAGGCTGGGTAGCTTCAGCAATGGAGCAGCTAATAAAGAAATTGACATTAGCTTCAGTACCTGGATATCTTTTTCTATTAGCAGTACTTTTCAAAAAAATCTCTTTCAGTCCACAAGGGTCACTACTGGCTGTTAAATAGTGGCTTTGGTTAAGAAAACTGGTTATATATCAGGTTATATATATTTATTACTAACATTTTATTTAAATAGAATAGAACATTCAGGCAGGTAAACTGTTAAATATGAATAGTCATTAAAACATTTCAAGATGTAATTTATTTATCACTTTATTCTACTCTACGTGGAACATAACAAGAGGTGCAACAACAGTTACTGGAGCACCTGCTTGTGGAAAATAGAAGAATGCCACTTTATAAGCTATTCAAAGTTCACTCTATATTTATGTGCAGATAGTCAAGAAAGCAGAGTTAAAGTTGTATTTGCAAACTTAGCATTCTCTTAATGTATTTTGGGCACAGAATTAGAAACAGATTTCACATTCAATGAATATAAACACCTTAATATACACACACTAAAGGGTAATATATCTTAAGTAATGGGAACAGGTTTTCCCAGAGAAAACCTTTGTATTATGGGTGACTTTTGATGACTTTTTTATTACATTTTCTTGAAAACATGTGCCTTATGATGGTAATTCAGATACTAGAACAGCTGCTTTTCAGAAGATATAGAGAAGTAATGTTATGACTGCAAGGACTTGCTTAAAGTTTGTTTCTCAACTTTTTTCCATACAATCATAGAAAAATTGAACAAGTAGGGGCACTAAGTGGCTATTCAGTCAATAGATCTCTCATCCTCCAAATCAAGGTCAACCACGCCTAATTAGTTTCTGCTAGATGTTTGTCTTAGCTGTTTTTTGAATAAATTGAAATGTTAGGAATGCTGTCTACTTCACAGACAACATGATTCCTTGAAAGAGTAAGAAGAAAATATAAATAAAATACAAAATCATAATATGCTGAAGAGATGTCAGCATGTTCATCCTTGTCTATCTAAACTATTCACTTGTTTTTCAGCTGTATAATTAATCTCTTATTTCATTTTCTTTAAAAACTGACATTAAAAATCCTGATGTAAAATGATTTTAGGAAAGATAGTGATGGAGATATTGGGTAATGCAGTGGATTTTTACTTAGATGAAGTGAATTTTTGGTGAAATTCCATCTGATTTCACTAAAATCAGAATTTAACTGATATGACTTGAAGCAAAAGGTCCTTAAATTCTTCAGTTACTGATCAGTGAGAGTTAAGCTCCTTCTGTATGAAAGGTTCCATGCAGATATAAACTTTGTCTCACTTGTGTATCTCAGCTATTGAGTGCTTTAACGTAAGTGAACTAGTACATGTATATTGATTGGGATTGATCTAGAGTACCTTAAAGCTTCACAGAGTAGTGAGTAAGGTTACAAATGAAGATGTAAAGAGGAAAAAAAGCACAAGCACAAGTGCACTTGCTTCCTTTCTGTGAAGTTCAGGCTTTCTCCTTCAACTGAGAAGGAAATCTCCCTACCCAAAAGGCCTGGTACAAAGTGGATGCTATAAATTTGTGTCAATGAGGAGTGACCTGAAATTATCTGGAATTCTCTTGGCAAGAATATAAGCTGTAACTTTAAAAAATTCCTGCATCTCCAACTTTGGTTATAACAGGTGTTTATAATGTCTTTCTAAACATATGGATGTTTTTAAAGATTTCTCCTTCAGGACCCATCTATATGAATTACTCTCATTGCACAAGACATTTCCTAAACCTTCTTGAATCACTGGATTCATCTCCATCTCTTTTCTTCAGGGGATCATTTACTTGATGAAAATTGCATCTGTCAGAAGGAGAAAAGGAAGAATCAAACATTCTAATGGACTTTTATGTACCACACACATAATTTTTTAAAATAGGATGGTATCTTTTTGCTACTGCTGACTTTTCTACCAGAAATTGTAACATATCTCCTCAGAAACTAAATTTTATATTACAGTTTCTAAACTCAGCCGTTACATGCAGCAAAGAACACATCTCCATTAGCTCAGTGGAGTAAAAGGTTTGCAATTGCTACTGGAGAGAACATAAAACTCAGTTTCTGAAAGGAATGTAGAATCTCCAGTATTTCTCTGCAAGGTTGGATTTTGCTCAGCATACAGGGATTGTCCTAATCAACTAGCCAAAATGCCTCATCAGGTTATTATCATGAACTAAAAGAGAACGAGAAATGTGGTCATTGTTATCAAATCCAAATATAAAGGCCATTTTAAATAAATTGCTATTACACCCTGAAATACTTGAATGTAAAGCTTTTAATCTGTGTTGGGCTGTGATCAGCTCTATGATGCTTTTGTATGGAAATTTTCCTATTAGTAAATACAAAGGCTTACTACTAAAAATACTCAAAGCAGACTGAACAAAGAGGTTTTTTAAAGTTTATTACTATAAAAGAGACATTTCTCTGCAAGCAGAGTATTTGTTTCTGCAGATTTTATTTTATGAATAAAAACTAAAATCTATGTACATTACATTTTATATTCTCAGGAAAATGGCAATTTTATATCCTAGAAAGAAAATGGCAATCTATTAAAAGCAATTATGCCTTTTTTTAACACGAAATTTATATTTTTACTCTTTGATTAGCAGGTTCAATATACTCTTAGGGTTATCTTTTCCTATGTTAGAATAGAGTGTTTCTACAAATAAAAGTGTACAGCTGGACTGTCCCCATGGAAATGCATTCTAGAAAGATAGAAAATGAAGTCCATGCCAAAAAAAAAAAAAAAAAAAAAAAAAAAAGTAAAAAAATAAAAGGTACTTTAAATATACAGTCACTATGTGCAATAAAGAATTTAAGTGATTACCCATTATTTTGCTAGAATTCAAGGGAATGCTGAAATAAACATTTTTGCAGCAGTACAATAGTTTCAAAGATGGTGCTGTTACATTATAGCAAAATCCCACTTTTTTCTGGTTATCTGTAGATATGTGTTTTAACTGCATAATTTCACATTTTGCAAATGAGGCTTATTAGAATGAGAAATAGGCAAAAACAAAAACAAACAAACAAAAAGTTCAATGACAACAGAGAATAAAACAGTGTAATAGAGGGAGTTCATAAGGAGTCATAGCTGTTTCAGAGGCCATAAATGTGCATTGATCTGAATTCGCATGGAGAATTCCACCATATCAATCTTTCAGCTTTAATCTGTTAGCAACTTTACCCATTCACTCAGTTTGGAGTGCCTTGCTGAGGATGGGCATCAGATTTGTGCAGTAGAGTGTGTGGACTTAGATGTGCTGGTCTGCCCCTTCCCTTCTGGTGATAATGTAGTTGATTTCTCTTAAAAGAAATTAGTCACAATAGTGTTTTGTTAATGTTCATTTTCTAAGCAATTCTGCAGACATATGTGCAGGACCTTACATATCTAGGGAACTATGTAAAAAGGTTCAAGGATGTGGATTTTCTCTGTAGAACTGCTATTCCAAAAATTTCTTTACTGAGGCAGATTTGATTTATGCACATTTTAATTAGTACAGGGGTGCACTGTTTTTATAGGCAACTACTCAAAACCTAGTGTTGGAGATGGTTTGAATTGCCATAAAAAATAGAAATTCCACCCCTGCCTTGAGTTCTCTGTGACCTTATATCTGCCAGGTACTAATTAAGTCAATCAAAAAATTATTAATGTAAATTATTGTCAATCAAAAAAGTTATTGTAGGGAGATAGTTGCTTGAGAAATTAGTTGTAAGATGGACACCAATACACAGAAATGTTAATATGATATTAACATGATGATTCAACTGTTATGCTAGAATTTATGAAATCTGTTTTTATCTTAATTCCATATATGGTTTTGATTGTGAAGTTTTGATATGTAACAATCTTTAGCATCTTTTAGCATCAATTATATTGCATTATTTTATAGGCATCCAATATATCAAATTGTAAGTATCTTAGAGGTATAGATATTATGGGCAGTATCTTTGATTGTTTCACCTTGGAAAGATGGCAACGTTTCCCACTTAAGTACATTAATTATGTTATAATAGAGTTATTAATAATATATTGGAAGGTGAAGGATCAAATGAAATAGGGATACCACTTAATTTTTGTGTCAAATACTTTGATAACACAAACATATAATCATAATATGTTTGTTTACCAGCCATGCTTAGAAACAAAAAATGCTAGTAAATGTAGGTGAACTATGAGGAATGTAACAGTTGGTACAGGCAGAATTTTTGTTTGCTTCTTTTCTCAAACTTCCTCCTTGGTGAAAGCTTTCCTTTCAGGGTTTTCTGATGAATATCAAAAGCCTTTTTGATATGATGGCAGTAGAAGAGATTTAATTCAATTATCTTCATGTCTGAGTTTCTGCTGATTTTAAATAATTAAATGATAAAATGAACACGTTAAACTCTCAAATCTGATCCACTTTGGCTTCATATCTAACACCCTTTCTTTCGTACAGCTCAGATGGATGGTTGTACCGACCTCAGCAGCATGCTGGCTCATAATAAAATAATATTTCTTAAACATAATTCTTGTTAGTCAAATAATAAAACATATTTCTTAAAATATTTTACTGAGCAGGTATTAAAGTATAATTTGAAAAATCTTATTTTGACAGTGACTTTCATATTGTAATTCAATTTACATAATTTAGAAGCAAGGCAATTGCTAGCTGGCCGAGGGAAGTGGTTGTCCTTTTCTACAGTGCGCTGGTATGTCCTCACCTTCAGTACTGTGCGCAGTTTTGGGAACCATGGTGCAAAAAAGGACATAAAACTCTTAGAGTGTTTCCAACAGAGGGCTACAAAGATGGTGAAAGTTCTAGAGCAGAAGACATACGAGGAGAGGCAGAAGTCCATTGGTTTGTTCAGCCTGGAGAAGAGGATGAGGGGAGACTTCATCAGAGTCTACAGCTTCCTCATGTGGGGAGCAGAGGGGTATGGGCTGATCTCCTTTCTCTGCTGACCACAATAATAGAACCCAAGGGAATGGCATGAAGCTGTGACAGGGGAGGTTCAGGATAGGTACCAGGAAATGGTTCTTCACCAAGAGGCTGGTCAGGCACTGGAACAGGATTCCCAGGGCAGTGGTCATGGCACTGAACTTGCCAGAGTTCAAGAAGCATCTGGACAACACTCTCAGTCTTGTGGTCTGATTTTTGGGTGGTCCTATGTGGAGCCAGGAGTTGGACTTGACAAATGTTATCTATTCCTTCCATCTCAGGATATTCTATGATTCTATGATTCTATGAAGCCTCTTGCATTTGACTCCAGGTAGATATCTTCCTTCTTATACATGTTGCTACCATAGTAAATTCACAAACATTCCTTGTATCTTCAGATAAAATCTCTTGTCTGTGATTGATTTCCCATTTAATTCAGGGGTATGCTCATACACCGAAATAAACAGAGTGAGACATGGGAAATCCAGCAGAAACAGGAAAGTGTAATGTAGTAGTAATTTGGTAACAAACTCCTTTTTCCTCTAAATCTAACAAAATCAGTGTTAATAAACTAGTTTAGTCCTTTTCATTTAGCATTATTAATGTCTTGTGCCTAAAATCTGAAAAATGGTAAGTGGTATTCATACCACTCTATTTTCACACATAAAACAAGCTCAGTCTTGAAGAACTGTATAATAAATTCAAACTTGCTGTTGAACTGGCTAGTAAAAATGAAGTGGGGAAAGAAGTTAGCAGTATTTAATCTGGGGAAAAAAAAAATTATGAAACCTTTCACACTGCCAGCAGATGCTATGAACATTGCCCCAGTAAAGGTAGCACACAAATCTGCTTAAGATCTGCGGAGCATCTGCAGAGCCCCCAGTTTTAGTGTCTTTCCTTTCTTTCAGAAAAAGAATATATTTTCCTTCTAGTTGTGGTTTGTTTTGCATAAATGTCTTCTTTAGATATTAGAGATGCATAAATTGCAATGGGAACCAACAGTGTGATTGAGTTGAAAACCAATCAAGATGAGGCAGTGTAAACCATGGGCTGCACTGGTAATATAACACATGCCAAGTTCTCCTTGCTTCTGTTTACTTTTGGTTTTACCTGCCAGGCAGCATCTCTTGCAGGCTGCTTATGGTGAGAGGGCTAGAGGAGAGTCCCTGACAGCTTGTGGGTGGATGGAGCTGAGGCTCAACAGAAATCTTTCCCCTGTGTCAGCAGCCAAAGGCAAGACGCAAGAATGAAGTGGTCTGAATGTAGGGTGATTTTACTCTTGCTTGCTGCCATAGTTTGAAATATGGCTCCTTCTGTTCCCATCTAGAAAAGTAATTGCAGTTAATTAAAGGGATCTGATCTATTTATTTTTATCAGGAGATACAGTGGGATCAACACTGCAAAGTATAATTTATCAAAGTTTAAAGCAACTGTCAATTATTCATAATTTTTTCTTTACTGCTCCTTGATTCCACATCAGAGCAGCCAAGACAGAGGGAGACGCTGTTCTTGGGTACACAGGGGGTTGTCAATGCCTGTCCCAGGCTCTCAGGCTCAGTTCAGTATTCTAATCATCAAATCGTCTCCCTCTCTTCCCCACTGATACATTTCTGAAATGTGTTTTATCAGTCAAGGATCACTTGCCAACTTCACAATAGAGAGCATATCAAGTGAAACATTTTAACTACGGGTATTTAATTTCACATCAGTAAGTGGCATTGCAGGAAAGAATCTGCTTTCGAAAGATAAAGCTTGCTTATATCTGCTAATCATTTAGCAGATGGCTGACATTGCTTTTGCTTGGCTGTTCAAATAATTATGTTGCCAGGTAATCATTGTTTAAACCAAAGAAAGAACTAAACTGAAGGAAGATCTGAGGGATCTGCGTGTACTAACTGCAATGAATCATCATTATATGCTCTCTGCAAACCCCATCTGCTCTTAGGTTGCTAGTGCCAGCAAGTTTTATTACAAATATTACTTTTATAAAATACCTAATCCGCTGGCTTCAGTATTAGTTTCAAAGAATTATGGTACAGATGTGTATATTATGCATGTTATGTAACTCGGAATATATTTATCAGGGCAGTAATATTATATTTGAATTCATCTTAACATAGAGCAGGCAGAACAATAATGTGAGTATCTGTCTTCCTGTTCGCAGAGCTGAACTGTGAGTGTAAGTTATACATTGCTATTTACCTGGCATATCATTTTCACCTCAAAATTCCTAGGTGAATAAAACAATCCCAGTAACATTGGAATCCCCGTTTAAAAAAAAAAAAAAAAAAAAAAAAAAAAAAAAAGTGCTTTACACATCCAGGAAATATCTGTTCGGTTATATCTTTGGAGGTAAAATGAAGTTTATAACACTCAGTTAAAAAAGAAACCATAATTTCTGAGGTCTTATAGTTTGAATATTATTTTCATATGAAAAATGATATATGCATTTAATGCCAAAACAGGCATGAGTTATGTATTACTTGTTTAGTCAGATTTCAGCATTTGAGGAGATTATTGGAAATTTTCATTTAGGTTTCACTGTAAAGATGCTGCTCTTGACACTCATTTATTTAGAAAGTCTGGTTAGGTAGCTCTCCTGTATCTTCGTATTCTTCCCTAAATCTTCACTTTCAGAAAAATCCTATATTTCCAGTTCAGTTTTTCAGGCCTTTGCTTTATTCACTTGTATTCTTTTAAGCCACAGCTCTCTTTTTGGATGAAAAACATATATATTTTTTTTTGCTTAACAGATATCTCAGTAGTTGTTTTGAGGCTATATGCCCAATATAACAGTTAAGAAAACGAATAATTTTCTATGTCTTAGTATCTGTCAACTGCAGCATGTGTAATGATGTAGAAAACTTAAAGAAAGGCTAATTCCATGTACATTTAACATAAGCTTTGGAAAATACTAGCTACACAGTATTTTCACAGCACTATGCAGCCTGTAATTTTGGGAACTGTCTTGTTGAACCCTGCCATTGTTATGTATTTATGACAGAGCTGTTTTTATAGTGTTTGTAAATCATAGAGTCATAGAATGGCTTGTATTGGAAGGGACCTTAAAGATCATCTAATTCCAACCCCCCAAATACAGAGTATAGTTGGGGTGTGTGGCAGCCTATGAGAACTCTGGCCCACAGGTCCCCAAGGTTTAGAGTTACCATTTCAGAAAACAGCTGATCCTCACTTGCCTATGCTTGTGTAGAAAATGCTTCATTAATAAACCCTCTTCCACAGAAACTGGATGACATTAACACACTATTAAACTGTCTATCATTAGAAGCCAACCATTCTGGAAGGCATAGTATTATACTTATCTGAAATACAGTGAATGTCTTTCCTCCTAGGTGATACACTTAGCTTACCATTAATGTGCTAAGCATTATGCTTATATTAAACATTATGCTTTTACTATTTCTGCCCTCTCTATTAAAATCTATAGCTTTGTAGTCACTGGGGAGTTTTCTATCTATACGATTTTCCATATCTGTTGGCTAAATTAGAGATCCAAATGCAAAATCTAGACCTCATAAACATTAGGTGGATTTGTGAGTGACAATCCCTGGAGGGCTTTAAGACCATAAACTAATGAGACATAAATATAGTGGAAGTGAGAAGGGTATTTTTATCTGTGATATACAAACTAGTTCCAAACCCGTTCAGGTTATTAATGGAAAACTATATCCATTTCCCTAACATCAGCATTACGAAATTTTACAAGATAATTAGCATCTCTAAGAATGAATACTTTATTAATTGAATCTTTAATGGAAAAGTAATTTGGCATCATCTTTTAATACTTTGTAGTTTTAACCTGAGTAGCTTTCTACTAATTATCATGTAAAGACTTACACTGGGAAGGGAGCTGTACACTTAAATGTAAGTTGAGGTGTTAGCATTTTGTGACATATGGGATCCCCGTTATTGGAATCAGAGTCATGTCACAAAAGCAATAATGATTTTACTCTCTGTCATACCACAAGGTAGCAGTGTTGTGGTATAATCTTGATAATTTTCTCACACAAGTCACTGAGCTTGGAATCAGGTTCTGCCCCCATCAAAATTAATAGAAGTTTTACTGTTAACTTCAGAGGACTCTGCAACACAACCAGAGAAGCCTCATCTTAATGATTTCTGAGTGGTTCACCAACAAATGTCACAATGCCTGTTTCATATTTCATTGAACAATTATTGGAAATTACTGGAATTATTGGAAAGAAAAAGACATCTAATCAGTGCAAAAATAAGATAATTTCATTTTATTTTTCTGCATTCTTCATAGTATCTGTGAAAGTGAAAGTGACTGCCACAAAAAGTGAAATAGCGTGATCAAGTTGAGTAAAATAGTAGCTAACTGCTTATTCCAATAAGAGCAATTGAGGATGTTCAGGCAAGAAATTTTCTTGAAAAAATATGCTTTCCTATTAGATACCTTTCTGCTTTTGAAGGTATATGTAATTGGTGATGAAGGGATTTTTTTTATTCTCATGATCAAATACTGTGGAAGGCCAATAGTCTCCTATTGAAAATTTAACATTAGTTCTATTTCAGCTATTCTGTTAAAATAAGTAGTTGGTACTAACTCAGCCAAAGAACTTCATTTTTTTTCCCATAGTAGTTTTCTTTGGTGGGCTTCTGCACATGAATGGCAAATCATTTTCACTAGAAGTGAAGGCACTGACAGTTTCATGAATAGAGTAATCTAAAGAAAATTGTTCAGGCTTAATAGTTTACAGTGGACAAGTGGACAAAAAATGTTAAAGGTTTGTGGCTGAAATAAGTTCTATAATGAAAGTGTTTAAGCCTGCCAATCATTATCAATCTCTGTATCAATATGTAAACCCTTATGATGTGGTCTGTGACTTTTATTGGTATAAAGAGTATTTTTAGATATACATAAGATACGTGTAAGTGGCAAAGTGATGGTGGATTTGAGAAGGAGACCAGGGCAGATGATCAAAGTTGTTTTCTGCATGGAAATTCTCTGCACATATAGGATGCCAAACATAGTGGAGGAAGCATTTATGGATTTGGAGACAAATGGATATGAAGGCTGGACTATTAAGTGGATATTGATTGGAAAGTTACAGCCAGAGTTATGGCCAATAGCTCCATGTCCAGGTGGAGGCCAGTAACAAGTGGCATCTCCCAGGGATTGTCTTGGAACTGGTTCTCTTTAACATATTTATCATCTACATAGACAGTGGAATTGAGTGCGCACTCAGCAAGTTTGACATCAAGCTGAGTGGTTCACAAGAGAAAGGAGGATTACTATCCACAGAGACTTGGACAGGCTCAATAAGGCTCAAAAAGTGGGCACATGAGAACCTACTGAGGTTTAACAAGGTCAATTGCAAGGTGTTGCACTTGTGTCGATGCAATCCCAATGCAGACTGGGAGAAGAGCTCATTGAGAGTAGCCCGGTGGAAAGGGACTTGTGGGTTCTGGTAGACCAAAATCTGGACATGAGCCAGCAGTGCAACACTGAAGGCCAATTGTGTCCTGGACTGAATTAAAACAGGGGTGGCCAGCAGGGAGAGGGAGGTGATTGTCCTCTATTCTGCCTCTGTGATGTCCCATCCGGAGTTGTGTCCAAACTTGGGACCATAAGTACAAGAAGGGTTTGGAGCTGTTGGAGCAGATCTTGAGAAGGGCCACAAAGATGGTTAAAGGTCTGGAGTACCTCTCATATGAAGAAGGGTTGAAAGAGTTAGACTTGTTCATCCTGGAGAAGTCTGTGGCAAGACCTCATTGCAATCTTCCAGTATTTGAAGGGAGCTTACAAGCAGGAGGTAGACCAACTTTTTACATGGTCTGATTGTGATAGTACAAAGGGGAACGACTTTAAATTAAAAAAGGGGAGATATAGGTTAGATATTAAGAAGAATTTTTTTACTCAGAGGATGGTGAGGTGCTGGAACTCGTTGCCCAGAGAGGTTGTGTAAGCTGCATCTCTGGAGATGGCTTGAGGCCAGGTTAGATAGAACCAGGGCAGTCTGATCAAGTGATTGGCAACCTTGTCTGTGGCAGGAGGGCTGGAACTGGGTGATCCTTAAGGTCCTCTCCAACGTAAGCAAATCTATGGATTCTATTATTCTATCATTACTTCCAAGGTGGCTTCTCAACATGTTTTTTGCAAGAATTTATTTTCATTTAGTTGTACACCTACTGTACTTGATGTGTTTGATTTGAAACATTCAAAAGATGAAAACAAAGATCTCTGAAAGGGAAATGATGTGAAAAGTCATTCTCATTTGTATCATATATGGCCAAAAAAGTGTCTTTTCTTACCATTGTAAAACATGCCCAATGCATCAAAGGAGAGTCACTGGCCTCTCACAGCTAAATTCAATTAGGATGTTCCCTGTACAAAACAGATCTGCCCTTTATGTCTCTTATATGCAAACCATTAAGGTGCTCCAAACTCAAGAAGAAAGAAGTAAAAGTGGAAAGGAGTAAACATATCCTCTGCTTGCTACTAGGAGAATATTGTGGTAATATATGAGATAGTTCAGTTCTGCTCTTACGGGTTTTCCTGCTATGTGAGAGGAGGAAAATGAAGAAAGTTAAGAACATATGTGAGTAAAAGAAAGATATATGTGTAAAAAAAGATAAATAAGAGGACAGAACTGGAAGTAGGGATGACAAGAGCACTTGGAACAGATTATAAATGATCTAGACACTTAAAGAGGAAGGAAATTACCAGCAGCAGAAAAGGCAGGTAGAAAAATATCTTCCCACCAAGCTGTGGAGAAAAATATGTATATATATAGTTAAGCATACACTATGTGCTTATGCTATGTTCCTAGCAGGTTTTCAGGTCTCGTAATCATCAGACAGCACAGAATGGTGTGTGAACATTGTCACATGGCATAAACTGAATGGGTACAAACAGATCAGCAAAAACCTGAATCCTGGGGATCATGTAACTATTGTGACTTGACTCTACAAATTTTCTTCTTTTTATCCCAATTCTTCTTTTCTGAATGTAATAACATGTAAGTTAGATGGAAGATAATTGGCTACTATAGGTTCTTTCCAGACTGATTTCCTTAAAGAGTAGGAAAACTCACAGAACAGCCCTAATAACCTGCCAATAAAAACAGATTCAGAGACAGACAGATGGCTCAAAGACAAAGATCCAGAATTTTATCAGCAAAATTCCTGACTTCAAGTTTGAAATTAATTATCTTAATCTCCTTTAAACAGCAGTTATCTCAGTTTGTTATGTATTTTGGCTAGCACAGGTAACAAGCACAAATCTCTTTTCTTTCTAGACAGAAGGATATTGGTCTTATAAAATGGAGGAGGAAAATTAAAAGGCACAAGTGTTTTAATAAATATTTAAGTGGAGTCAGCTTTGATTTCTTTTCTTAGCCAGTCTACTTTTTGCCAGTATAAGAAAAAGAGGACTTCATCTCATTTTTTTGTTGTTTATAAATAAGTATACACATTTTTACAAAAAAACATAGCACAATCATACACACACAGGGATAAATTTTAAAATCTAATTATAACACTCTGAGTTTAGCACAAGTGTAGCCCAGTAAATTCAGCTTACTCAGAGTAGACACTTCCAGATTTAAAACTAACCATAAAATAGCCTTGTATTTTTTAATTTGCATATATGATATCTTTTGAAGTTTCTCTGTCAAATATTGCTTGAAAAGTTATGGGCTGTGGTTTGATGCTTTTGTCTTTGGTTATGTCACTCCTTCATTTTAAGGACATCCTAGCATCCATGTCTTTCTGTAAGCACTGTCAGTACTTTGCAGTGCAGTTTTCTTCAATGACATTCCATAAATAAAGTAGAGCATCACTTGTAGTCAGTAAACAGAACATTGCTGATCGTGGCAGTATCTAGCTTCAGAAAGATGGAACTGTGAAAGTTTGGTTATCCAGAATTGATTAGCTATTAGTTAAAAGAGTAGAACTGTTGGCTGATGCAGTTTATTTTACTATTTCAGGCATATTTAAGAGGCAGATCAGATTGTTACTTGGATAGAGGCTCTCTAAGGCAGTTCTTGCAATTGCAGAATGTAGAGTTGACTTGACAGAATCATAGAATGGCTTTCCTTCCATTGGATCAAGTACTAGATAAGATTGTCCAGGGCCCAATCAAACCTGGCCTTAAACACCTGCAGGTACAGAGCATCCACAGCCCCTCTGGGCAGCCTTTGCCAGGGCCCTATCTCCCACTCAGTAAAAAACTTCACCAGCATCTAATCTAAATCTCACTTCCTTTAGTTTAAAATCATTCCCTCCTTGGAGGGAGATAGAAAAGATAGGAAATAAGCAAGAATTGCGTGAAGCAGGGATAGTCACCACCAAGATTCAGCAGCAGTCCCATTGCACACCATTTTGAAGGTTCAAGGCAAAAGCGCAGGGGGAGAGCAGCAGCAGCATGGCTGGCCTTGGACAGCAAGCAGGTAGTAGGAAGAAATCACAAAGCCAGTCCGGGAGGAAGCAGCAAGACTCAGGTAGCAGACCCAGGAGAGTCCGTCAGAACGCAGGAATTCCGTAGTGAGGAATCTGATGGCAGACACCTTTGTTCTTCTTCAGCATGCAGGTAGAGTGCAGAGCAAGTCCAGGAGGGAGAGAGGCAGGTTGTGAGGCTTCTCATATAAGAAACATCTTCATGAGGAATCTGTTTCCAGAAAACCTAACCTCATGGTTGTAGGTCCCCTTTTTATCCTTATTCTTCTGCCAACATGGCATTCCTGGGTGCTTGGGTAAGAGTCATGTATAGCACCTCCTGAAATGGCCATCTTCCTTGAGATAAGCCCACAGAAAACACTGCTTCCTGGCCATTAATCTGCAGCTTATCTCTCTCTAGTTGCCCCTGTCCTTCTCCATCTGTGTCCCTCAGACAAAAGATTTTACAACCCTTGCTCAGGACATGGTGGACTTGTTCATCTATGTCCCCAGCAAACTCTGAGACTGTGGTATAATCCTCTACACCTCTTCAAAAGCGCCACATCTTTCCTGTGTTGAGAGCTCCAGGCTTGGACACAGTACTCCATCTGGAGCCTCACGAGGGCAGAATAGAGGGGGACAATCACCTCCCTCATCCTGCAGGCCACTCTTCTAATGGAACCCAGAACATCATTGGCGTTTTGGGCTGCAAGCACAAACTGCTGGCTACTATTAAGTTTTTTGTCAACCATGAACCCTGAGTCCTTCTTAGCAGGGCTACTCTCAAGGATTAATTCTCCCAGTTTGCATACATATCTGGGATTACTTCAACCCAAGTGCAAAACCTTGTTGAAACATTAGATTCACAAGGGCCCACCTTTTGAGTTTATCAAGGTTTCTCTGGATGGCATCTCTCCCTTCTTCTCTATCAACTGCATCACACAGCTTAGTATCATTAACAAACTTCAGTGCTGAGGGTGCACTCAATCCCCTCATCTATACCATTGATAAAGATGTTGAAGAGTACCAGACCAAAGACAGACTCCTATGGGACACTGGTCATTACTAGCCTCCACCTGGACATAGAGCTGTTGACCACAACCCTCTGGCTATGACCTTCCAACCAATTCCTTATCCACCAAATAATCCACCCTTCAAATCCAAATCTGGCCAATTTATAGATAAGGATGTGGTAGGGATCATGTCAAAGGCCTTGCACAATTCCAGGTAGATGACAGGCTCTCCACCTGTTCCTGTTTTCCAGAAGGAGCGCTTTGCAGTTTATCCACTCTTTAATACAGAGGGCAACTGCCCTGCCCCTCCTACCTTGCCTATCCCTTCTAAAAAGCACGTAGTTCTCAGTGGCCTTACAGTTATGTGAACCATCCCATCATGTTTCCATGATAGCAATAAAATCAAAGTTTTCCAAGTACACCACCATTTCTAATTTTCCCTTGTTTATTTTTCTTGCTTCAGGGGTACTTCAGCTGGACTTTCATACACATTACCTTCCCAGAGGAGCGCTCCCACAAACCTCCTGTACAGATCTGAGGTTTTCCCCAAGTGCTTCCTAAAGTGGCAGCATTCTCTGGCTTTTCTCTCTCAGTAGTACATACGCTTCCACCTTCAGCTCTAGTTTAAAGTCCTCAAAGTGAGCCCAGCTGGCTTGCTCTCTAGTACATTCTTGCCCCGAGTATATTCTTGGTGCAAATCATTCTTGAAAGCACTGTATACCAAATCACTGGACAGACAAGCATGCAAAGATTTGCTAAGTGTTAGATTTATTTGAAATTACAGACATAATTCCCAGTACTTATCAGAGTCCATTGTAATTTGGTTTGGTATTGGCTTATCTTTTTTGGTGTGTTTGAATAACAGGCTGGATTTTCTGACAAAAGAAAAGATTGAGAGAGAAGTGGCAATAGAATTTTTTTTCTATATTTATAATTGTTGTGATCACTATGAAAGTAAGAAATGTAATCAGAAAAATATTCTATGTAGCATAAAAATATTTTAGTGGGAAAAATGTAAAAGAGACGCTATTCTTTTATCACAAGGAAACTCTAGCATATTGCATGGTATAGTGCAGGAAAGGATGAAAATTATTTTTGCCTGGGAATTTGATGCTGCTCTTTAAGATTCCTAAACTTCCTTTCTCTGTCATCTGGGGAAGTCAATTCTTTGTGAAAGCTGTCTCTGACAGAGTTATGTGAAAAGTCCACTTTTGTTTCCCAATTTTGACCCTATTCCTGGCTGGTAGGAGCCTGAAGTCTCTACCTGCTGGAGACAATGTATTTCTATCAGTTGAGAGAAAGAAGGATCCTAGCTCTGGTTGATCTTTGAACTCTGGGCTCACCATTTTCTCATTTTCCTTCACACTTCTCTATTACTTAACTATTCAACACAAAGTAGCAATTCACTTTTACTGAGAAGCCGTTTTAATTCCCTCTTTCATTCAGCCTGCCAATCTTTCTTCCAGCTTGCTGTCTAGTACCCTTATGGCCTTAATTTGAGATTGACTGTATGTAATCTCTTTGAACCTCAAGCCTAGCCTTTTACTCCAAAGCAAACTGATGTTCAGCAAAACTGAATGCACTTATGTACCTTTCTACTCTGTACCATTCTTCTTCCTATTAGAAACCCAGCATTAGTAGTAGCAGAAAATCTTATACAAGTGGCTGGCCTGGGAATGCAGATTGTAAGCTACAAGGAAAGAAAATGGAACAGGAATAACATGTAAAGACAAAATTCATCTGAACCTATCCAAGGATTGCAGAGTTCCCGTGACCTTAAAACAGTATATGTGGAAAGAGATCCCTCTATTTTTCTCTTGTAAAGAAAACCTTAGTTTCTTAAAACCTCTTTTTCCCATTGTGAACAGGAATATATAGGTGGTGGGTGCTGTTTGAAGCATATGCCCTGCAGCACGAGAAAGCTTCTGGCAGGAGCAAGTGGGGTTGTACACTGCAACATAATAGGATAAGAAGCTTTGCTATTTAATGTAACAGCCATGCTAGTACTAAGTATGCTTAACTGACAAAGCCTCAACTTGCATAATAAAATTCTAACTACCTAAAATATCATCTTGCAGTTTCTGTCAGTAGTATTACCCTTCACCATAGTCACCAAAAATAATTCTAGAAACTTTGTAGAAATTTTAATTTTGATGAATACAATTCTGTATTTCCAACTCTAAGGATTTTTTTAAATCAGAATTCTTGCATTGTTAGCTTTAACAGGTGGTTCTGTGAAAATCTGTTTTCATTTTCTGAAGTAAATTGCTTCTTTTGGTACCTCCACAGAATAATAAAAATGAACAGCAGAAGTTACATGTTTCAGAACTCTTTTACAGCTCAGCAAGCTTCTTACGCAGTTTTTTTTTTGAAGTGTACCATTAAGTGCATTAAGTAATTTCTGTCTATCCCTAGAAATGCCTAAGTCCACATCGAAATGTCCACAAGTCTTCCTCATTTGCTGTCTCATCCTGGAGATTCAAAGACTATTATTACGTTGTTTCTTGTTTTGGTTTGGTTTGGTTTTATTTATTTATTTATTTATTTATTGAAAGAAATTGCCCAATCAATGAAATACTGGTCCTGAGCTTGTCTACCTAAGCCTGAAAAACTGTCAAGACTTACTAAAATAAATCTTACTGGGAATGTAAGTATAGCTTTGGGCTTTCTGCCTGCCAATTTAAATCTGGTGGGTATTTTTAAAGAACATCTAGTAGACTAATCCCAAGATACAGGAGAAATGCCTTCCCATTTTAGCTAGAGGTAGTTAGATGATTCATTTGTAGTTCCTTATATTTGCCTGAAGTATTTTGCATTTGCTAATCTTATCATGTATGCCAATTCTAACTCTTATGATAACAAGGTGATAGGATGTTCTTAACTTTGCTTATTTGAACCATTACACTTTTCAGAGAATAATTAAAGATTTCCTGGTACAGAAAATAAGGAGGAAGAGGTGTTTGCTAACTTGTGATAAATGCAATTTCATGACCAGGGAACCTAAGTTTTATTCCCTCTTCAGTTAAGGTTTGCAGATTTTAAGTTAAGCATTAGATTATGTTTGGAGAGGAATCTAGAGCTTCCCCATTCGGCAGGTGCCCCAGACACTTCCAGCTGCAATCTCAGGATTTTTCTGTGTGTGTTCAGATGTCAGGAAGAAGTAAGGACACACTGCTCCAAATGGCAAGGTGCCAGGAGCTGAAAGTAGTAACAAGACAGGTTATGGCAGTGGCCTTACCAGAAAAGCTGATGCTACCTGAACAAGGTGAGAAGAGAAGGTCCAAGGGACAGTGACCAGGGTCAACCAAAAGATGAGGTTGCTGGAGAGGTTCATAGTGATGAGATTGAGGTTGTGTCAAGTGTAAGGGCTGGGTCAGGTTTTGGGTCTTCAGGATGCCTGGCTTGGCACAGATTCTGTTGCTGTACACCTCTAATAGTTACCTCTCTCTTCTTAGGCCTGTACAAGGGAAGGTGGACTTTCGTCCAGATACTTGCACTATCTCTAGAGCACTGGGCCATCTGAGTATTAGTTCTGCTCCTGAATTTAATACGTTATTAGAGAAAGCATAATAAATCCAATTTAATAGATTATCAGTGAATATATTTCCAAATGAATTTTGAGAGTGGGTCTTCTAGGGTTGATATAGTCTTCAACATTTCTCTTATTGCAAAATAGCACGAATTCTTCAAAATGGAGAAATTCGATAGCCCAGATAGCCAACAGGTGCTTACTCACTGAGATAAATACTTTTCCTTTGCTGAAGACAATAGAATATTATTTTTCCTCTTGTAAGAAATCTGGCTTCTCAGTTCAAAGTAGATACAAGTGACACATTGCCACATTATGGTTTTCACAGCCACATACCAGATATTTAGAAGTAAAAAATAGTTCATCTTGTGACCCTGGTCTGCCCAGATTACAGATCCAGAAACTGACTTTTTCTCATAGACTTTATGTTATCAGTCCAGTCCAAACATGTTAGGATAAAAAAAACCAAAAGGATAAGCACAATGTAAGAATAAAGTCTGGGACAGTGCAGTAAGCAACTACTTAACAGAGAGTGACAGGCCATCAAAGAACAAATTTTCTGGAAGAAGAGGGAGTAGGAGACAAATGAGGTGACCTTTACTATTTTTTCAAAAATTAACATGACAAACATGATTAACATGTACATTTATCACACTTTTAATGCACTACAATTATTACTAATACTTTTTATTATGTAAATGTATTTAAAACTCAAATTATACACTTGTGTTTATGGGCAGAATTACCATCTATGAGATTTAATATTACGATTATACTTTTTAATTATTACTGTGTAACACTGTTAGGTAATGAAATAGTAATAGGCTTCAGGCACTGGATCTTACAGCCTTAATTAGCTGTATCATGGGAAGAAAAAAAGAAGAGTCATGAAGTTTTGAGAGATCAAGTACTGAAATAAGTTACTATTAGTTAAAATACTTTTGGTTCGTGTTTGGAATACACAATCAAATCCTTGGAGTGTGGTATTTTATCTGTGATGCAGCCTAGCATCACACTTTAAAGAAGGCAAAAGAATCCCTTAGTGAACAATTATGAAATAATTTGCCTTTTGGGAAGTTTTCTTCTTTCTGTCAGTTGAACTTCTCTTGTTCCATAAAATATGAAGCTTATGTCTCCTCAGAAAAAAAGTGTTTAATCTTATCTAATGCAACTCTGGTTGCTATCGTTATCTACATAAATGTCTAATCCTTTAAAAGCCTTAGCCCTCAGCCTCAGTGTATCTAATTAAAGACATTATAGTATACAGGCAGCATGAGAAATTAGAACTATAGGGCAGGTCAGCAAGGCCAACTGAAAGGACTAGTATGGTAAATGTGGTAATGTGGTAGTGTGGTAATATATAGATGGTAATATTACAAGTCTATAAAGATATATTCCCTTTTTCTACACCATGTAAAATTCCTCAGTCTTACTGCTATGACTTTGTTGTTTTTTCTCCATTTCTGAATATTCCCTTTTCCCGCCTTTCTCATTCTCTTCTTTCTTCCTTCCATGCTACTGATATTGCAGCGAAGAAACCCATGCAGTCACTCAAGCCACTTCACTAGCCTACCAAACTAGGTTTCTTTTTTGTTTTTTTATTAAGTCACTTAAAAAGGAGGTCTCAGAGCATGGCTTTTAGATAGTTTTCAGCTTGAGGTTTCAAGACCAAAGATAATTAAAGGTTTAAAAGCAGAAGCTAACAGAAACAGGATAGTAAATGAAGGTGACCCATGTCTTGGGCAAACACAGGATCTGGGGACAGAGGAGAGAAGCACCAAGTCATGCTTTTTGTTTCCTGACTCTGAAAAAGACAGTGAAACAATGCTCAGGCTGCTCCAGGTTGGTGTGAGTTTCATGACTCACCTGTAAAGCTGAAGACCAAGAGTCTGGGCCAGAGATAGTGCCTCTGCTCATGTGTGCACAGAGACAGTGCCAGTAGCATGTTGCATGTGACAATATAGGTGACTGTTCTATGGAGTAAGGGGAATTTGATCTTTTTTTTTTAGTCTATTTGTAACCCAGTGTATTTTGAAAGGGGAAAAGAAAAAGAATCTGAAGTTGTGACAGGGTGAATTTCTAGGGTGTTTATAACAACTGAGGGTGTTTATAAAAACTGATGGTTTTGCAGCAGCACACAGTACTGATGGAATCACATCATAATGACATATACATATACAGTTTGTCTATTGAAAACCAGCTACAGAATGATGTCATTAGGCATTTTTTTTCCACTTGAGGATGCCAAGCTGTAGGCACATAATAATTGTCACAAAACCAGTGCTTCTCCTATATGGAACCTACTTATTCTTGCTTCTTTCTTCATGAATTGTTTTATCTTTCCCACCTGGGATGAACAAGAGTTAATACTTAGAATTTATAATTGGTCCTACAAGATAATTAGTATAATCTGTTATGTACAAAGACTGTATTGGCAAGCCTTTGATTTTACTCATGCCCCATGGTATCAAATCAGCAAGTTTAGCTTTACGCTTACTGAATGCACAGATGTACAAATATGGATTTCTCATTGTGGATTTTATTTACTCTGTTGTTTTTTTTTTTTCAGAGAGACAATCCTCTGAGTCTGATGCACTGTCCTTTGACTATTTTCCAGAACATGAGGAGACATGTCTAGCTGGGCACAAACTTCCCTAAGCTGCTGAACCAAAATTTAAAATCACTTTTAGAGATGAGAAGCATTGTAAAGGATTTTTCTGCAAAGAAAGAAAGATGTAATCAAATACTCAGTAAGAGCAGAGCTCTGCAGCTGGGACATTTTTATGCTGCCTCTTTAAGTTGAATCTGTGATGATGAATTCAGTAACATTAAATGTATGCCACCTTTCAATGTGTGGGGGTTTTTTTGTTTTGGTTTGGTTTTTGTTTTGTTTTGTTTTTGAGATCCCTGATGGTTTAGAGGCTTTGACCTTGTGTTATGCCTGTACCTGGTATATGAGTATATATTATCTGAATGCATATATAATTCTTATTCCACTATTCATTGCTGATTGCTAGATGCATAATATTCTGATGTAGAGGTTAATTGCTTTAAAGTAATTTCTAAAATTCATGTGACTAACAAATGAAGCTGAAGCAATGAATTGAGGACAGATAGTAGCAGAGTGGTAGCAGACTGACAGTCAAAGCAGTGTGCTTGACCAGTGCTTTGTATGGCATTTAATGGCAACTCCACAATGTGTTTGAGCATAGGAATAAACAAGGAGAGATGTGGAGAGCGATTCTGAATGTCACGTAATTCTGAAGCTTACTTTATCCCCTACCATTGTCAATGGGGATAAAGCATGTGAACTAATGCTGTCCACACTGATGCCTCTCCAGTTAACTCAGCTTTGTATACACAAGTCTGTATGCACAAGTCCAAATGGATATGGATTTCTCAACCCCTCTTCCTTCACTTAGCTGCTGAATACTGCTCCCTGCAGCACTACTGATGCTTGTATTCCCAGGTTGTTGCCACAAGCTGCCTCTGCCTTCCCTTGATGGGAAATAGTTCCTATAGCAGCTGCCCTGCCTCAGGGCTGCTGCTCAGCATCTCCCTTTCCAGAATTGGACCCTGAAGGTGCCTTTGTTGATGGGCCACACTTACATCTAGGGACTCCAGCTGAAGAGCAGGAATTGGAAGATAGAATAAATTCATGTCATTTATCATACAGTCATGTATGTGTATATCATTTTACATCGTTGAACTTTTCTCACTTTCTGAGGTGTGGAATCTTACTCTCTTCCTCCTTTCTTAAAAATATCCTCCTTCCACCAGTTACTGTAGGAAGAGTTTAATAAAACCCTCCTTGCACTACAGCTCAAATAATTTTTATGTTGCTAAACAAAGAGGCTGTGGAAACTGTGACTGTATCTTGAGCCTGAATGCAGAAGACTTGGGCAAGAGGCAGGATTATCTCGGTCTCCTCCCACATTCGCAGAAGTCTGGGTTTCAGCTTTGGTCTTCAGCTAACATAAGATTTGGGTCAGAAGTTATTAGAATGTGGAACTCCAAGTTAAACTGAAATAATAAAAGGTTTTGATACTTTAGGACAGCATGGGCTAAGCAGTTATTTGGTTGATATAATCACTCAGGACATGAAAGGAAACTCAAGGAGATTGACCCATGTCTTTGCAATAACAGAATTGCCTTCGGGATCTGTTCTGACAAATATGAACTTCTTCAATAAAAAAAATTAAAATAGAATAAAATAAAGTCTATGGCATTGAAACATAAACTGTCATAAATTTTCTTCTAATACTGAAAGTATAAAAAAACCAGAATCTTCCAGGGAACAGCTTGGAAAAGAGTCTAAAGATCTATCATACTTGTATGTTTGAAGTGTATCCCAAAGAATTATTCTGTTAAATATCACCATATTTAAGTGCTGTAGTGTGAATGAGAAAATACAGAGAAGATTTATGCTGTTTTGAGGGCAACATCCTGTCTCCAATGACTAGCTTTGATAGTAACGCAGGTAGGGGTAAAAAATGTAAGGCTATATTCTGTTTTTCACACGACCTCCCTCATTTTAGTTTAGGGAACTGCTTTAATAAGAAAAATAACATTTTCCTATATATATGTATTTTTATTTTATTTATTTTATTTTATTTTATTTTTCAGATTCCTACCTTAAAACTTTGGCAAGACATTATTGACCATGTGTCAGTGAAAGTGCCATGATTCTGGACTTTTTTCTTCACTTCTTAATGGTGGATAAAGCAGCTATGCTGAATTATTATCAATAAGTGAAGTTGAAGATATCCACGTGATGGTGGCTGTGAGGAAAATGACGTAGCATTGGTGTAAGTCCTATTTCCACTACTATAACAGTGCTATTTGCTATTTCCTTTCAGACCTTGCATTTTGCACACTTTATATAATCTTGTTCCACATTAGTGATTGTGCAGTTAAAACTTAGCACTTATAGAAAACTTACCAGAAACCTAAGTAACAAGGTTGCGTGATTGTAAGGCTAACTCCCAATGTTATTTCTAAGCCATAAAAGTGGGTAACACAACCATGTTGAAGCATTCTGGTTATATGACTTTATGACAGATAGAGGAAGACCAAATAGCAACATGCTTTTCCTAACAAAGGGAGTGTTGGGAAGGTGACAGCTGCTACCTGTGAAGTGATGGAGGTATCCTGGGTGTCTTTGTCAAGCTACTGCCTAAGGCCAGTCTTGTTGGAGATACAAGGAACTGTTAAAAGTATTGACAGGCATTTTAAGCACAAAAGAATTGAGGAAACAGTGAGGGAAAAAATCAGTAGGGAACTGTATTTGTTATTGTAATTTGTTACATAAAAATAGAGCAAGAAGACAAAACTTCTTTTCTTTGAGTGACTGAATTGTAAACAAGAGAATTAGGATTTCTTCTGAGAAATTAAGGTTGTGCTTTGTTCGTGACAAAAAATAAATTTTTTTGTGTGCTAGTAAAATGTTTACTAGAAGGCATACTGTTGCCTCTGACACAAAGGGATCTTGAGGCTGAGACCCCTTAAAACTGGTATCTTTTAAGTAATTATATGATTGTTTTCTTGCTGAATGAGAATATACTCAGAAAACTTGGAAAAAGTTTGAGATATGCTAAACTGGAATGATACAGAATTTTATTAATTCTCATTTCTCTAGTTGGCAGACTGGTCTGCCTCTCAGGAATGACCCTTCATGAAAGAGTGCAGATGGAGTAGCTCACTTAACAGAAAGAAATTCATTCGTTTTCACAGACATAAAGTACTTTAGGGAACTAACTCCATTTGAAGTGAGCAGTAGGTAGACACCTATATACTTTGCCAACCCCAGACCTTGTGTTTTAGGGACTGCTCCCTGTTGAGAAGGGATTTAATGGCATCACAAATGAAAACCTTTGGGCACTTTTCTAAAGTGAATCTTTTCTGCTTATTGTCAATATTACTATTGTAATTGCCGGAGGGTGCATAGGTAACCGAAGAGTGGCTGTGCATTGCAGCTGTAACAGCTGTGATCACCCACTGGTCAGATTTATAGTATTTGT
Source organism: Lagopus leucura (assembly GCF_019238085.1). Lineage (NCBI taxonomy): Eukaryota > Metazoa > Chordata > Aves > Galliformes > Phasianidae > Lagopus > Lagopus leucura. The sequence continues at coordinate 21,333,751 of NW_024962264.1, forward strand.
ATTTGCCCAAATTTCCCTGTCTGTGAGAAATGTGTGTGTGCACCAGCACAAAAGCAACTAGTCTGTTTCTGATTACTGCAGGTGTTAACATATATGTCAGGTGGTTCTTAGAAGAGAGCTTCTGGGTTGCTACTGGCTCAATGCAATTGTAATTTTCCTGCAGTCTTAAACACTGAGGTGACTATTGGGAGGCATAGTAGTGGAACAAGGGGCTATTTTTTGCAAAAATGTGTTGAGATCAAATGTGGATAAAATATTTCGTTTACTGAGCAGTTGAATTATAATATCAGTTGCTCAAAGTCTGTGTACCTTGACATTATCCCTGAAACAAACTGGCAATTCTGAAAATACAGTGCCTATATGTATTCTCTGAGGAGTAACAGCCAATCTGGCAACAAAAGGAAGAGGTAATAAGAAACATAATTGCCTAATATAAATAAGTTCTGTGGTGTCTGCTTTCCATTTTCAAAACACCACCTATTTCTCATATTTAAATTCTGTAGTATACCAGCTTGAGTGCAGTTTAATTGCAAGTTTATGAAGTTCTTAATTTTGAAGAAAAGTAACAATAGCACCAATAAATTTATGTAAAAATTTTGATCTTGAGTAACATGTTTTTGCTTTCCCCCAGCCCCCCTCCCTCCCGCTGCCTCCACGTAAGCTTTAAGCAGTGGTTTGAAATGCTTCGTAAAATAAGTTCTTCAAAAGGAGAGATAAAAAGTGATAATGCATGGTCGTTAGGTTAATCAGTACAATTGACAGCTTGACAAATCTCCCTTGTCAAACGAAACTGAAACACATATTCTTCAAGCTTTTTACATTTCATGGCATTTTAATTTCCCCCCCACAATCTGCAATAACAATGTGTTTTTCCTCTTGCATGGCAATGTTTCACCAGCACCTCAGGTGAACACATACCCAGCTACTTTAACACCAAAAACGGTATTTCTGTCTAAACAAAACTAATGGAGAACTGACTGTAATCAGCAGTTAGCACACAGCAGCAGCATGTCCTCTTGCATGAAATATCTATCATACTACACTGTTGTGACAGCTGATGAAATAGTAACTGTTTATATTGAATTTTTCATATGATATGCATGTTTGTTCTCAAACAAAAGGCCTAGGAGTGGGTCCAGCCTTAGAGCCCTGAATTCTAAACATAATCAACATTCATACCACTCAGCACACATATTTGGAATGCAGAACACTATCTAATGGATCTGTGTTGTTAGCCTTCTAACATTAAAATATAATAAAGCAAATTTAGCACAACAGCAATAGTAAAAATTTCACAGTTCAAATAGGCTATTTGTCTGCTTATTTGTCAACTTACTGATTAAATTTCTGTATAAAGGACTATAAACTACCGATTTTTATGTTAAAAGTTAGCAAGGATGTGAATCTGAAAAGTAAACTAGGTAAAATGCTAACTTTGGTGCAGTAAGAGAAGAGGGTGACATTCTTGGCTGTGAAGTTGGCAACATTTATGAAAATGATAGTCACTGTTTAATTCTGGCTAGCTTCCATGTTTTACAGTTGATACAGTTTACCTTGGCGAGCTCAGATCGGATTTTTACTAAACTGGAAGTTCATTTTGCAGTTTACTTCACAATGAAATTTATTAAATTGAGTATAGAACAGTGTGCAATAATAACTGATGTAAAATATTGATAAGTCCAAAATTTCAGATTTCAGTCTTGGTTGAAAAAGCATTACGTGATTTCCAACAGATTGCAGTTATGCAATATGTAAATAGTTATCCCTGAAGGGAAGAAAATATTTCTGTGAATTACTTACCTTCTGTTTTATTGATCCTGACTTAGAAATATTATGCAAAATCTTTTTTTTTTTTTTTTTTTTTTTTTTGACAGTTTGCTCTCTATTCTTTCAGAAAATTTTCACTTCTTCAGACTAAAATCTGAATTAGCAGGAACTGTAATATAAATGCAGAGAGATGGAAAATGGCAGAGATGCTTCCATAGCACAGACTTGCAGCTGAAAATTTATTAAGATAATTTAAAAAAAAATGAAGATAATACTAAATATCTTTAACTAAGACAAATTAAGTATTTTGTAACATTAAAAAATAGTTGTGCAGATAGAATAATTGAAATTTTTGAAGGATATTCTGCATTTGTTATTTACTTTTAAAGGTCCATATACACCTTCTTGAGTGTGAAACTCAGCACACTCTTAAATATACTACTACTCATCTATAGTGCTTCAGTAATATTTTAATCATGGCACATAGAAAGGATCTTATGTCAGACCCATTGCAACCCAATAAATTAGTATTAGGAATGGACAAAAAATGAATTACCTCCCACCCTTTTACATATCAAAAGATGGATTTCTAGGATCAGTAATGAAAGCTGGAAGTCCTTACAACAAATTTATATCCATAAATAAAGATTAATATATTCTTAGAATTATTTACGGGACTCATTTTATTATATTTTGTCTGAATTAGAAATAATATTGGCTGGAGAAAAAGTAAAAAACAAATTTTGTATTTGTGTGTGAAAAATCTCTTCTGAGCTTCATTTCATGCAATTATATTTTGTCACTTTCATACAAACTGAAACTCAAAATCTTTCCAAAAATCCTTATACTCTTTCTCCCCCAAAAATCATAATGAATTCTGCAATAGCCAATGGGATAAGGTCTCTTTTCCAGTATGAGAGAGTTTGCTTCAAGTCCCCAGTTTGCATGATTGGGAACAAAGAATGAAACTTGGATTTCTTGTACTTGAAGTGTTAAGTCATGATGCTATTGTGCTACTCTGCTATTGTGCTACTCTTTCTTATATGCACCCAGATTTCCATCAAGGAGCTGTGAAAACCACCTAATCTAATATGTACAAAACACATTTAAACATTTGTGGAAAATTTCATTTCTCATAAAAAGCAAACATCAATAACTGCTCTCAGTCTGAAACTACATTTTTTATATTTACAGTGGTGCGGTTATGTACACAGCTAGGTCTGGAATCTAAAGTATGTTTGCTGTTTGGACACACTGACTTCAGACTGAGTTTTTTAATTTCCAGATAACATAGCCATTACATCAGTACTGGTTGATGTGATTCTCTCTTTGAGGAGCATCACTTAAATGCTTTGACCATGTTCCTTCAGTGCTTTCATATGTCTTGATTTCTCAGAACAAACCTCAGTTTTAGATGAAGAATTGATAGTGTTAAATTCATGGAATTTAAAATTATGGAAACGTTAATTTTCCTGTAATTATATTTTTCCTTTATGATTGGCTAAACAAATAGTCTATTGTTGTGAATCTCTTTATCCCTGTGGAGTGTATAACTGTAGAGCTATTCTGATTTCCTTGTACCTACAATGCTATATTCTTTGAACACTTTTTTCTCTGTGGATGTTTCTGTCAGTCTCAAAACTCAAAATTATAGGCAGAGAGTGTGTTGCAGTGAAGAATTTTTGTTAGCAGCCCTTGCCTTATATATATTTATATATAAATTCTGCCAACACATTTGGGAATGTATTTACCATGCATTTGTGAACCAGCAGTATTCACTGTATCCAGAATAAGGGAAAAAAATAATAATTCAATAATTTATGTTTATTATGCTAAACTAAATAGAGTGATAATGCAGAAGCTACAAGATGGTAACTCCTGATAAAGTAGCACTGATACGGTGCAATTCTTATAGTTTCTTGAGAAAATGAAGCAATTTTGTAGGTAGTGCTGTAGGATGCTTAAAAAAACGTGGCATTATGGAGGAGAGGAGATGTGACAAGGGCTCAGACAAATGAGAGGAAGACGGCAGTCCCTTCAGGGATTCAACAGTGCACTTCTGAATCACAATACTTCCTCTCTCTTCTCCCAAAGCTGCAGCAATTTACAATATATCTGGGTCCCAATGAGGAATCAACAGACTTGTTTTCCTAAGAAAATAGATGTGCAAACAGGGCTTTTATAAGAAAGCCAAAGAAAGTCAAATACTGAAGTAGAGAAGGTTGGACAGAGCACAGGAAGTATAGAAGTTTCTGACAGGTACAATTTGAACAGAAAAATTGGAAGAGAATTTGCAGACCCCAGGAGGAGATTAAGAGAAACCAAAATACTGACATTCAGTTCTTCATGGAAGACAATTCTGGTTCTCTATTTATATTCCAAAGGTCAATCCCTGAAATACATTCTACATTTAGTGAGATTTAATAATAAAAGAAATGTATGGCTTATATTGCAAATTGTGGATTCTACACTTCCTTTATACTAGTAATCCCACTATTGTCAAAAGGACTACTTGCATAAGAGTCCATGAACAGACATAGATTTTGAGGAAGTATTACAGAACTTCAAACATATTAATTCAGTTTGTGTTTACAACAACAGCAACATGCTAGAACTGATAATGTTTAAAGAAGATGTTGTTAGTACTGGATAAATCCATTACATTCCAGTATGCTATCCCCTAAAATTTTGTTGCTCCAACACTGTTTTTGTTTGTTTCTTCTTTTTGTTTGTTCTCTTTGTTTTATAAAGTATATGTTGGTTTTTTTTTTCCTTCTAACTATATAATCAACTCAATTTATTAGTAGGAACTTCTTGTGATTTATGGACTTGAATTCAATAGTTAATGGGAACTGTGGTTAATACCATCACCCCTAATTGAAGCTCAAGTCCATAAAATCAGTCAGGACTCAGTGAGATTCTTTTTTTTTATTTTCCTTGGTTCATATCAGAAAATAATTTCCTTGGGTATTTCAAAAATGCAGTAAGAAAATGTAAATAAAACAATTTTACACAAAGTGTGGGCAAATTTAATAGTTTGGATAACAGAAACTCTTAGGATGTGGCAACGTATACTTCAGTTGATTTCGTCTGTGTGACAAAATTTCTAGGAGCACTCATGGGTTTTTAAAGATTAAACAGTGGCCTGTGCCCTACAGGCAGTTTCATCACAAGTAATTGCCTATATTTTTAACAACCACATATCCTGAAAAGGACTAGAGTACCCGTAGAGTATTGCATATTGGTACTTCAAGCATTATTATTATACAGAATTTTATTGCTATTTCTTCCAGCATCCAGTTGATCTACTAAAAGTATGCACATTGTCAAAATTCTACATGACCAATTCCATATGATGTGGACAGTTGTATTTTCTCTACTTACAGTTTATGATTTTTTTGCCCACAGTCTGGTGAGAGAAAGGAGAAGGGTTCATGGTAGTGAAAAATAAAGATGAACAAGTTTTTTCTAACTTTCTTTTTTTACTATAAGAATTTTCAAGCAATCCAACAGAAAAACATTGGTTTTGTTTAAATTTAAATTATGAGGAAGAAATAGATATCCAGAAAATTCAAATTAATTCACAGAAACAGGCTGCAACCTCCTAGTTACAGTGGGAAAGATGTCTGTATCTATCCCCATGTTTCTTTTCCTTTGATGGGTTTTCTTATTTCTTTTTTCCTTTTTTTTTTCCTTTTTTTTCTTTTTTTTCTGAATGTCAAATGACAGATGAATAAGTAGCAAGGATTAAATGAAATTACCATGTGTACAGCACAAGTAATTTATAACAATCAAGATTGGTACACGGAAAATGAAGAATTCTAGGGAAAAATCTACAGTGTGAAAAGGTAGCATTAGTGTCATGGAAAGATTAGATAGTTAATGGGTTTTTAGCAGCAAAGTGCTACCTTTATAAAATTCTCAGTTTCATTAATCTAGTCCATGACAGAGAGGATTTTGAGCAGCAAGAGACCTCTATGAAGAATATGTGGACTATTACTGTTCTGCCATTACTGCTGATGCGCTGTTGGGTTATCACGCTATGTCTCTTTCATCTTTTTATGATCTTTACATGCCCTATAGCTACTGCTACACTACATTTAATCATCTTTAACAGCTTGAATGTCAAAAAGTTAAATAGTTTTAACTATCCCTTTTTACTTTAACAATATGCAACTTAACAGCACCTGTGCTGAGCTCATTAGAGGTATTGGCAGATTTTGTTCCATCCTGTGCTGATGCTTTCACCATTCTTATGATCATGTGATACATTTACCTACTATTAAACCAATGGAAAGAACCATGACACCATTCTGCCATCTAATTTGTCTTCCACTAATTACTCAGATATTCCTATGCTCACTACAGCTAAAGAAAGAACAGCTAGTAATATGTAGTCCACGATCTATAAAGCTAATTCCTCAGATTTTTTCTTCAGAGTTACTTATCTATTATTACATCTATGTGAAAAACTCAATTCAGAGTTTGTTATCCAAACATTCCTATTTCTGGCCTTTTACAATCCAATCGTTATTACTGACGTTCAAGAAAGATGAGTTCAAATTGCAGTACATGATCAGAGGAATGCAAAATAACTCTTGCACAAAGGGTCTAATAGAACACAACTCCTCTTCAAAGGGCAGAAGTGAACAAAGATATTTTTTATAATCCACTGGGGATTAGACTACTTTTTAAAATAAGCAACTCTCTGAGGAAATCTGCAGAATTTATAAAAATAATGTCAATTCCTTGGAGATCTTCAAAAGCCTCTTGAGCATGATCCTGGACAACGTGCTCTGGGGAGCTCAAACATGCAGGGGAAGGAGGTTTACTCAGATGACTTCCTGATGGTCCATCCACTCTTAGTCATCTGTGAATCTGTGAACAAACACTCTCATTCAGGCCACTGTGTTTTCAGAAAATGAGATTTATCTTTCAGAAAACAAGCACATTATCAATCACTAGATGCACTATTATTTGACTGAAACTTTTCAATTTTAAATTCATTCTCAATTATTAGTTACCATAGCTTTCTAATTCCACCATTAGTGAACCAGTTATAAGTTCAAAACAAAACCAAGTTATTTTCTAAAAAAGGAATCCAGAAACAAGTTCATGTTTTAAATTTTACAATACTTTACCTGTTTTGGTGCAGTGCCCAATTTTATTACATCAAGATACAAATTAATTTAAAAAGTGTTAAATGGGAAAGGGTTGGTTTTGCTCTTTTGAAAACTGTTTTTTAATTGCACTATTCTTTTTCAATCATGAAGTTGTTCTGTTGCAGCATTTTTGAACGAGTTATCAAGAAACTGTTGTGAGTTTTATAATATAATTAATATGAAAAGATACCTTAAATATTTTCAAAAGCGTTGTCTAAAAATATTTACATTTTGAGTTTGTTTATTGCAGAAAAATTGCAGATAAAATGCATTTATTCTATATTTTCCAACTGCTTTTTCATCTTTTTTTTTCAGTCAGAAGATTTTTTTTCAAGTCTCATATTCTAAGGAGCAGGAGAAGGCATTTCCCTGCCAAGCATTTAATGCCTCTGAAATATCCATTCAGCTTAAGATCATTTTTTTCCATTCATGTATTTGTGTTAGACACTATAATGACCTATAGTTCACTTACATAATCAAAATCATAATCAAAATCAACCAGGTTTATAACCTTATGCTTAGACTGGGTTCCATGATAAAATGAACAGAAATACTGCTCTCAGTAGAAGCAGATGATTATGTATCCATTGAAAAAAATGGTAGTTACTAGACATCATCTGACTACATCAATACAAAATTGATCCTTGTACTTTCAGACTGTCTCCAGAGCAAATAGTAACAATATTCTTCACAAATGTTTACAGATAGCTACTTTTACTTGCTTGAATTAAAACAAAAAGAACACAACACTCTTTCTCATTCATGAGAGAGCATCTGGAAGTTTTTCAGGCAATTTAATTTCTGAACAGAAATAATCTATGCATATCTATCTGGTTCTAGAAATATTAAATATGTTCAGTGTGCCAGAGCTACACTTTAGCTTTTTCAGATATTCTAATTTCTAAATTATTTATTTGGCTAGCAGTGCTCTTTGCAATAGATTTCTCATGGATATAGAAACTGATATGAGCAGTCAGGCACTTCTGTCGCGGAATCATAGAGTCATGGAAGTATAGAATGGCATAGGTTGGAAAGAACCTTAAAAATCATGTGGTTCCAACCCCCCTGGTGTGGGCTGGTTGCCACCCTCTAGGTCAGGCTGCCAGGATCACATCCAACCTGGCCTTGAGGACCGTCAGGGCTGGGGCATCCAAAATCATCTGAAATACCTCTATGCCAGTAGAAACTCATGTTTGCCTTAGTTTAAAGATTATGCTTTTGGCTGAAGCCTAAAAAAAATTAAAATAATCCTACTCTGCCAGGCATGGTAAGCATATACTGTGTCATAAGATCAAAAATATTTTGAACATAATTAATGTCCTTGGGTTAGGGATATTGTTTGAATTTAGAGTGTGACGAAAGGTAATCTACAATTTTTTCTCTTTTCCATTCTTTTACCAGAAAGACACATACTTTTCTGATGAAGTTGCACGTCTTTTTTTTTTTTGTTCGTTTTTTTTTTTTTGTTGTTTGTTTTTTAAAAGGTCTACTTGAGCTTTTAAAAATCTACCACTTTTATTGGCAACTGCTTGTTATATAACAGTATGTTCACTACAAGAAAACAAGTAATTTCTGAAGTAATTCCTGGCTGAAGGGACCATCTTGCTTGAAATCAAGGAATTTGCTTTCCCTATTAAGCAAAAGTACTTTACACCAAATACCTACCTACATCAGCATATTGAATTTTGAATTTAGATAGAGCTCCTCTAGAAGTAAATATGTTGAATAATTATTAATTGATTTTATTTTGGCTAGAGCTATTACAGTGTGCTCATAATTTGTCTGCAAATATGAAAAGAATTGTCACAAGTAGCATTAGAGATACTTCTGAAACATGAAAAATATTCTGGTTAAGAAACAAGTATTGTAAGACCCCATCACTAGGGCAGATTAATGTCTCCATTGCACACTTATTTTTTAAAAAATACAAATGGGTGGGATGCTCCAAAATATCTAGTTTGTATTATCTACCTACAATTTCATTGTTATTCTTCAGGCTTTGTGCCATTTGAAACATGGTCTGTCCTTTGTAGCATGTGATCTGGTGTTGATTAATGATTACATATTGATTCTGGAGAGATAGGTTTGGCAGTATTGCTCTATACATTAAACTTTCAATTGATTTTAAACAGTATGATTTCCAAAGTAATTCAACATTGGTTTATTCATGATTCCACATGAACCATATAGATCATTATTTTTATTTGGCAGTGAAAGGTGGGATCTGATGCAGTAGTCAGAGCAAATACCAGTAAAAATTACAAATACAAATACTTTTTGTATAGTTTGCCATGTAAGTGCTTGATAGAGGTTGGATTTATGAAGTGCTAAAAATAGTTCTGTTATAACAGATAAAATTTCTCAGAAGAAAACTGAGTCCACCTGAGTGTACCCTACGATAAGTATTTCTCTAAAAGTTTCAAATTTAGAATATGTTCAAAATAATTTCTAAAATGTAAGTAATTTCATGTATGAATGTATGGAAATACATAGCTAAAAAGAATGTCTTCTTGAGTCTTAAGGCTGTATCATGCCAACATTAAAAACTGCATATACTACATAATTTATTGTTACTGTTTTGTTGACATGTATCTTGTGATAATATCAAATCTACTTTTATACAGAAATAAACCTGCATAAAATGCGTATTGTGACTTCCTATGCTGTAGCTCTGAGGCTGCTGTTATCATCACTTGTGTTTCCTTGCCTTGTTCAGGACCACAGTTCAGCAAATTCCAAATCCATGATTCTGCAGAACTTCTGTCTTGTTTCTGTATTCTGAGTTCATTAACCGCACTAAAAGCTACTCCGGTCTTCAGCGTCCAATGTAAAGGAATACTGAGGGCAGTGATTCATTCACAGATGCAGGAAGTAATCATGATAACACTTGTTTGAAGAGTAAACTGAGTCATATTCTTATCCATATTTATGATGATGACAGAAAATTAGCTCTATATCTGTACAAACAAAGTCTGACATCTATGAAAGAACACGCACACATTATCCTGGGCACTGAAGACATTGAAGTTATTATGAACCTAGGCCCTATGAATGTTAAAATTTTCTACAGTCCTTCAACAAGATCTTATATACCTACCTCTTGAGCATGAGAAACATGGGAATATGAAAAATATTGTACTCTACTTCTACTCAGGCTTCCACTGACAAGAAGATGAGATGGGACTCTGCACATACATGACACTCTCACAGAGCCTATCTGTATTACTTATTGACTAAAAACAAACATTTCATGGGGAAAAAAAAAGCTTTGAAAAAGATAAAGCAAACAAGCAAGTTACATTAACTTTTTCACACCACTTCACACTGTAAGCACTGAATTTAAACAGCTTGTTTTGTTTCATGTGAGTGACTTTCTTCCCTTCATGTACTAATTCAGCTAGATAAAGTAGTTTCTTGTGGCTATGAGCTCTAGAATATCTTGCCAGTCCTCCAAGGGCAACAGATTTTTTTGGTCAGGTTTTCCAGCAACTGAGTTTCCCCTGTCCTAATTTGGCTTTTACTTTTTCCTCTGAAGATAATTATATTTGTTGGAAGTCTTGCTTGCGAAATAGTATCTTATAAGATTTGTAAGGGCATTATAATAACATGCCATCAGATTTATCTAGACATTTACAACGCATTCATAAATTATCAAATGCCATTTTAGCAACCCTTCAGATGAATCTTTTAGTTTCACTGGAATTTATCTCTAACAGTGCTTGAGAACATGAATAAAGAATCACAAGTAGGCTTCACTAAATATAACAGCTGTCAGCTAAAATGTATGGTTAGTAGCATAGTGGTGCAGGAGTGGAAGACAAGTTAAGAAAATACCACCAAATGACTAACAGCTTATGTAGTATATTATTTACTGTTTACATTTTCTGAAGAAAAAGTCACAAATATGAAAGCCATTTTTGTTTGTTTGTTTGTTTGTTTTGCCTGTATGTGTATGGTTGCAAATTGTTAAATGTGCTATACTGCTAGACAGATATTTGATCCATGAGAATTCAGTGTCTCAGTATCTCCAGGATTTGGGTCCTCACTGGCATAACATTAAAGAGTTTTGAAGTCTTTTCTGTTTAAAGTAGCTTGGAGGTGGAATCCTATTCTACTAAAGTATGGTATTAGTAGTGTGTAGAAAATAAGCAGTGTTGCTACTGCGACCTGTCCGTAGCTTGCTAATGGAGCACTTCCTTCATACTTCTTCTCCTGGCACTAATCATTCTCTGTTCATTTACAAAACATTTTCTATTTCATATTTCCCTGAAGGACTCAGGGAAAAGGAACATGTTGCCTTGTTCATAAAGTATCATTGCCATTCAGTATTACGAGAGATTAATTGCTCTGAAATCGTTGCCTAGACTTTACTCATCATCCTATTTGAACAATTTCTAACTAAGAGATCAGAAGAAGTGCTGAGTGCAAATTGAACAAGAAGCTTTCAGCACTGAGGGTATGCAAAAAGCATGGATGTTTCTTAGCTTTAGTGCTCCTGAATCAAGAAGCTGTTTGCGTAGAGGTAAATGTTGACTAGTGAGTTGGAAAGATTTTGCCCGGAAACTCCTGCACACTATTACTTTGACAACTAAGATTAATGCATTCTGCAAAGTCTTTCATTTTTCAAACTTATTTTGAGCCCTTCAGAGTTTAATAACATTTGTATACATTACAGGAATATGGTTTAGGGTATATCACTTCTGCGTTTTTTATATATATACTTATATTTAAAAGCAGCATGAAATAATAGATTTTACTGTTTATATTTCATTGAGTATTTTTAACTTTATGATTTCCTGGATGTGTTTGATATAATCTGTTTATTGCAGACATAAAATGAACTTATCTTCAGACACCATTTTGCAAAATTAAGCTTCCACATCAGGTGTGATTAGGAACGTATACACATCTCTGAAATCATCAGGGCCCTTTGAAGAACTGGCCGTACGTTACAGACTAAAGTTGACAACTAATAGATCCTTAGAAGAAAAGGCGGCTGCTGTTTTGGCTCATGTTTATGTTCCTCTGCTTAGGTATGCTTTCAGGTTTTGACATTTTTCCAAAAGCAAGAGCAGCTCTTTTTTTAAAGGAAGGAAAAATAACTTTTCCCACATGCATTGGCTTTGCAGGAAAAAAAAAGATGAAATCTTGGCCCAGTCTCTTAATGTGAGTCTGTAGTGCCACAGAGAGCCCCTACAGGCCTTAAGATACGTTTACTCAGAAATCCATTTTGTCATGGATTACTTCCTTTGTTTCCATGTGTATCACAGCTAAATATATAATTATCATGATGTATTCTGTGTCCTCCTATGGGATTGAGATGGTTTTGTTTGTTTGTTTTTTGTTTTTATAGTTGTCTGTTGTGCGTATATATATATATATATATATATATTTAATTTTCCAGTCAGACAGTGAAAAAGAAAGCTGGTAAAAGCAGCCAGTAGCTGGAGATGAAGTACATTTGGCATGTTTGCATTCCTTAGGTTACCTGATAGCAAACATGAACAAATATAGAGTATATGAAAATATAGAGTAGCATATTAAAATTACGTATTATACAAATCTCATTATTCGTATTTATTTAGGAGTAGCAAACATCTTTTAGCCCTGCATGAAATGAGGATACCCATGGCCACAAGCTCTTCTAGTTCTAAACTCTAATCCAAAGTACTGCAATAGCCTCTGTAAACTGTGAAGCAATATATGTTTTCTTCCAAAGGGAATATCATGATTTAGATGTGTTATATTTTGCAGGTGCCAACAGAATGCAAAAAAGTGTCTTTCAGCTCTTTTCTTTACCCATGGTAAATCTCAGATGTCAGCTGCAAGCAATTTTTGATGGTAATGTTTGTTGGAGGCCATTAGAGGTACAGATGCTGTGCATTTGGCAACATGCATTAGGAAAATCTCAGGTTGGGAATCAGAGGTCCTGGTAATACAAACAGAACTGTAAAATCTCAACTTTCTAAGGATTATTGACAGGAGATTATTGTCAGCTTTAAAAATTAATCTAATAAAATTACAAGATGAATCAAGTCGTATGTTTGGGGAAATTGTTGCAGTGTTTGTTGTATACAGAAGAAACAAGGATGCTGTAAATGATAACACAAGATTTTTTTTTTTTTTTAATGAAACTTAGAACCCTTCTAGCTTCAGATTTTGATGAAACAGCTAACTCTTTACAAATCAGTCAGCTCACCAAGAGAAATAGATGTAACTCAGATAGTCCCATGAAGAGAAATAAGTGCTTATTATGCTTTGTAAATATCACCTGTTTCTAATCACTTACTTGACATACTGCCTGACAATGAAGAGTCAAATCCCAAAGATTGTGTGAAGACACAAAGTCATATTAAGGAAACACTGTGAAAGTGGAAGAATGATCCTGCTTTTTCCGATCAAACTGGTAAAATAAGACTTTACAGATTCATGTGAGAAAGTACTGTAGAATAAGCTAAACGTTAGCCAGACTTCTTGATAACACTTTGGGCTCTTGTTTAAAAGAAGCACTGCATCCCCCAGGCTTGAAACTGGGGACCTTGAACTATTATCTGACTTAAAGCCTGCACAGGTGAGAGGTTGAATAGCTTGCCAATAATTACAGTAGATTCATCCACTCCCACTGAGCATTTGACATGGCTTCTTAGCCTATGTCTGACAAACAGCAGCTGGGTCTCTGGCGAGCTTGTGTTCCAGCTGGGAAGTACCAACCCCAAGCTCTATGGGAAGCAGAAGCTCCCAGCCTCAGCTATCTCTCAGCAGAGCTTATTCCTTGCAGCCAGATGGTTTAGCTTAACAAACAGTGCAGTCGGATATCAGTTGCAGGTTGGAGGCAATAGTTGTATTGACTGTCCTGCTGAGACTGGAGTCTGCTTATACAAGTTTTCCTTTCAGTATAGATTGTTTTCTTAATGGTTTTATCCTAAGTAGCTGGCAGTGGAATGAGTTAAAATGGAAAATGTGCCTAACTGTACTAGTACCTTTTTTCCTATGCTTGATCCCTCCAGGAAAAATATCTCCAGGTGGAAAACAGTTGTCTAAGTTGATAGCTTGCAGCTAGAATGTATATGAGCTCTGCAAATACTTATTCTCTTTGCTCAGTCTCTAACTCCTAGCTAAAACTGGTGCATTGGTGTTACTCCTGTCCTTGTTTCAGAGACCTCCTTAGCCCCTGCCCCCTAAAACAGAGCAAAGCAGCATTTCTAGCTTATACAAGTAAGGAAAGTTAAGGAAAGAGGTAATGCATAGGAGCATTTCTATTGTAACAATGGAATATTAACAAAGATGTGTTAATGTGTAAGAAAGGAGAATGGGCATTTATTGTTTAACATCCATTTCTGAGCCATTACCTTGGAGGTAAACTTTAATCTGTAGAAAACAAACAAACAGAACAGAATGTGTGTTAGAAAAGTTGATGAGAATTTTACTTTCCTCCTCTCCCTTTTACTCAAGCAACTCCTTGAGTACAAAAGCTTCAGGATATTAACAAGAAATTGGGAAGTGGGAAAGTGGTGTACTGAGTTAGGAATGAAGGAAAAGAGGAAAAAGCTCATCTTTTTCCTTCTTAAAAGAATGCTGCCTTGCAGAACTTGCATGTAGCATGTTTCCATTGATAACTGATGCTAATTATAGTAGGAATAAAGCAGGGATAAACTGCAACTGAGAAACTTCTAATCTGCATTCAGTTCAGTTAGCTGTGTTGAACACAGATGCGTGCAACAAGACTGTCGTGGTGACTTACTCACTCAGTACCATCTGAAAACAAGGGGATTAAGAAACACCTGAGATGGATACTACTGCCAAAAAATGGTGAATTTTCTATCAAATGCTGAGATGACAGACGGGAAGACAACTGTTTTCTTTTCTGCCTGTGCAAATGCATCCCTAAGGGGAAAGAAGACGCTTCTGCATCCCAGGTCCTATGAAACTTCAAGTAAATTCAATTTTTACTTAAATTCAAGATTTATTCTATTGGGGTGTATGTGTGCTTGTGTGAAAATTATCTTATTTCAGATCATAACAAATGTTACTCAACAGTTATTACTATGAATATTTGACTATTGGATTAAGAGTTTAAAAAAATTCTCTTTCATTAAATGAAATGACCAGAGAAGTTCCTTAAGTCTAACTTCAATGTTACTGGGACTGGGCTTTTCCTTCTCTATGGTAATAAATAATAAAACACAGTGTAATACAGGAAGAGGTAGACAAGTGAGAGAGAAGAAAAGCAAGCAAAGAAAGATGCATCCTGCCAAACAGAAATAATATGAAGGTCAGGAGAAAAAAATGCAAACATTCAGAGGTAGAAAGTAGAACAGAATAATTAATCAGGATAAAATAGAATTAAGGTAAAATCTTTGTTTCACTGGGGGACTGGCTCAGCACATAATCCAATGATGCCGTTTCTGGATAATACAGAGGCTACAGGAAAACATGACAGACTGGGCATAAAGAAGGTAAGATTAAGGTAAGATTTGTTTTTTGTTTTTTTTCCTGTGCGGTATGTTCGTGATATGAAAGATAACTGCACTTAGATATGCCCTGAAGATGGCTTGTCTGTTTCTTTTTTTTTTTTTTGGGGGGGGTAGTCTCTATATATGTGTGTATATATATATATATATATATTTTTTTTTTTTTTTAAAGCAGACACTGCTGTTAGATGCTGTTATATGACAATTTGTATGTAGGACGATTTTTTTTTTTCCTAATCTTACTGTCTCTTGTCTTTTAACAACAATTTATGAATTTTGAGCTCGTGGCTATTTTGTTGTTGTTATTTTATAATTGTATACAGAATAGAAGAGGTCTGCAAGTATGTTTGAATTTCTTTTTATTTATCTTGCCTCTGCTTTTCAAAGAATTTTAGATCAGTCTGATGCTATCTTGAAATACTCTGACATCTTGAACAGTATAACTCCAAAGAACCTAGCATTTGCAGGACAGACTATATGAAAAACCAATATGAAGTTCAGAACCAATCATAAATGATCATGATTTATTGCAACACATCCAAAGCAGATAACCACTAAATCCATAATTCATTGTAATAGTATCATAGTCAAGCCTGACAAAAAGTCATCATATTTATACTTCGGTAGTTCAGATGAGTAATTTATTGGTTCTAAAAAATAATGTACTGTAAAAATACACAGGGCTGTAGACTAGAACAATAAAAAGCTTTTTGTATACAGGTCCACGCACTGAAAAAAGTGCCCCTCAGGAAGCCCCCCCATGAATGCATTAAGAATATACAGTATCCTGATATGCTAAGCAATCTTACTTGGCATAACATTTTAAGAAACTAACTTTTAATAATAATACCATTGAAAATCTTCCTTTATCAGTGCTCCAAGCTAGAACACTTTATCCTCCTGGCTCTTATCTGTCTACCTTTACAGAATACAAGTAATCTACTAAAGCTTTACACTCAGAAAAGAAAGTTCACCTCATCTCCTCAAGTACCTGTTAAGTTTTATTGATCATATGTATAATTTGTAGAATGTTTATAAAATTTTATTAATAATAAATGATCAGAAGCTTAGTTCCAAAATGAAAGGTCACATCTTGTATCTCATGCCATCTTGAGATGGGAACAATTTATCTTCAGTCAGCTTATTTGAGTAACGTGCTGAAATGGTATAATGGATAGAGGAGTTTAACATTTGTAAAGACTTTTCACGGAATCACAGAATGGCCATGGTTGGAAGGGACCTCATGGATCATGAATCTCCAACCCCCCTGCCACATGCAGGGACACAAACCTCCCCATTTAATACTAGACCAGGCTGCCCAGGGCCCCAGGCTTTGAACACCTCCAGGGACAGGGCATCCACAACCTCTCTGGGCAGCTTGTTCCAGCACCTCACCACTCTCTCTGCAAAGAACTTCCCCCTGATATCCAACCTAAATCTCCCCTCCCTCAACGTAAAAACATTTCCCCTTGTCCTGCCATTATCTACCCTTTCAAATAGTTGATTCCCCTCCTGTTTGTAGGCTCCCTTTAGGTACTGAAAGGCTGCAATGAGGTCACCCCGCAGCTTTCTTTTTTCCAGGCTGAACAAGCCCAGCTCCCTCAGCCTGTCTTCGTAGGGGAGGTGCTCCAGTCCCCTGATCATCTTCGTTGCTCTCCTCTGGACCCTCTCCAACAGCTCCCTGTCTTTATTGTACTGGGAGCCTCACAAGAGCAGAGTAGAGGGGAACAATCGCCTCCCTGTCCCTGCTGGCCACCCCTCTTTGATGGAGCCCGGGATCCCATTTGCTTTCAGAGCTGCAATAGCACACTGTTGGCTCATGTTAAACTTTTCATCCATCAGGATCCCCAGGTCCTTCTACGCAGGGCTGCTCTCAAGGACTGCTCCTTCCAGTCTGTACGGATGCCTGGGATTCCTCCAGCCCAAGTGCAAAACTTTGCACTTTGTTGTGTTGAACCTCATTAGGTTCACCCGGGCCCACCTTTCAAGCCTGTCGAGGTCCCTCTGAATGGCTTCCACCGTGTCAACTGCACCACTCAGCTTGGTGTCTTCAGCAAACTTGCTGAGGGTGCACTCAATTCCGTCATCGATGTCATTGATAAAGATGCTAAAGAGCACCGGTCCCAAGACAGACACCTGTGGGACACCGCTCATTACCAGCCCCCACCTGGACATAGAACCATTGATGACCACCCTCTGTCTGCAGCCTTTCAACCAATTTCTTATCCAGCGAGTGTCCACCCATCGAATCCATGTTCCTCCAATTTGGTAATAAAGATGTGGTGGGGGTCCGTGTCAAAGGCCTTGCTGAAGTCCAGGTAAATGAAATCAGTCGCCTTTCCCTGTCCACTGATGCCATCACTCCATCACAGAAGGCCACCAGATTGGTTAAGCATGACCTTCCCCTGGTGAAGCCATGCTGGCTGTCTTGGATCACATGCTCATTCTTCATGTGATCAAGCATGTTGTCCAGGACGATCTGTTCCATGATTTTCCCAGGTACAGAGGTGAGACTCTGTAGTTCCCTGGGTCCTCCTTGCTCCCTTTCTTGTAAATGGGAGTGATATGACCCTTCCCCCAGTCATCGGGGACCTCACCTGACAGCCACGACTTTTCAAATATGATGGAGAGTGGCTTGGCAACCACCTCAGCCAGCTCCTTCAGAACCCTGGGACGCATACCATCTGGCCCCGTAGGCTTTTGTACCACAATTAGCAACTTCAAGAAAGAAATACAAACT
Source organism: Lagopus leucura (assembly GCF_019238085.1). NCBI lineage: Eukaryota > Metazoa > Chordata > Aves > Galliformes > Phasianidae > Lagopus > Lagopus leucura. The sequence goes on from NW_024962264.1 coordinate 21,351,891, forward strand.
GGTCTTTATAGAGTGTAGGAAATCAAAGGGAAATCAGGTGAGAGAATGGCGTTTCAAGAAATGGAATAAATTTCAATGAGTTCAATGAGAAATAACATTTCTGTTATGCTCAGATGTCATTAGGACAGGAGAAGTCTTAAAGACAATTTCTGCTTAATTATCTTGCTGAAATCAAGATGACCTCTTGCTACGAAATTACTTGAAACATTTACTAAAAATCAGAATTTCTAGCCATAAGGTCCCAATTAATTTCACAATTGAGAAGTCTTCTCTAACATAATTTGTGGTTTATAAGAAAATTTCATTATTTTCATTTGGCTAGTTTTTATTTTTTTTCCTCCATCTAAAAGTCTCATACGTTGGTATCCTGAATTGGTAGCAGCTGTCTTTCACTTTGGAGCTAGATATTTTTTGTTGATTGATATAAGTAGATTATTTTTTTTTTAAATCTGTTATAAGTACCACTTTTGAGTTTATCAAGGTCCCTCTGGATGGCATCTCTTCCTTCTTCTCTATCAACTGTACCACCCAGCTTGGTGTCATCAAAAAGGTTGCTGTGGGTGTGCTCAATCCTATCATCTATGTTATTGATAAAGATGTTAAAGACAATCCCAAGACAGACTCCTGTGGGACACTGTTCATTACCAGGCTCCTCCTGAACATAAAGCCATTGGCCACAACCCTCTGGCTATGATCTTCTAACCAATTCTTTATCCAGTGAATAACCCACCCTTCAAATCCATCTCTCTCCAATTTAGAGGAATGGATGTGGTGGCTTATTTAGCTACTGCTTCTGACTACATAAAGCTTCTGAAAGGGTAAGGATCACAGAAAGAGTACTCACAAGTGATCATCAGTCAATAAAGATTGTTACTCTTAAGACTGTTTGTGGCTTAAGAAGCTGTAAAAATAATGCTAAATGGCAAGTATTAGAATGCTTTGCACACTTTGTGTTACATTCTCAATTAAAATGGAAATGCTTTTGAACACAATTGTTTTTAAACTATTTTAATTTTACTGTAGCTAATAAATTGAATCACTTTTCAAACAAAAGGATGAGTTCATATTTTTATCATTAAAAAAGTGTTATTAATTTAGATAATGGTAAGAGTAGCACTACTTAAATAATGTACTCTCAACAGCATTGAAAAAAAATCATTCAATAAATAATGTAGATCATAACTGTCATTTATCTTCCTTCAGTTTAACGTGTTACATAGGATATGATAAAAATGTTTAGACGAAATCTTGGTAAGGGTTTAAAGAGCAATTCTAAACAGTTTGTCTGCAGCATTCTAGGAGCATAAGTGAATTTCAAACTTTGCAAGGTTGAGCAAGCAGATTGTATACAAATCTAAACTGTCTGAATGGCTGACTTTATTGTGTTTTTTTTAAAATGCTGCAAATTCCAGAGCCTCCTAGAACTCAGCTTCATCTGAATTCAGTGACATAAAAGATGAGAGCTGCATAAGAAAGGACCATTATACAGGTTCTTTGTTAGCAGCCTTCTAGTGTCATGATAAGTGACATTTCATCATTTAGAAAGAATTCAATGTGTAACTTTATAGTCTGGCTCAAATTAGATATGGACACTATTGACACTTGGAGATAAGATGGGACAGCAACAAAAGTAGGCTTTTTTATTATGCTAATTGTCTTCAACTCAAAAATAGCAAGGCTATTGGAATGCTTTGGACAATCATCCAATCAATCCACCTTATAAACATATATCTAAGTGTTTTGTTTTTTTTTTAATATTTATTCTGCTCAGGAAACCATATTGTATTACTTACTCAATTTCTTTGCTCCCACATGCTTTATGAACTGTTTTAAGGATTAAGAATGATGAGTGAATATAAAGATAGAGTATTAAGCTGTCATTGGTTGAACTGAACATATCAGTTTAAAATTATAGCAATAATTATAGGTAATAATAAACATTTTTAGTTAATATTAGAGGTTCATCTTAGGTGCTTTGTGTAACTTAAGAATCAAATAGTTTATCGTCTCATCTGAAATAACCCACAGAGTGAAAGTAGAGATTGTGAGGCAGGCTGGTTTGAAGCATAAGTTAATAGAGCCAGTTTGTCTAACATTTGTTCTTTTTTTCTAAAAAGATAACACTGACTAAATGAAAATGCTGCTCACTTTATTAATAGATAGGAGCTAAATATCTCTTACATATCTGAAAAAGTCAGGGCTGAGGGGTCAGCTAACACCTTCAGTTGCATTCACATGTAAACTGCACAGAAAAAGTGGAAGCTAAAACCTGCAAGAGAAAACTGGCTGCATGTCATTACTGAGTGACCTCATTTGACGTATTCTAATCATTCTGTTTAGCTCTCTGACATAAATCTCAAAGATTTTGATAATTGTTTACATAAGACATGAAATTATTTTGTACCCTACTTAAAATATACTCTGTATGAAGTTATGGGAGCAAATTTACTCATCTTTCTTCTGATAGAGTCAATTGCCATGTGGTTTGTGTTGTCAGCAAGAGAGCATGAAATGTCCTAAACAACAAATATTTTACGTTCATTGAGTGCTGAAGATGGAAAAGTGATGCTTGCTGATGTAGAAAAGCATTGCAATTCTTTTTCACCAAAAAACGTTCATGTGTTCATTAAGCATTAGGCAGCGTTTGTGGATTCCAGGCCTGGAAGAGCCAGATGCCAGCAGTGCAGTATGTGCAGGCTGAAGGAGAAGCCTACACATGAAGGACAGCATCCTAAAGAGCTGATCATTCAGAAGAGCCTGACTCTTTCAGTGAGTGTAACATGTGTGGAACCTGTTTCTATTTTACTTTATACGTTTCACAACCTGTATCTGACCACTTGATGAGTGTTTGCAGGGAAAAATAAATTAATAATGAATTGCATATTAAGCACAATCTATTGTGAAATGTACTGTAAATGTTGAAGGGAGCCCCACTTGTCCATGGGGCTGAGAGACTGCAGGTCCTGCCTGCTGTGCATGTGTTCTTCACGGATCATGTCTGCAAGTAATAAATTGGACACTGGTTCACACTGGCTGTATAATCCTGCTTATTAAGTGCTTCTTATTGGTGATTAGCAATATTCTGGAATTAAAAAAGGTTTCACCATTCTTTAGTCTGTAAAGGGACTTGGTATAATTTTTTAAGAGTAAAGATCATCCTTAAAAAAATCCTGTATTTATTATTTGTAAAGATGTAACAAGGCTTTGAATGAGAACAAGGGCAATTGGCTTGTGCTCCAGTTAAATTACAGTAATAGTAGTTTTAGCTTGTATGAAAGCATCTCTGCAAGGATTAGTTCCATTTTTTTCCACTTTCAAAATTGCCATTATTTCAGAGAAAAACAGCATTAATATTTATTGCTTTATCCACACAACTTCCATTGTATTATTCAGAATATGATGAATTGGATTTCTCATAAATGCAGGCAAATATATAAGTATCAGTAACTTGATGTAATACATAGCCATAAATTAGAAACTGCAGTGGAGAGAAAAGGTTTGTGACAACATTACTAATTGTAATTAGTATAAATAGTATAGAATGTCTAACATGACTTAAATCTATCATGGAATATACTGAAAGAGAAAAAGAATCCAGTAAATGGGAGATACATCAAATATTAAGGAAAAATAGATATTGCACAATTAGCCACGATAACAATGTAGGCAGAAAATGTGTAATTGTGTTTTAAAAGTCATGTGCTCTTCTGCCAAGGCACATGTTGAATGAAAGTATCTAAACATCAGTCAGCATACTCATGTTTTGTTGCAAGGACACTTTTAAGGAAGAAAATAACAAAAAAAAAAAAATCTTTAAAATCTTTAAAACATTAAGGGCTGGAGTTCTTGCTGTCCTAACATTTGTGGTTGAAGGACATTCAGGACCTCTGCTGCTTTAACACTTCTGTTTATTTTTTTAAGGTGGTGCTTGCAGTGGAAGCCAGGCCTTAATACAGCTTTAAGGATCTAGAAAACTATCCACATATTTTTGGTATTCTGGTAACATCTTCCATTTCTCTAACTGCTGTAGTCTCCAAGAAATAACATTGTGTGAGTACACACTTGTGGCTTATACTGGAAGATGTTGTTTGAATGGTCTGTCAGAGTAGTTTCTTGTTGGAGTTGAAACCTCTACATTCATTTTCTTCTATGGTAGTTTTGTAAAACTGCTGTTGTTGCATATGGCCCACAACTTCTGTGGTGAGCTGAATGGTTGACTTGAAAATATCCCCAGGGAGGAAACAACTTTTAGTTCTCAAAAATCAGTCAAAATGCCAACTACTTAACTTCTTTCTAAGATCCAGAAAATGCAGATATCTTAATTAACCTGCCTCAAATGTTTCTAAATTGGTTTGAGAGGGAACAACAAACGGGGGACAAATGAAAAACAAACAAACAAAGGGACACAATGAAAATATGCCGCTCGTTGCCAAATAATATTGTTTCAGTAAAAAGTAATACAAAATATCCTACAGTAGTAGCATAAAAATATGAAAATGCAGAGACTGTAGTATGTTTTCTATAAGAAGTGAATAGGCTAGTTTTTTGGTGCTATGAAGGACTTTTTTTAAAGTGATATAAATTAATTTAAGCAAAATTTTGTACCTTCTGAATGTATTTATACAACTGTAAAAATTATAAATTTTAAAAAGAATTTGAATGTATTGTCATTGATTATCTACCCAGAGATGACAAATAAAAAAATGAATCTATGGTACCAATGCAACAAAAATTCTGGCAATCTGTCATTTCTCCTCTGTATACCATACAGTATTAATTAGAATCATACAAATAAGTGGGCTCCTCAGGGAAAATAAAATGTATATCGAAAAATATAGGCACTAAATATTATTATATGTGTACATTATATGCATACATTCAGAGCTATCTGAATATCTATGGTTTACCTAATATCTAGGTATTCAGAATCCTGCATAATCCTCATGCATATTCCTATTAAACTGACAGTAACATCATCAAATATGAATGTTCCTATGGCCCAAATGAATATTTTTGTTATTCAGTGTGTTTTGCTTGCTAAAAATAAGTGAAAATAAAACACAACAAATATTTGACCCACAGCCACAAGCTCCTCCAGTATAAGAATGTTCAAATATAATGTAGGAAAACATTTGGCCAATTCAGCATTGATTGACAGGGTGTGTATCCGAAAAAGAGCCTATGAACAGCACGGATTACTGTTTCTGCTGTATTGCTGTTCTGTTGAAGACATTCTGTGAAGCCACTATGGGCTACCTGCTGCTGTGTAATTTTGTTTTATTTTGGCACATAGAAGTGAGAAGATTTCCATGGGACAAAAAGAGAGCTGCTAGCTGACTGTGAGTGACAGCACAAAACATTGAAACAATAATCCACCGAGATCATTTATGTAAAAAAAGGAACCCAGAGATATTCAGCCCCTGAGGCTTCTCTTGTAAGAGGCTATTATTATTTGTATTGATTTTAGTATGCAAGTTCTCTCTTTCCTTCCCTCTCCTGGCCCACAGTGCGAACTATAAATAATAAGCTAAAGAAGTCTCCCTGAAACCATCACTACCTTTGCAGCACATTAATTTTGTGCACCTCCAGTTACAAAACCAGAAAAGCCATAGGGGAAATGGGCAGGCAGAATGAAACCTCCGCAGTCAAAGAAAGTACTTTCCAGCATTCTCAGCTGCCTTAGACACTATTTACAGTTATAGTTAAATACAACATGAAAATGACCTTTTTTGACGCTAGTTCTGCTTTGACTACTGAGTTAATCGGGAACTTTTCTGTGTTCTCTCATGTATCAGACAATATCGTTCAGCTATTTATTGCTAAATCCAATATCACCAAGGTTACAATGTGTCCTGAAAACTGAGATAGTTACTTGTACTCACTGTTTCAGGATGCGGGAATTGTCTGCTTCTAGTATTTGAATAGAATTATAAGAATTAGAGATGGAAAATATCATAGCTAAATACTGGCTTCATTCAACTTTATATGACTGGTATCCTTAACATAAAGGATGGTAAAATTTCACTTTGACAATATTAGGTATCTAATCCCTGCCTACTTCATCTTCCTTTTTATTTTCTACTTTTTTTATTTCTGACCTTAATATGTGAAATGATATATCAACCACATCATAATTGAGGATTTCAGGGTTTTGGGTAGGTTTTAATGTAATCCAAGCATAACATATTTCTATCAAGCATCTCTACTGAAATATGGGACTATGTAATATAGTACAAAGGGCTGTGCACTAGCTTGAAGCCACTTGTGGTGGGTTGGCCAGCAGCTAACACCCATTGGCTGCTTGATCATCGCCCCAAGTTTTATTGCTGAGAATGGCATGGACAGTCTGTGGCCAGTTTTGATCAGCTGCCCTAATTGTGTCCCCTCCCAGCTTCTTGTGCACTCCGAGCCTTGCTGCAGGAACTGAGAAATGGAGAAAGTCATGATGCTGTGCAGCCACTGCTCAGCAATAGCTACAACAATGGTATATTTTTAACACTGTTTTAGTCATAAATGAAAAAGAAAAAGCAAGAAACACTGTATGGTTTGCTCTGAAAACAATTAACTCCATCCCAGCCAAACCTAGTACACATTGCAAGTATTAAAGTTTTTTTATGAAAATCAAAGATAGCAAATATGTTTATGTGAATTATGCAATGGTGTTTAAACCAACACAAAATCCAGTTTCTATCACAGTGAGAATAAAGAACTTTATGAATGAAAATATATTCCAGTGATACTACTGAGAAGGTATAAAAAAATAATAGAATAATGGTGGAAGGTTGATAATAAAATGCAATTGATTCTGGCAAAGCAAGAGGATTTATTCTGTTTCTGTTTTGAGCAGAATAGATACAGAGTCCTGATGTATTTTAGAAATTGATGCTTTACTGATGCTTGCAAAATTGCAACAGAGAGACAGCTGAGGAACTAATAACATTTACTACACACAAAATTCAAGTAATGTATGTAAGAATTGTGTTTTTTGAGTAAACTTAACATTGCTTTGTTGCCAAACTTCCTGTCTTTGCTGTCTGGCAAGTACAGATGTGACCAACTTTTTTATTGCTGTCAGGAATTCATGATAAATAACACTCAGTGCAAACATGTGATGAAACCTGGAGATACTGCTGGAAGCATTCAGGTTTTTTTTGATAGTAGTGTAGCATCTGTGTGCTGCTAGAATTTTGGAAATAAACTGAATAACCGAATAATCAGAAATGCTTCTGAAATGTGCTGGCTAGATGGATCTATATGGATGTTACACTAGGGATCAAATTCATCCTTTTCTTGGTGATGTTATCATTCATGAGAAATATCAAAGTTACAAGAAGATATTACCACAATAGGATCCTGACTCAATTTGGATTTAGCTTATTTCTTACTCTGCTGCAGTTGTCTGTTTCATAGAGCCCTCCAGTTTCCTGTTTGAAATAACTATCCAAAGTGTGTTGTTAAGATGTTCTTTTACAGTGATTTTCTGTACAAAAAACATCTGAACTAATATGTTTTAATCCATTTTATTTCCACAATGTGTGTTAGGCATGACTATAGCACAATAAGTCATTTCACTTACAGGCTACTTCAAAAAAAATTTTCACAATATCTTTATGACCACAGAAAAGTAAAGATGTACTGAGCACCAATGGGCTGACTTAATGGGTTGCAGTGCATTTGAAACGTGATGTAGGATTATTTAATCAACCCATGACACTAATGGAGTTAAGCACTCTGTGCACTAGAAAATTGTATAATCTTTCATTAAATTCCTAAGTGCCTGTTTATGGTACTTTTGAAGTTGCTGTACTGGTGATCATCCATTGCCATCCATCGTAGAGACTACAGAAATGAAAAAAGCTATTGCAGAGTATGAGAGATGTGTCAGATGCCATAAGCTAAATATAATTTCAAGAATAATAGATATCAACTGTTCAAATAAAAATCCATAATCTGTGAAGTGTCTAGTATTCATCATCGAATTTCAAAACAGGAGTTGAGATACAGTGTTTCTTTACATTTTGATAGCACTGATCAGTGCTTTATCCTGATGTTTTATTGAAAGTAAAGCTACCTAAACAGAACTGTTTGTGCTTGAAATTATGGAAGTAGATAACGTAACGCAGCAACAAAATCTCTCGTTGTTCCACTGACAGCAATCAGGTATCTCCATCTATCTGGACTGTATTGTCTTTGTGAGGAAACAACACTGAATTGGTGCTGCATTTGGCTATCATTTCACACACTAAAATGATAGCCTGGAAAACTTACTTTGCAGGAGACTGTCTTTAAAATATTTATGATCCAAATTGCAAGCAAATGTCCTTTTGTAAGCACTTTTGGAGAAATATACATTAACATCTCTTAGGCAAGTAACTTACTTTTGCTGTGCTTTGATAATATTTTGCACTAGTGGCAAAAGCAGCTCCAAGAAAAGCTTGTTTCTGAAACATGCATAGCAAACTGATGTTACCGGGAAATGGAGGATTTGAATGTGTTTGGTTTTTTTTTCTGATAACCTGGAGACAAAAGAAAGGTGTTTAGAAAGACAGCTAAATGGGGGCTCTGTTAGCATTGGATGTTCAGGTTGTTCACAATTACGTAGCGCTATAAGCTTGGAAAGCACTTGCCAGAAGCATTCCAAGGTCACAAGAATATATGTTAGTAATTCAGAAAGCGAAAGAAAAGAAAAGAAAACAACCCAAAACCCATGAAACAAAAACCCCACAAGCAAAAATACTGCAAAACTTATCAGAATGCAAATGTTTAAATACTACCTGAACAGCACTTCTAGTACCTGACATTATACTTGGAGTTTGTTCAAGATTAAAATTGTCTCTCCTAACTCCTCATTACATTTTTCAAATTGAAAATTATTGCTTTTTTTTCTGGCTTGTAGAAGTCACTGAAGAAGTCACTGTGCCTTATCCAGATGCTTCAAATTCTGTTTCTGGGCATACTGACATATAGCTCAGACTTGCTTGTGATAAGCAGGTCACAAAGGTATTTCATGCATAAATCTCATTCAAATCTTTCTGTGCCTAAGTTAATATTAACTGAATAGCTTAATCAATTGAACATTAATTGAATAACAAGAGTACTCATCTCAAACCTCCCTGCTTCTGAAAAATTTATCTCAAATGGCAGGTTACTTACTCTCTTGTGAAGTGTGAAATATCATACAAAGAGAAAACTCTAGCTTTTCACCTTTGGAAATGATGAGTGATGAGTCTCCACTAACTCCATATATATTTTTTTTCTCTGGTTACATTTTGGAAGAAAATACTGGTTCCTCACTTTGTATATGAAAGAAAACACAAAGATCTACCACTTGGTCAGCTAATTAACAGAAGAAAGTAGGAGCTGAAGTGAAATTAGAGTGCATTCTAGTGGCTGTCTTGGGCTCATCATTTTGACTTGATCCTGCCTGCAACTATTTTTCTGCTGTCAATGCCAGGGTACGCTCCAGAGCCCTTATGAATTTAGTTCAGGGTTAGTTCACAGGCCACTATTTGTAAAAATAGGCAAGCAAACTAGCTTGTCTCATATAGTTTGGTCAGTGGCCCAGCATTTAACCAAAAGATGCCCTCAGGAAAAAAAAACAAAAACAAAAACAAAAACAAAAACAAAAAAACAAAAAAAAAAAAAAAAAAAAACAAAAAAACAAAAAAACCAACCAGCCATAACCACCTACAAAGTTTCTAAAATGGTTTTTAAAATAAGTTATTAATTTGATAAGGTCTGTGAAATGATGGTGACATTCTAACAGTTGTGTTCATAAACAGAAGAGTTGTCAACTAAAAGTACAACATAGGCTTTGTGCAATGAGATCAAAATAGAAAATCAGACAAAGGAAATTAAGAAGTTTCTATTTAGCACCTAACACCTGTGGAAAGAACATGACCATTTCACAAACATGACAAAAGTGGAAGGAGAAAAGAGGTGAAATCCATTCTATAATTTATCTACAACACTTTGTTGATTCAGCTCCAGTTCAGTACTAGTGTCAGAGAGAAGAAACACGAAATAACTTTTACATGCACTCTCTGTAGAGAAGTGTTTCAAGATATATTTGTAGTGCTGTACTGATACATTACTTTTGAAGTAGGAATACACTAGGTCACTCTCTCTATTAGCAAGGTTCCTGTACCAGATAGTATGTGGCAGATTGTGCATCTCATTCTGTTATTCCAATGACAAAGACTAATTTAATTATATCTACCCCTGGGATTTATGGGGAAGTTGAAGCTCGTTTTTTAAAGAATTTAATATGGTTGCTGTAAAACTTAATTGTACTGTCTGGCTCTTTTAGTGGTAAATTCTAATTAATCTAAAGTGTGGAAAGGAAATGGAAGGCTAATTAAAAAAAAAAATACTTCCTTTTCTTCCTGTCTACTTCTTAATCTGAATATAACTTAATGAAGCAATGTTAGTTCGGTGCTTAGCTTGAACATTCTTTGCCAGTGGTTAATATAACAACTGATTTTATTCTCTTAACTATTTTATGTGCTCTGTAGCATTGCTGAAGCTATTGATTTGGTCAATAATCACTTACTCATGTCCAAACTAACCCTAATTGGATGGACATAAAATAATGTGTAATACAATTATTATTTCATTGTCTATAGGAATATCTGAACACGTGAACTGAAGTTTGTGTCTTCCTCTGGAAAAGTACTGTCTACACAACTGTCTTTGTCTGGAGTATCTGGCATTTGCTGAAAACGAAAAGTGATAAGGTACAGAAGGATATTTCATACTCCTGCAGACAAACAAAAATGCTCCCTATCTAATGAATGTAATTTAACTATGCAATAGTTACACAAAGTTCCTTCAGTCTCAGGACTGCATTTTGACTCCCAGAACTCATACAGGTACATATAGCTAGAACATAGAATTAGATCTTTCCCCTGTGTTGGCCTAGAGTGAATCAACATGAAAATGACCTAATGGTATCAATGTGCTTGTATTATATTGATATTTTAGAGAGAATGATCCACTCACCTACCCTCTAGGAAATTCCTCGTACTTTCATAAGATATCAAGGATGAACACTGTGAAATAACTAGGAGATAACAAACTGCTGCCCCTTCACTAGCTATCAGAAATATGATTGTGTTTATGTTGCTTGCAGCTGTTCTAGATGTGTAGCCATCCCAGAGGTGATTGGCTCTATGCCAAAAGAAAGAGGAAAAAAAAAAAAAAAAAAAAAAAAGAACAAACATTTGTTCCTTTTCCCGTTTCTTATTTGAAGCAAAAGAGGTGAATGAACAAAATATCTCATTACTTCCAACTATCTTTCTTTGCCACATATAGAGAACAAAAATACTTTCTCTGCTATGAAGAGAAAGAAATGAAACAGTGCTTTCCCAGACTTTAATCTCTGGTACTGCAGCACATATGACAGTATTTGAGACAGGTATAATGGAATCAAGTAAGAGATCAGCTACGCTGAAACCTAGTGTTTGTGCCTCTGGATGAGGTGCTTCCTCACATTTGAAAGGGATTCAGTGTGCGTGCAAGGGCAGATGACACCATTGTGGGGAGTGCTGTTAGCACTGATTGTTTGAGGATTTGGAGGGCATAAAGCTAGAATCAGCAGGCTTTGGAAAGCAATGCTATTTTAACAGCTTTGTGAGGTCAGGCCCGCTTTTGCTGCTTCCTTTGGTCATGAACTGAAATGTGCCTGTACCCATCTCTCTCTGTGATCCCTTCTGTAACCGCCTTCACACTCTCCACAGGGTGCAGCTGCCTGTAAAGGTCTGGCTTGGATATGGCTCAGCTTCATAACCTTGCCTTAGACCTCCAGGGAAGCTGCTAAGTTGGGAGGAAGTCAGCAGAGTACAGGTATGCAAGATAAGAGAGGTAAAACTGCAGACAGAGTAGGATTGTTGGGACCAGATCATTAGTAGTTCAAGAGGAAAAACATCAGCATAGAATAGTACAAAATCCTAGGAAAAAAAAGAAAAAAAAAAAAAGAAAAAAAAAAAAAAAAGAAAAGAGTCAGTGAAAAAGGATCTGTTTCAGGGGCAGTGGAGGCTGGCCTTTCTCTGCCTGGCTGGTGCCTGCCTGGCCAACACAGACTTTGGCTGTCTTGTCATGCCGGAGAGCATATTAGTACTTAGTCTAATAGATTGTAAAATCTTAGATATTCCCACGTGCATTAGCCAATAACTAACAGCTTTCTGCTTTTCAGCTACATATATCTTGCTGGCAGAGGCTCTTTGTGCAGGGCTAGAAATGACTGACAAATGACTCCAAGAGGGAGGGTAACACACCTAGGCAAATGTTCCTCCTATGAAAGAAGAGATCAGTGTACATGACAAGAAACTTCTGTATTTAGAGTAGAACATTTTCTGTACTCTCAGATTATTGCCTTTCCCCATGATGATTTCATTTCCCTACTGATGTTGGAAGGGAAGCTATTGGAGTGACTGATGTGTGTAGTCTGTGACTGGATATTTCTGCTGTATATATATGCACTAACGTCTGGCCACTTAACAACTGAAGCCTCTAAGTACCTACAATACATCAAAATGATACTGAACACTGGCAAATATGAACCTATAACAGGAAGGAAGCTCAGAGATGAAATCAAAATTTGTGTTTTCAGTGAGCTTGCTGTGTCTAGGTATTGCCATACTTTATCTGAGATAAATGTAATTCCAGAATAGTTTATGTTGTAGCATAAGATAAGACAGACTTTTCCATTTCAGTCCTGAAATGCTCAGTTCTCCAGAAGTGCATTTAAATGCTTTTTCTGCTTAATTAATACTGCTTAATTCAAAATGCTTAATTCAAAATGAAGAAATACTGAAGAAATATGAAGAAATGCAAAGCAAATTTCCTTAAATAAAGAGAGAACTTCTGTTACCACTCCTGATTCTATTAACGGTGACAGGCATGAACAACCTTGAAATTTATGTTATGGTATACAAAGCATATTTTTACCATCTACTGGAATGCATTATCTTCTGAAATTTTTAAGACTCTATAGCTGAACATTCCTCTAAAGCCACAGACAGTTCCTATCTCAAAAGTAACTTTGATTTTTTTAAAACGCAAATCAAAATGCTCTAAATAGAGAAATTGTTCAGAATTTTCATAAATTGGATCATAGTCATTTTAAGATAGGCAGTTAGGAATACACAGTATATTATGGAAGTATATTTAGATTGTATGTCTTAGGAAACTATTGTAATTTTAGCAGTTCTACTTAGTCAGTAATCCCAGTGCCCTAGAGCTAGAATTTCATCTTAAATTCTATATGGCAAGGTAGATAAAATGTCTTACAGAAATGTATACCAAAGTCTTTTTACTCTAAGTCAGTTTAGAATTAATTAAACTGTCCATTCAAGATATTTTCTTTTGGATACTAACTAGGCTGATTTGGATCTGTAGCAGAACTTCTCCCAGTGTTTATTCCCAGTAAGGGTCATTTCACACCTTATCCTATTAACACAAATATTTCAGTAAGTCAGACACCTTAGAAATGACCTGTGATTTCTCAATCCCTGACTGTAAATTAAATTTAATTTGTGCTTTTTCACTCTAACATAAGGTGCTGAACAACAAAAATAGCATGGTGCTCTTATCTTTAGAGCATTTGGATAAGAAATTAATTCTATGCATTGTACTGGAATGAAGCAAGTATTTGTGGGTTATTTTCATAAACTGAATTAGCAAATGAATCTAAAGTTAGAAAAGAATAAAATTCTAATAATGTCCACATTAGTAACTGGCAGGAGTGCAGCTGCTATCATAAAATGTAGACTGTGATTTAAAGCTGCTGTATTTCCACCAGTATTGTTTTTTAAGTAGCAACTGCTGGGAATGGGATGTTTAAATAATGATCAGTGAGATGTTCATCATCGTTTCTGCCATCCTTTCCCTCTTATTTTTAAGTGTTACTGTTTTAACAATTCTCACAGACACACCAGCATTAGACAAGTGTTCTGTTGCCGAGCAACATTTCATCCACATTTTGAACTATTTATTACATTTTACATATATCTCTCATTTTCATATACAGGCTGAGGTGACCTTAACTTTTATATTATAAATACAAACAGTTTCCAATGGCATTGATTGGCATACATTGCACTGAGGAAGTTAGAAAGTACAATATGTTTCTGAAAGCAGTAATGTGTGAGCGAAGTTACTCTTTGTGGTATATCAAAGCTCTTTGTCAGCTCTTCTGTTTTAATGAATCTTGAGTTACAGATATTTCAGCTGGTTAGATTTTCTAAAAATACTTTAACATTTAAGTTCTAAAAGAATTTTAGACATTATCCATACTGGCTCTTGTGTTTCCAAAAGAAATGCTTGCACTAATGGCCAGTGTTTCATTGAACTAAAACAGGAGTAAATGTATGCTTTATGCTGTTCTATGCAATGCATGATATGCATGATGATTTATTTTATTTTATTTCATTTTATTTTATTTTATTTTAGGAATACAAATACACTTATCTAAATGGAAATGTGAAAGTGATGGCATGAAATTCTACACATCCTATTTAGGATTTCAAAATGTTTCAGTATACTTGCTTTAAAGTTACCATGTTGTGTCAAACCATTTTGGCTATAGAACATACACGATAATTTTTAATAACACAACATTGAAAAAAGAAACACAATCCTAGAATTCTGAGAAGAACGTCAGGAGAATTAATCCTGTTTTGAGTAGCTTAACAAACAGCAAAAGTCATCAGACAATCTGGATAGAGAGATATTATACTTGTAGCTGTCCTCTGGTCTTACTTTGTGTATAAGTTTGAAATAAAGACCTCCCAAGGTCCCTTCCAACCTAAACAATTCTATGATTTTACACATATAAACCTGGGGCTCTGTTTCTTTCACAGATCCATCATTTATCAACTTTGGATTTTCTGATAGGTCACTCAACAATATTGCATGTTCTGCAATATTGTGATCAGGGTAGCCTCTATGAGCAGAGCTCGGCACTGGCTCATGTCAGATCAGAGCTGGCTCCCACTGTTCTGAAAGGGACCCATTACTGCCACAGCTGAGCCATGAGTGATGCTGGGTATACCTTGGGAGAGCAGAATGAAGGAGGGGAAAACTGCTGTGCAACAGTAGCTGGGAGAGACGAACAAGAGCATCCCAATGGAAGGACCCCACAGTGTAGCAGGGGCAAAGTGGAAGGAACATCAGAAAATGTATTATGGTCTGACAACAGCCTCCATTCCCTTGCACAGCTGGGTGAGAAGAGGTAGAAAAGGGTGGGTGGAGGGAGCTGATTTTAGTTTAGTCTTCATTCTCACAGCTCTAATCTGTTTGCCACATGCAACAAATTACAACAATCTCCCTTACTCTGAATCTGTTTTGCCCATAATTGAAATTAGCAAGCGACCTCCTAATTATCTCAACACACTACGGTTTTTCATTGTATTCTTTTCTATTCTGTTAAGGATTTTAAGGATGGAGAATGAGAGAATGGCATGGTGGAATTCAGCTTGCTACAAATGTGGAACAACCATTCAAACTTACTTCTCAATTCATCTTACCAAGGGAATTTATGAATATGTCACATAACGTACAGCCTGCACAACTGTAGTTTACCTCTCTACCCAAGAAAATTTTTTATTGGGTGCAGTGTATTTTAAGTGAAAGTAAGTCAAGAAAGTCAACCAAAAACCTGTCAAAAGAAAGTAAATTGACAAAAAGCACCAATTATATTTTGAAATTTCACCAATTCTCAGCTACAGTACATTTAGCAGTGAATTTGATTTTAAGGAGAATGGTGCTTTTCAGTGTTGGTGTATTCCACTGAAAATTAAAATCAGTAATTGCAAAAATAATTTTAAAAAAATTTTGTTAGTTTGCCTTCAATTGAAGGGATTTGGAGCTTTTTGCTTTAGCTCAGCAAATGTTTTGAGTTTTTGGTAAAGTACATATCTGCTGAAATCCCTGCAACTATTCATAGTTTTTCAACTTATTTGGGTGTTTCACTGAACTGAAACGGTTGTTATACAGAAGGTCTGGATCACTGATAATAAACAAATGGATTTTTATAAGCAGAAAAGACCAGGCTTTTAAAGAATTGAAAATTCTTCTGCTCAATTTTGCAAGTAAAACCAGGTCCTTATGCAGTCTGTTAAGTCCAGTCAAACATGCATGATGTAAATATACTGGGTATATTTAAGTAAACAGAGCAAACAGGACCTGTCAAACCGATGGCAATTTATCTGGGGTCTTCTATATACTAGTCTTGTGTCCATTTCCCAATCTATCTTTTCCATTCTAGAGAACAGTGTCTTTCTAGAACTCTTTTTGTGTTCGTTCCTTTTTCTAATTTTTATGATCTTTATCTTTTCCTTTTATCTCTTTTTAAAAAATATATTTTAACATAAACTTGATCGGTGACTTTAAAACCATAAATCAAATGTCTGCAGAAATACATGTGTATTCTGTTGGGGAAGACAATAAGGTGATTTTTTCTCCTTCCTGGTGAAGCATTATTTCTTCCAAGCTGTCAATAGCTGCAGCAAGTGGAGAAGAGGCTGTGCGGTAGGAAATTCACAGTCATACTGTTTACCTAGTCCTTTCTCCTACACATGAAAGGAACCTGTTTTCCACCTGACCAGCAACTGTAATCTTATCACCATTCCTTAATTATAGAAATAAATTTATAATTTATATTACAGCTGCCAGGGGACATTTTTTGTTAGTTTGTTTCCAGGTGTTTAGGAAATCATAATTGTTATGCCATTTTTAAAAATTATTCTATTATGGAGGTATATAATTGGATGTATTAATATAAACATAGATTTCCTGGTATAATTTAAACAAAAAATTTGTCCCATTTCTTTTTTTTTTTCCTGAATCTGGCAGTAGATTACATTACATATGACTGTGATTATTAGAAAAATGAGCAAGATAGAGATTGAAAGGAAAAAGCTTCATTCTTTAGAGAAAGATGCCATCTAGATCATTATTTTATAAAGAGAACTACTAGAATACCTATAAAAGTCTGAAATGAAAATACTGAATTTTCGAAGCAGTCCTACAGCAGCTGTTTGTGGAGCTGGATATCTACGCAATTAAAATAAAGTATTGCCTTCTTGTTGAACCTAGCAGTACTGTGTCCAGTCAAAAACAAATTAAAACAATATTTAATGTTCAGACATAATTTTTTTCTCCTTTTTGCAAGGAAGGTTAATTGGGTTCATAATATTATATGAAGGAGAGAAACAACTTAGCTCAATTTATATTTTGTTAGCGTAGAAAATCTTTCTGAATGTATTAATGGAGACAGGACTATTATATACTAAGAGAAGTCTACTAAGATAGACTCTGGAGTAAAATTTGTCTATGTATATTAAAGAAAATGAGCTAAACGATTTAGCTATTACTGTTGGATTAGACTAAGGAAAGGCTGAGGAAACTGACTTACCTTCCTAGCAAGAGCAACTACAAACTCAACTATATGTCAGCTACTCTAAAAGAAGCTTTATTTACATTTTGCTTTCTGTGAGCTCGTATCCATTCTGACAGTGGATGGCTGTGGTTGCCTGTGGAAAAATCACAAGAAATAAAATTCACTGTGATCCCACAAATTTCAGTCAATGAGGGGGCTGCTTGAATCCATCAGAACAGTTCTTTAATAGTTCTATCTGCTCATCTAGTCTTTCTCAAATTCTAATGTATTGCTTTAACGTAGAATTTCCATAGCTGCACAAGACTTTTACACGTGGAGGTATCATGTACTTCCACTGTAGCACAATGTTTTATGTCATGTTCACTACGGTTCTAACATTCTATTTAAATTTCTTACCAATTGCTACATGTTTGGGTGACATTTTCAGAGAACTATCCACAGTAATTCCAAAATAGATTTTCACACACTGGCAAAGGGTACTTTATTGTCAGTCCTGCTCATGTAACAGATAAAGCTTAAACAGCATAAGTAGTACATGCAACAGACTACAACAAGTGACAATAAATGTGTGACAAATTAAATTTATGGTTTTTTATCTGAAAGAAGATGGAAGTATAATACGGAATCCCATTTTTACAGTGGTTTGGCCGTTAGTGGAGTTCAAGAATTATTGTTATTGATGCTGCTACATACATTATCCTTCTACAGATTTATTTATTTATTTATTTATTTATTTATCTTTTGCTACAGAACCATTAACATAAAAAGGAAAAATAAATATATGTATATATTGTTAAAAGCTAAATCTATATTTGAATTCTTATCTGTATAGACAGTAAGAACATAGTTTATGCACTTTTAAACACACTAAATAATTTCAGTTGTAAAATTTCCCTTATAAGTACCATTCACAGAGGTTAAAGTTACAGTGTGTAATCTTATAGCCTGAGGTCATTATGCAGAATGTACAACGTGTATCCTGGAAAGATATTACGTGTTCACATATGCATGGGCAATAGGGCAGATGATTTTGCTAGTTGTATAACAACATTACAGTGTATAAGAAGTATTAGGTTACAGCCTGAACAAGTGACTAAGCACCTGGTGAAAAGGCATGCCAGCACAGGTGCAAGTAATTCACCTGTGGATCCTGGGTCCAGCACTCCCTATTGTCAGTTAAGGTCTGGTATCTAAGTGGGAAACATCTCCACTTGGTGATTGGCTCCTTTGGGGGAGTTTTTTAGTGAGACTTTTTTTTAGTGCAGTATAAGATATTCCTTTCTTATTATGGGGTTGTGAGTAATGCTGTTCTTGGGTTATCAAAACACTGGTCAGAGGCAGCTGTGTACCTCTATTTTATACCATATGTATAGAATTAAAGGAAGACCTGTTTGAACCCTATGCAATGAAATGGCAATTTATAAAATTGAGGTACAATGATGTTTTATCATTTCTCTTGGTAAGCCACTGTGCTTAAACAAAGTACACGTTTAAGCAAATGCAGATGTAAGAACAAGCAAAGAATGATGCAGAAGAAGAAATACGTAACTAAAAAGGTAACTACAAGAGGGGAAGAAATGATGAAAGAAGAAAAAAGAGGAAAAAATGGTCAGTGGATGCAATATGTGTGAGTAGACAGATGAGAATGAAGTGCTGTGTTTGCCACTCCTTTAAGACTGTTGTTTCCCACTTTATATATATGGTTGAAAATAATTTGTTTTCAATTAAGTTTACAAACATAACTTCCTATTCACTGCCGCAGAGTCTACAACACCATCAACTACCACCCCAACCCCAGAATGTTCCTACCCACTATGATAAAGATATTTAATAAACAAATAGGTGGCTTGGGAATATCCCCCGGTTGTGAAGAGACTCTGAAATGCAGAAGAAAAAATAATCGAGGTTGGGCTGGACTGGGTTCTGAACACCCTGATCGAGTTGTCTCTACTCATTGCGGGGAGGGTTGAACACGATGACTTTTAGCAGTCCTTTCCGACTCAAACAACTCTCTGATAATCGTGAAATTCTTAAATGATGTTCACTAAAATACTGAACAAAGAAGTTTAATGTGGTTTTGTACTGTTGTATATACAACATATTTTTCTAAGTGAAATCAAGTTAAACATATGTACTTCAAGAAATTCTAAATGTTTATGATATACAGATTTTTTTTAACCTTTTTTAGCAGACAATCCTGCTTCCATCTGGACTACATTGTTTTTAAATAGTTTTACTTTGAAAAGGTAAATTTTCTGAAGATTACAAACTACTTTACTATTTTGCAAACACAGGTCTGGTTGGTAGTGGACAGTGGTACTGGACAGGCCGCAGTGGAAACACTATTGTGGAAGAGTTTTGTTGTGATAATGGCAATGTATCAATTATTTAGGAAACTGTGGAAGATGATGTTTCATCCCCTACAGTATAGAGACAGAGCATACAGTTCATAAAGTATAAAGTAATGGCTTGTTCAGACACTGAAAAAGAGAGCGACCTTATATTTATGACAGTACTGGGCCCAGGAGTAAATCAAAGAGCGCAATCCTTTAGATACATACTTATATGCTGAAGTTCATATTTGATCTATATGGTCATTGAAGCAATCATTCCTTACCTCTTTTTAGCCTTTCTCTGAAGTATAAAACAGAAGTATTGCAATGGAAGGAAGGACAATTTGTTTCTATTATTTGAAGGCAATTATAATAGCGTTTAGATGTGCTTGATCTCTTGTGTAGTTTCCATTCAAACTTTAGTTAGCGGCCAAAATATTAAGCTATCTGCTTCTTATTTTGCAGGAACTTATAATAGAAAGGCTAGAGACAATATTGAAGCTAAAGGGCATTGTCAAGCTGAGCAATTCCACTAAAAGTATTATTATGAACCTGCTGAATTTACATGTGTTTTGTTTACACTACAAAAGAGATGAATTTAATTATGCAGACAACACTCTGAAAAAATAAATCTGTTAAAAAGCCTTCTTTAAAAAAGGTTGCACAAAGCTACAAAGCTTTTTTTGGGAAAAAATACTTTTAAATTTATCTTCCCTTTAACTCATTATTTCTATGCATTATATATCAAAAGTGTTAATATTGTTATAAAAATATTTTAATCATTTCCTAGACAATGAATTTAACATGGAAATACTTTATTGTGATGATCCAACTGCTCTTAATCTTAAAATATAACTCATAGTTTGGGTGAATTATTATGGATTTAATTTGCCCTACTCTGCTATGGTGACAAGTACAATATAAACAACAGTGGATGAAGAAAAATGTACTAGTAAGTCAAAAGAGTAAAACTGAAGAAATGTAGGTTTGGAACCTAACTGGAATGTAAAATTTTGTCCAGAAACTTTTAATTACACCCCCAAAAAAATGGTGTGGGTGCTCAGTTGTCCTGAGTTTCCATTAAATTCTGGAAAATTCAAGAAAAAAGGATGTGCATAATTAGCTTGTAAAATAGATGTAGTCACATCCGTAACTGTAAAGGTTGCTTTTAGGTCGTAACCAGGAAAAAAGAAAAAATTGTTTTCAGTTCTCATGGACTGGATATTTTTGTTTGTTTGTTTCTTTTTTTTTTTTGTTTTGTTTCAATATCAAATTATTTGTTGCTCTGCTTGAAGTTTAAGCCTCTGGGGATGAGTTTTTATGTGAGTATTTTAGCTTTTCTTTTCTCTTAAGAAAAAAGTTCTCTAGACTCTGTGGTCATGGAAAGGAATCTTTAAAAAGAACTATTAGAAAAAGAACTGAAGCCCAAAATCCAGTGAAGTAAAAGCAAGTGAAAAATACCATTAAGAGACATAAACCACATAGTTTTAGACCCATCTCATAATACTGAAACTGGGAATTACTCCTGCTTCTTAATATTTATCTGTACTCACATTATGCTAGGTAAGATCTTTTTCCATACGTAACTTCTCTTCTATATATTATATCTGAAATAACCTATGAAACACTTCATTAATCATAGAGAAAATGTAACACACAGGCATAGATTATTGTCATTATTAATTAAAAGCATCTCCCAAGACAGGAAAGGAATTATTATAGTCAGGTGATTTTTAATTTTTTTTTTTTAATTGTACTGTTATGTGCTTCTGTGATTTTTTTGGAAGCAGTACTTGAAAGAGACAGACTGGGTATACGTTAGTAGATTTGGATTTAAAACTACACTGAAGTTTTCAAGTTTTTAAAACATTCATTATTTTCTTCATTTAAATTTTTAAGTAATTGCTATGCAAATATTCTTGTATTTCTTTATGGGTAACCTTTAGTCTGGCACTTTTAGATAGTATGTAAGATTATTGATTAAACAGTATTGAATAGCTACTGAGGCAGTGACAGTAGATACTGAATATGTAAAATGCTCTCCGGAGTCTGAATGTTTTTGAATAGTCTGTTTGCTTTGAAAATAAAAACATTCAGAGATACCTTCTCTTTTTCTCAAATACATCATTAAATCAAAAGTTTTCAAACATTTTCCAAGCTGACTACATTTTATTACTTAAGGGTGAATGTGCTAATAAAAGTTGCTTTCTTATCCATGTAATAAATTTTCTAAATAATACCAAGTAGAAAGCTCATTTTAAAGGTATCCTGTCATCAACGTCAACAAAACTCTTTAGAAATATAAAATAATATGTGATCTCAATATCTTCTATTCTCTATGAAATGTGATGTTACACAATTAACAAGTACAAAGCAAGAAGTCATAGAATATTGAATAATCAAGGTTGGACTAGATGATCTCAAAGGTTTTTTCCAATTATAAATCCATCTCCACTAAACCATGTCATTCAGTGCTACATCTACACATTTCTTGAACATCTCCAGGAACAGTGGCTCCATGAGCTCCTTGGGCAGCCTGTTCCAATAACTCACCACTCATCCAGAGAATTTTTTTGTAATATCTGACCTGAACCTCCCGTGGCACAATCTATTAATCCATTGCTTCTTGTCCTATCACTGTTACCTGGGAGAAGCGACCTACATCCACCTTGCTACAACCTCCTTGCAGGCAGTTGTAGAGAGTGATAATGTCTCTCCTGAGTCTCCTCTTCAACAGGTTAAATAATCCCAGTTCCTTCTGCAGCTCGCCTGAAGACTTATGTTCCAGACTTTTCATAGCTTCATTGCCCTTCTCTGGACGTATTCTAGGGCCTTGAAGTCTTTCTTGTACTGAGGGGCCCAAATCTGAACATGGTACTCAAGGTGTGGCCTCATTAGTGCCAAGTACAGAGGTTACTGCAGGTCACTAATGGTTTCCTCCCAGATTGTGAAGGGCTTACTCTGCTTCCCATCCCGGTCTCCCATCTCAGGTGGCTGAGTAGCCTGAAGATAACTGGCCTGACTGTTACGGACAGAAGTAGAGAATCTTGGCTTTTTCTTCATCCTTGTGACAATGTTCTCCACCGCATGCAATGAAGAGTGGAGATTCTAATTGACTCTCTTGCTCTTAATATATTTCTAATAATATTTTTAATTGTCTTCAACAGTTGCTGCTAGATTAAATTCTTGTTATGCTTTTGCCTTTCTAATTTTCCCTTTGCATATTCTAGCCACATCCTTGTACTCTTCTCAACTTGTCTGATCCTTCTTCCAAAGACGGTAATTTTCTTTCCTGGAGTTTTAGCAAAAGCTCACTTTTCAGCCAGACTATTGGTCTTCCCCACTGGCTCACCTTATGGCATGCAGAAACAACTTGTTCTTGCACCTTTAACATTTCCTTTTTGAAGATTATCCAGCCATCCTGAGTCCCTTTGCCTTTCAGAACTAAATCCCAGGGGATTCTCACAACCAATATCCTGAACAGTTCAAAATCCACCCTTATAAGTCCAAGGAAACAGTTGTACTGCCCCTCATCCCTGACTTCACTATAGTGAATATATAGTCCAGGATGACTTCTGGCCAATGTATCTCCTACCAGTCCTTCTCTGTAAACAGCAGGTCTACTGGGGTGCTTACTCTAGTAGGTATTCTTACAAGCTGTTTAACTTATATATAAATATTAACACTGCAGCAGTAAATTATATTTTGCTGCTGTCTTCCATATTGTCAAATTTGGTGGACCTTCAGCATTCTAGAGCAGCTTGCGAGATACTGTGACCTCCAAGTTCCATAAAATAGAGAAAGATCAGAGAAGAGCTATCCAGAGCCTCTTCCTCTCAGTTGTTCCTGAACCTGCTGAGGATAGCTTCCAAGTAGAGGAAAACAGGGAAATTAGGAATTTCTCATATGAGATAAATTATTTGAATATCCAGATGTTTGTGACAGCTTTCTTTTCTAAAATTTTATCAGATTGAATCCGTTTATAATAGGTACTTAGCAAGAGGTCACTCAACTGTTCATGCTAAACATGGTGAGGCAAGTCCTCATATACTCAGAAGTATTGTATTGCTCATGACACTCATAACATTTTCAAAATTATTTTCACCTTTCTAGATCTTCAGAGTTTATTTTACAATAAATAAAGTTAAATTATAGACACCTTCTCAAAACAGTAATTCTAGCACTTAAACATTTATTTAAAATGTTAAATATTGGGAAAATTAAAATAAAATACCCTAGTCTGGCAGTATTGTCCATTTATTCTCATTCTCAAAAAGATTCTCTGCAGCATGATCTAACTGGCAAGCATACTGACAAACTTAAGTTCAAAACCATTTTCAGTTTTCAGTTCAAAACCATTTGTGTATTGCTTGTTTTTGAAGTAAGATAAAGACATTATATCCCATATCTTGTTCTTCATACTACAGAGAAATAAAATATAACACTTTCTCTAAACTAGTTACCAATTGACAAATTTGAGCTTTTGTTTCTATTCCTGTGCAGTCTAAGGACACTGAAAGCCTTTAAGACATTGTTGTACTACTTGCATCACATAATCTCACATGCAACATTTACTGATGTGTCAGCAAGAACATTTTAAAAATTTCAGACCATTGAGAGAATGAAACAAAAAAAAGTATGTGTTTTTATATATTTATTTTTATATATTTATTTATATTTATATTTATTATATATATATATATTTCTAAAACTAGGCCTAGGGCTACAAATATTTTTATTTTTCTTCTTAAGGTAAATAATGTCTCATGCAAACATGATTCAAGCAGGATAGATGCTGTATTTACGCTTAATCTGGCCCAGATACAAAGAGTACCAGCAGCTGCAAGATCAGGAATAGCAGCCAACTTTTATGTGGCTCACCCGCAAGCAGTAAAAAAGAGACCTTTACACTAACTGTGTTCTTTGAAATAAATTATCTCTCAGTTCTTGCTAGTGTAAATTAAAGTTTGCTGAAAATAAATAACTGCTTTCAAAAATGTGCAAGATCATGGACAATGTATATTTTGAATTCTTTATTTCCCTTGACTTCATGCTATTTTGGTGAAAGAACCAAACAACTTCAGTTTTTACAGGGAAAATATCCACTTTACATTACTCTAAATGTTAAAACAATTTATTGAATGAACTTCTCAAACCCCGTGATTTTTGTTGTCAGAGTGATATTTAAAATGAGTGAATATGGTCAGTGTATTAAAAAAAAATCAGGCATTTAAAGTAGCAATGTGGCAAGATTAAAGGCCAGTCTTTTAGATATAATTGCACTTGAAAGACTGCCAATTAAGTTAAGAATTGCAAGTACAGCTCTTATTGCACATTTCTAGATCTGAAAAGACCAGTAGACATTGAGGGGGTGGGGAAACTCCATTATTTAAGACAGTGATCCCCAGGGAGGGCAGTTTGCTGGTGCTGTGCATTAGAACAAGCTTGTAATGCTAACATCCATTTGAGGCTTCTTGCCAGAAATGTATGTGGGTGTAACAGAAAAGTGCTTTCACACAGCCTTATTTCTTTCTCAATTTATGTGAGGAATTGAGAGATGTTGTAGCTTTCCATCGAGCTGCTCTGTAACTTGACTCCTTTCAATCATGGGTGCCTTCCTGTACAGAAGGAGTGAAGCAATGGAGGCACTGCAGTACCCTTCCTCTGAAGCTGACTTAGCTCAGGCAGTCTTCAGTCTTCTGTTCCTCAGCAACAAGTTAGAAACTGAGTGTCCTCTTATTATTATGGCCTGGTTGCATACTTCTACATAATAAAAAATAGTGACCAAACCAATCAAAGATAACTTATTACAATAAAAAAACTTTTATTTTATAAAGAGGAGACTGTCATGTCAACTACATAGGAATAATGTAGCATGTACCAGTGTAAATTGCTGCACAAACCTTTCAAAACCCAGTGCTAACATAGGGATAAGCCTCTACCAGGCCCAGAAGCACACTTTTCCCAGAAAATCTGTTTGTAGCACAGTCAATTCATAGTAGTCTACCAGAGACTTCAAAATCAGCATTTCAGAATGATGGATTTTGCTGATAATCTACATTTTCTTCCTGTGAAATTATGAGAATTTAATTGATAGCTTGGGGTTCCCATGCTTCATATTCTGTAATGTACAAAATTCATCTGTATTCTCTTGTCCCCTTGGAATACGTATCTTCTAGCCAGCATTCTTATTAAGAATGACTAAACAGCACCACAGCTTCAAACCTATTTGTGCTGCTATCAGGTGACCTGCTTAATGCAGTTGTAAATAAGGAACGCTAGTAGCTATAAAACTGCAGGAGAAATCCTCAAGGACAACATTATATTTGACAAATTGTCAAAATACTTTAAAATCTTGAAGAACTGTAGTCAGAAAGCCATACAAATGAAGTTTTTAGGTTTAGCATTGCTTTAAAAATATTTGTTTCTTTTTCTAGTGCTTGAATTTCTTTCCTTCTATATTCCTCTGCTCTCTTTGAAATGACATTTAGCTAATGTAGCAAGAAACCACAGCTGTTTGGTAGGGTTGGCATACCACAGTCCACACCATTATAAACATACAAAAACTGAAGACCTAAGATGAGATGTGGTTGTCTGGGTCAGTAGGTATTGTTCCTGGAATATTGCACGGGATCACTTCCTTGATGACTAGAGACTTTTTTCTCATCGGTAGCAAAAATTTATTTTTAGTTCATGCTTACACGTTGGCTTTCATGCCATCAATATGCCTTCTCTTCTACAGTTCTTTTTCCTCCTAAGTGCTTATTCAATGAGATGTATTTTAAAAAATCCCCTCAGTCTAAATTTTGCTTAAAAATATTTAAACAAACAAACAAACAAACAAAAAACAACACAAAACAACCAACAATAAATAAACCAAACCAAACAGAAAAATCCTTGTCAGGCCTTAGAAGATTTTTCATTCCTTTGATGGAGAACGTTAATAAACTTAATTTCTGTCTGTCACGCTTCCTATTTTTCTTAGGTACATGCTTATTAATTGTCCTCTTTGAAAGCAATTAGAGGATACTTATTCATATAAAAAGTCATCTGCTTTCCTCAGCTTTTTCACACTACAGTACATATAAAATAAGCCACTCAAATGAAGACTGTAATGTGACAAAGACTTTAACAAACAGTTACCACTATATACACATACTGTATGTGACAATTGCCACACAGTAAGAATTTAAGAATGTTCTAAATTCTCAGGCACAGAAGAAAAAGAATCTGTCAATATATACATATGAAGCTAGGGAGATAAAGACAAGGAATTTAAGAAAAGCATTAAGTACTGACGGATGGGACTGTGCCTTCTAGTCTGGTGCATAAGGCTTTTTGGTTGTTTTTGTTACTGTGGTATCAAATTAGGGTCTCAGTTTAAATCTGAAAGATATAAAGAGAATCTTCAGCAGCTATCCATTTTCTGGATGGGATGGTTTGATTATGATTAATTCAGCCTTTGTGATTCAGGCTATATGAAAGAGAGACAGAGGGAAGCATTGCATAACACAAGGACAGTAGAACATGATAAAATAAATTATGGATATACCAAACACAGAAGGAGATGTTTATTAATCTGGATCATTCATTTAATAATTGAAATTATAATAATATCACTATTGCAATAAAGAAAAAATGCATTTGAATAACTCCTAATACTGTAATTCTAATTAGTGACTCATTTTTCAAACTCATTATATATATCTTCTAATACGTATGCTTAAAGGTTTTTCTTGTGAAAAATAAATACAGTTAGTCACTTCTCATTTTAAATATGACTGTGGGGAGAAGGTGATGTTCTGAGATTCAGTGATATCAGTTTCTTTTATTGAAAACATTCCCTCATAACAATGGAATTTAAAGACATGCCTGCTTCATTAACAGGAAGCTTGTCTTCTCTCCTCAAATCCTGCTTTGAAAACTTCTTTACTTGGTGTTTGCAAGAGGAACTAGATGTCAGAACAGGAGTTTGAACTCTGTAGGAAATGTACATCTTACTTTCTTCTGGAGTCTTAGTGGAACTATGAATCAGGAACAGGAACCCTGCAACACATACCATGAGAGGCAACAGATACTGAGGTAGCCCTTCTGAGAGCACACTCAATAATGATCATTCCTGTGTAATTCCCTGAAAGATCGATATGTTTATTTGCAAAAGGAGCACGAGGTAATTAAGAGCTACATTTTATCCCTTCTGCTTTACCTTGTGCTGTAGGATAGGCAGGTCTGCCATTTAAACCCTGACTCATGTCACTGCTGGTCTTGTGTCCTTATGTTCAATAAAATACACTGCTTTTATTTTGATCAAATATTTTACTGTTTTAATTATAATATAGTTTAATATTATAATTTAATAATAATAATAATAATAAATTATAATTTATAATTTAATAATAACTTAATCATCTTCACATATAGGCTATAACTTTTCTAAATGCATCTTATCTATAACTAAACCAATAGTATATACTTTACAGGTTAAAAGGTCTCTTCCAATAGAAGCAATTCTACGATGATTAGAAAGATTCAAATTTACATTATATCTCTAAACTAAAGTAAACATTAAGTAGATGTGAAGTTTACATATCTAAATCCCAGTGATTTTATTATGTCTATCAGTGAAAATAAAGAGAGTAAGCACTTTTATCCTGCTACATTTCATGACAAAGCATTTTGGGTGTCTGTGTTAATACTTCCTTTGAAAGAGATATTTCAAGGTAGTTACATAACTGAAACAAATAGGAGAAGTTAAAAGTGGATTTAAAGGAAATGCATTAATTTACTTTAAAGATTAGCAAAATTTCTTTCAAGGTAATTAAGGCCTTCCTACAGGACCCCATTTCAGCCCAACTGAGTCCCTCAGTCTGCACCCCAGACATGTTGCAGTCCTCCCTGCCCTTATCCTTTCCATGGACACATGAGTTTCTTGCATTAACCTCAGATATGGCTTACTCCCCTCTCACTGGCCTTATGGCCATCTTAGTGTCCTGTCTGACTGGCTTTGGCCATGATACTCTGCCTTAAGGTGAGGTGATGGACCAGCTGCCTTGTATTAATCATCAATGGGGAGCAGCCAAGCTCCCCTGTCTCTGTTATCTTGCTGCTTTGCCTGGACAATCCCTGATTTTCTTTGTAGAACTGAATTCTTAAATCTTACTAAGAGTAATTGTGTGCTTGTGCAGCCATTAGCAAAGGGAGCTAACCAGTTGTTAACTCAAGAAATTAACCTCATTCTATTGCTAATAAATACATTTGTGAATCTTATAATTAGACTCTGCTGATCTTTATGGACTTGATTGTCCTGTAGGATGAATGCCAGGAGTCCACAGAGAAAAAGATGCAGAAGGCAGCCAGCTAAGTGTTACAAAACTCTCATAAAGAATCAATTTTTTAGTTAGGCTGTTTGAATTACAGAGATGTGTGACAGCAAAATACTGCATCTAGCTCAGTGACTGGTGCTCTGAAGATAGAGAAGATTACAGGGCTGTATTTTCCACCAGCTTGGGTTAATAATGACACTGGGCAGGCAGACCAGGCCTGCAGATCTTCCCTCCTGCAGGGCTTCTTTACCAATAAATAAAATCAAGACTCATTGGGCAAACAAGAGAGAACCAGAGGCATTTCATGAAGAGGGAGTGAGTTGTTTTAGAAAAAAAATGGATTCCCTCAGGTCATTCTTCTGATGGGACATGTCCTGGAAGCTGCCTTGTTTGTAAGGGCTGACATTTGTTGACATTCCTTCAGATGAAGCTTTTCCTCTGGCTTAGGCAGAGGAGTATTCAATTCTGGCATCTTGATTTGGTGTAATATGACTTAGACACACTGAATTCGCTTTTAAAGCTACATTCTTGTCTTTCTGAGCTTTACAAACAATGTAGTCTAAATATACAGTCTTAAAGCTTTCATGATTAAACTTCAAGTTTTGGGTTGACAGGTGATGTCTCCTAGGCTATTCTAATTTTAGTAATCATGCTACTTTGGTGACAAGATGCTCAAGATATCAGGCAAATACTTCCCATGTGTCTTTAGATATATCATTAATTTCTCTGTGCATCCTTATATGTATAAAATTAACAGACTTACATGTCTCTGGTGTCTGAAGGATATACTTATTTTTTTAGCTATAATAAGTATTGAAAGGAACCAGATGCATAAAATAAACAGGAAATCAGCAACCAGAATCCAGAAATCCTTGCAAGAAAACTTGTATTAAAGTAAATTCTGGGAAGGGACCATTTTGAATATGAGTCAAACTTACAGATGATGAAATATTCACTAGTAGCAGCATAGGGGATATCAAATCGGTTGTTTTTAAGTTCGTGTTTTAAACGCCATTAGTTTACTCCACCTCCAGCTGTCTTCTTCCAGTGTGTATACAAAGTGCAGACCTACTTTTTGCACAGAAATCAATAAAATCCTGAAAAACAGGACAATTTCTGCCTCTTAATGCACTAACATTGGAAGTATAATCTACACAAACAGAAACAAACTTTAGCAAGAACTGTGAAATGTCCTGCATATTCTGGATAATTTGAATGATCTGTGACCTCAGGATTTTAAAATAAAGATTTACTTTACAACAGGAACTTGAAATGGGGCTTTCTGTGAATTTATGAGGGCTGCTGACTTGCACTGCCTTCCATTCTAAGCCATTTATACACTCTTTTTCATTAAGAAAAAGGCATAAGATATTCCTTAAATCATTGTCATAATCATCTGCCTTTTTAATCATGCACATGACAATCTAAATCATTAATAAAAAGCTGAGACTGCACAAAGCAATTTATAGTTTAAAATGTATATATTCTTTACCATTAAGAACTACAAATGATATCCTTTTTCTCTCACTTAAAATTCTCTATTTTGTCCTCCTTAATGGGATATAGCATCAAAGGATTGAAACCCAAAACTATTTATAAAGGATTTATTTACTGCAAAAGAAATCATGTACTTCATTAGATTCTGCCTGATTTGAAATTTCTAAATAACATTTAATGAGGCTGTTCAGCCAAATTGAATACTGATTCTGACATAGTTATAAGGAAGTGAAAATAACTGTCTGTCTGAAAAACAAAGTGAATTTCTCAAAAAGCTTATTTACAAAAAGCGAAGCATTTCATGAACATTTATGGACTATAGGAAATCAGCATTTGAGGAGATCACTTTGTTGTGTTTTTTTTTTAAATCACTGTATGAGAAAGATCAGCATAAAATAATTAATTGGTTAAATTTATTCATTTCTGTGGCACATCTGAACAGAAAAGCAGTTTTTTAAGGACATAAACTTTTTAATCTATATTTTTATCATGTTAAAGAGACAACAGAGTAAAATAAGATATAAAGTTTTGTAGAGCAGATGCTATCTTTGGATTGCAGTAGCACAGGGAAATGAATAGAATACAAGTTGATACAAAAAAAAAAAAGCTTTATCATTCTGTGAAAAACTTTATGATTCTGTGTAGGTGTGTGTATTCAAATACAGGATAAGGTAAACAGTTATACAGAATCTAACAGCCATACCTTCATCAGGAATGTATTTGTTAGTTGATCCAACAAAATTGGAGTTTCCTACAGCAGGATTTAATAAATAATCACAACAGGTAAATTTTCCAGGATTTTCTTCAAGAAATTTTCAGCTGCATATGCTAAAAATATTCTTGCCCTTGTTTGAAACTTCTCCGTGCCTAGCAAACTTTGATGTTTTTTGTATCTACAGTGGTTACAGGTGCCTAGCTCAGACCTGAACCTTTGTAAATTCCTACACCAGAGACTGTATAGGCACAAAAACCACGCCAGTAGCAAATAGGGATTATTTGATCTTGCATAACATAATCTTGTGGAATGGAGATGCTTATGACTAGTTATACTCTCTCTTCCCCTAGATAGGTTATTTACACTAAAGCCCAACAGGACATAGAAAGAGAGAATGTATCACTAGAAGAAGGAGTGGTCAGAATGAAGTTTGTGTTTGAGTAATTTTAAATTTCTGTAATTTAAATTACCAGTGTTTGTATAGTATAGTTGTAAATGAACAAATAAGGGCTCTTTAATTAAAATGCAAAGGCCTAAATTAGACTTAAATTCCTGCCTTTGTATATGCAAAGTGTTACTTTTGTTGATATTCAGATTTCAAATTATGGATCAGTTATTCAAGGAACTTATTCTGGAATTTGGATGTGAGTGATTGCTGAGACTATTACAGTTTCCCAAAAAGAAAAAAAAAAAAATCCCAACAACGAAATGTGCAAATAGTGGCTGGAAAAATGGAACCTAGGAAGGACATGCATTTAGTCTGTAGGCTGCATGTTGGAAGGAAAAAATCTGATTTCTACTTCCAGGTTTTATATCTTTGATTTTCCTAGTAGTCATTAGGTAAGATCATAATTTGAAATGTTCTTGCAGCCTGCTTCAGAGTTCCACTTCTCTAAAATTTAAGTGTTTGTAACATCCATTTTTATAAATATTTTACTGCTCTAGGCATGTTTGGAAATCATCCATGGAGTTTACTTACTATCTACAGCTTTTGAGAAAAGTAGTTACTTGCAGCTCTTGCTCCATTTTTTTAAGTTTACTTTAATCACAGTTATGTGTCCTTGACCATATATAATAACTGCCAGTAAATACATAAGGTTCTTTTGTTTAAAAAATGTAAGAAATTTTTTCAAGTGGCAATAGAGTAAATATAGGCATATAAAGTTTTTTCAATTTGGGCTTTCTTTTGCATTTAACTCTATACCAACATTTATGATTGAAATGAAGTGCAAAGTGATGCTCTTAAAAAGATGTAAATTCAAACTAGGGTGTTACGTTAATGCGTGCTTTTGTTCTGAATAAGCAATATTTTCATACAGCGTCACAATTTTCCAGATAGCCTCAGTAAATGAAGGCAATGCTCTGAGTAAAATCTTTTTCACAGTTAAACATCAGTTTCAAAGCAGGGCATTTGAAGACATAAAAGCAAAAGGTAATGACATTATCCTTGAATCTTCATGACTTTCCTAAAGGTGAATGTATTAAATAAGAGCTGCTGAAGTGTTTTTGGCACTGTTTAATGCATCCCATCTGTTAGTCATAATATTACATCAGCTAATTAATGCATGTTACCTTGTGTGTAAAACAACATGTACTCTATTGATTATGGAGTCAAGACTGAAGTTGCTCTCACTGGAGCTGTTTGGATTTTTTTTTTTTTTTTTTTGTCAGAAAGTTAGGATTTTCCTCCATGAAAAATTCTGTTTTCATTAAAATCTTAATTACTAAAAATCTGCATATTTTTTCAAAATACCTACACATATTATTAATGTGAAAATCATCCCAATTCTGTTCCTTCTAGAATAATGTCTTAACATTTAGGTAACTTTGTAATGTTATATTTTCTTTATTTTTCTGTGTGGAACACTTGATCTAGATGATGGTGTGCTGCCACTATCATGTCATAGTAAAACTTGTCAAAAACTACATTTTGACTCGACAGTAGAGATTATGCATAACTAAATCTAATAAAGTCTGTCATTTTTACTTTTTAAATTCATTAGATTTCCATTGAAACAGTTGAATCATCTCTAAGTTTCCCTAATTATCTTGGAATATTTTTGAAGTGAATATCATGTCTTGTGCTGCAATTAAGAAAATTCTATTCATTCCTGAAGCAGTGAAGTTGTTTATCATTTTTTTTGTGGCATTTCTCTCTCATCTTGTATGAACTTCTCTCCTTTATAAATTTGGGCTACAATAACTTTACAAAAATATACTATTTACAATAACTATACAAAAACTGGTAAAAATGAGATTGCTTTAGTGTTTTCTTAACTATACTGATTTTTTTTTTTTTTTTTTTTTTGCTTACTTTACTATAAAATTGATATTAATCATACTAGAGCTCTGTTTCTGGTTATTTTCCTATTGCTTATGTGAAAATGCAATGAATGCCTTTCCAGAAAGTACTTTGTTAACTACCTCTTGGGCTAATCATAATTTCTTATGTGTTAAGATGTGTTAAGATTTTTAAGACTGGCAAAATAGTTTTTGTAATAGACTGCAGAGTCCTCTTATTAAATCTTAACAGAAGTAAGTTCCTTTGGTATAGAAGCAACAGCTATTAAATATGCTTAGTCTGAACATGCGATTTTTAAATTATTTTACTACTGATAATATGATCATAGTTAGCAGCTTAAATTGAAGTATATTAAAGCTTAATTTAATTAGAGCAAAAAGTGGCATTCTTTATTACCTGTTAATAGAGCCTTCATAAAAAGGTAAAAATAAAAAATAATAAATCTGAGTTAACATTAGGAGAAAACTAGATCTTAGGTATTAGCTCTTAGTTGAACCAGCTGCTTTCCATAAGATTCTTCTTCAGTGTTGTTCTGTGGTCCGTATGTAAGCACTTCTCTTTAGTGGTAAGCACCAACAAGACATTCTTATGCACCAAAGGAAGCTATATCCTTGAGTATAAATGGTCTGAGCAATTAGGAACATGAAGGATCTTCTATTTATGGAAATCTCCTGGAAGGTGCCTAACTATAAGTGTTTGGTTTCTATTTTCTAGAAAAAATAGTTGTGTCTGAAAATAGCTTAGGTGCCAGACCTGCAAAGTAGTGATACTGCTGAGTGTATCTGTGAAATGCTGCATGCTATCACCTACCACTGGCAGCTGTGGGAACCAAGAACATTCAGCAGGAAGTTTTCAGCACTCTGCCAGATTAGGTGACAGAAAGGGAGATATTGCGATATTATCATTAATAATCCTGCTGAAGATTCATGAGTTCATAAAATTATAATAGAAAAAATTTGGTCAGTCTTCTCTTAGCAAGTGACAAATGTAGTAGAGCTACTACCTTTTTACCTAAAGTCAAATACTTAAAGAATTCACCTGAGTCTTGGAAGATGAAGTTTTATATTCCTTTACTTATTGTTTATAGCAAGGATCTGGAACCATGTCTATATATGGCTTTTACAGTAATGAATCTTTTTTACAGAATGAATCTTAGTGTATTTTACCAGTACTTCCTTCTCCTTTTATTTGCTCTGATGCAAAAGAAAGGTAAATGGTTGGTATTACAAAATCAAACATGTTGAGTTTGGAAAGGACCTCTGGAAGTCACTTGGTCCAACTCCCCTGCTCAAACAAAGTCACTTAAGGCAAGTTGCCCAGGACTCTGTGTAGATGCCTTTGAATATCTCCAAGGATGTATGCTCCACCACCTCTCAGGGGAGCCTGTCAGTGCTCAGTTTAAAAAAAAAAAAAAAAAAAAAAATGGTATAAGTATTTTTCCTTATGTGTAGATGGAACCGTATGTACTGGTGCCTGATATTATTCCTCCTCAGGTTCAGGACTGTGCAGTTCCCCTCCCTGTATTTTGTGAGGTTCTTTTCTGTTTATTTTTCCATCCTTGTGGAGTCCTTCCAAATGACAGCACGACAGCCAAAATAAATATGTTATTATCTCCCAAACTGCTCCTGCTTTTGTGTCCTCTGCAAGTTACTGAGAGTACACTTTGCTGCATCATCCAGACTAGTGATGAAGATGTTAAACAGGACTGGTGCCAGTATTGTCCCCTGGGATACACCACTAGTTGCTGGCCTCCAGCAACTGATCACTACTCTTTCTTGCAGTTTTCAGTGAACACAAACAGTCTGCCTGTCCAGCCTGTACATCATCATCTTCTTTACGAAGATCTATGAAATACAGTGTTAGGAGCCTTATTGAAGTCAAGATTGACAATACACACTGGTCTCCCCTTATCTACCAATTGACTGAATTTGTACAAATCCAGCAGATGGGTTCAAAATCAAATTTCATCAATTTAAACACCCTCTTAAATTTTCTGGAGATTAAATATGAGAAAAAATTGTCAAGTTATTTAATCAATACATAACACTATGTATTTGTTTGCTAATAACACCCCTTGTTTCGCTTTAGGTTCTCAGTATATTTTCATTCCTGAAATGCAAAAGCTAGCTGCCAGATTTGATAAAATATTTCAATAATAGAAAAAAAATGACCCGTGAATTAAAGAAAATGTTAATTTTAAATAAAATCAGATCAGAAAAAAGTAGAAAAGCCAAATATTAAGAATAAATTAATCACAAAATAATGTTTTCTTTGTTTCGTTTTAAAAGGCAATTTAATAGTAATCAGACAACTTTGTTGAATTTACCAACTCTTCAATTCTGAGCCTACAAACTCAGGGAACAACAGCAGGATGTTTTGTTTTATGGCATAATTTAAATTTTATTTTATTATACAGATCAGTATACACTAAGAAACACACATCCAAGGGTTCCTAAACTTCAAAGTTCACAAATCTAAGTCTAATTTGCACTTTAGAGGAGGCACATGAAGAACTTCAGTCAATACAGTGGGGCTCATAGTGCTACTGTGTTTAGTATTTGATAGCCTTCTCTAGTAATTCAGTCACATATCTCATTTGCATGAAGACTTTCTTTTAAATGTCAGAATTGAGATACGACAATAAGTATTCACTTTGATTAACATGTTCAAGGTTTTCTTGACCTTAAATGAAGACATTGCTTCAAAATATAATCAGATCTTTAAACTGGGAGGAGAATGAGGTATGGAAATGCTATACAGACATCAGAGCAAAACATGTACAGACTCTCGGCCAAAATACATACTTTGTTATTTTCCAACATGTTCCTTATGGAACTTGTGTTCTCAATTCTCATTCAAATGAAAGCAGAAGTGGCATTATGATCCCCTTTATTATTTCTCTTTCATGGAATTCATTTTCTGTGTGTTTTTTTTTGTTGTTGTTGTTAGTTTCTTTTTGATGGAGCTAGATATTAAAGTCATTTACATGTTATAAAAATAATAAATAATAATAAATTATTATATAAAAATGGTGATGTAGAAAATTAATTTTTTTAATAGTCTAGGCCTAAAACTGTGAGTACATGACTAAGTGACACATGATTTTATATTCCAGTTTTTTTAGTTCATGTTTACTTCACTGTATTTTTGGGCTAATATGATGGGAAAAGCCCTGAATATCTCTTCAAGGAAAGTGTAAAATTTATTTTAACACAATATATTAAAGTGGTTCTGATGAGTAGATTGCTGTTAAGATATCACCATTTCAAGATTTGTCATGTAACGTGTCCTATATACAGTTGAAGGGTAAACATGATGAAAAAAACTTGATGCTGAATATCAAAGATATAAATTGATTGTTTTATTTCAGTGAGGATTAAGAAGGGATAAGAAAGGTTAAATGCCCCTTACTTATTCCAATCCCGTACTGTGATAAGTAAAAACCAGATTCAAAAGAACATACAAATAGAAAACTGAATGTAGGCAAAAAAATCTGGTGTTATGTGAGAAAACTCGAGTTCCTGAAAAAGAGTTCATAATAGCTTACCTTCATCAGTGAATTCTGGCAGCAAGTCCAAAATGTTATAAAATGCACACTAAATATATGTCGCTAATGTATCTCTTTCCAGTGTATTCCTAGTAGTTAGACTAGATGGCAGAGGGGTTGGAACTGAATGGTCTTAAGGTCCCTACCAACCCAATCCATTCTATGATTCTATATTTGTCACAGAGATGTTGATAAATCCTGTATGGCCATATATCTTGTAAATATTTTATATAGACTCTAAGCACTTGACATGTGCCGTGGATTCTGCAGCAGCGTTGAAATACTCAGTGTTTACATTTTCTCAAGCTCTCTTCATAGCTCTCTGTTATTTTTGTCACAAAACCTTTGTGCTTTGACGACCTTCTATATCCTAAATCTAAGCAACTCTAGTTCTCTTCCTCTAAGAATCAGCAACACCACAATACATATAAGATTTCAGTTCTGAATCTATCCAATTTTTGGAAAACAATAACAACAAAAAAGAAAAAACAGCAACAAAACCCCACAGTATCTGCCAAACAGGGGGCTTGCTGAATAGTTGTCTCATTTCAGCATCATTAATTACTACCAATGCAAGTTCAAAAGCACTTCAGAATTTGTGTAAATGAAGTTAGCAGTCTAAGAAGCTTAACCAAGGAATAGTAAAGAAAGCTGAGATGTTAAATTCCTATTCAAACCATTAAATTTTTTGTAAAAGTTTTATAAGTCTGCATAAAATTTCTTTGGCAAATTATGTTGTCATCATCATTAATCAGAAGTATACCCTATTCCCAGTGTTTGTTCATTGTGTTTGTGTTCAAGTTCAACTGTTACTTCCAGGATTTAATAATCTTGGTAACAACTGCTTGAACGTGTATTTTTTTCTTCACCGGATTCCAATGGATTTAGTGATGCTCTTTTTTTTTTTTTTTTTTTTTTTTTGGTAGTATATTGTAATTATTTCAAAATCATATAAGGTAGACTGAGCAAAATTTCACATGCATTCTAAGAAAATGGAGAAAGGGAGGATGAAGGACTTTCTAGAATTATTGATTGGATTAATGATTGTTTGTTTAATAGGCCTATATTTTAACAATCAGTACTTACTGCCTAAGGGGTTGCTGTGAGACCATAAATTCAATTCTCAATTGCACTCTAAATACTTAGTTTCCCTGAAATAAAGGAAGCTGAAAAATTAATTATTAATATTCAAGAATCAGACTCTGCATGGTGCTCAGGACTTATTAGAGACAACAAGAATTGGAATGATTTGCAGCTTAAAGGCTGGAATCCCAGCAGAAGTATTTCTTAAATCAAACTTATAGGTAACGTACTAAAAAATGTAACACTGGATAACAGTTTCATATTTCATAAAGAACAGCCGGTAGTGGTACTCATTCTTGATATAGCATTTCTGAACTGGCTAAAATTCCAATTTTTAATGGTCACATTTGAGACCGTGTATGTCCTTGCTGGTTCTTCTAAATTCTGTAATTTCTAGATTTCTCTACATTGTTGCGCCTCAAGATAAACTTTTTAATCACTTTACCATTACTGCTTCTTCAGAAGTTTGATTAAGGAATATTTGCAACTCTCAATGACATATTCTTTCTATGTTAAAAATTAAAAGTATTTGACATTCTCTAAAAGGATGAATTTTGTATGCTGAATATGTCTACCTTTTTATTCTTTACTCT
The DNA here is from genome assembly GCF_019238085.1 of Lagopus leucura. Taxonomy (NCBI): domain Eukaryota; kingdom Metazoa; phylum Chordata; class Aves; order Galliformes; family Phasianidae; genus Lagopus; species Lagopus leucura. The sequence continues at coordinate 21,390,685 of NW_024962264.1, forward strand.
GTGTCCAACATATCTTAATTTGGCTTGAGAATAGTTGAGTTTCAGCTAACATTAAATGTTTCTATTTCTGTTTCACAACTGTGGAATCCAGGCCAGGGAAAAATGAAATAATTTACCCAGAATCACATAAAACTAGGAATAAACAGGAGATCTCCCTAGCCTGCTGCTATATGCAGACACTATTTTTAATCACTTCCTCAAATAATAACTTGTGTTTAAGGCACTAGCATGTGCATGTATTGTAACTTTTCTGGTGCACTGCATTACTCCTGGCATACGACTCTCAATGACATTTTAAAGTTTAATTTTCTGAAACCTCTGCCTCAATTCAGTTACTTAGCACAGTGCAAGCTCCTGTTATTACACCTTTTGTGAACTAGTAACCAAACTGCATAGAATAAGCAGGTGGTATGCAGATGTGAACTGGAAGGAGCAACGTTTTAGTTAAGTCCACTGGGATACAGCCATGCAACTTCTATTAACATTAATGAGAACGAAGCAGCTAAGTCTCAGTGCACTGTGCTGGAAATGCTCCCTGATGTGTTTGAAGGAATATAGTCTTCATACCGAGTATTTTCAAATGTGGTGGTGCTGCCATAAAACCTGACATCCTATCTTACAAAAGGATTCCCAGATTCTCCATACTCTGTAGCAAACGTGATCTCTGGAAACAGCTGACTGAATAACTCCACAGGATGCTGTACATCATTTTTATGGATAAGGAAGTTGCCATCGCTATAAGCTCAGTGTAAACTTGTATGGGCATGAATTACTTTAAAGCTTAATGTTTTTGACTAGTCATCAAAATTACAGCTAAAAATTGGTCCAATTCAGGCTATGAAATGTCATTTATTATCCTGGCCTTAGCTGTAAGCTTGAAAGACAAAGCCACGGGTCTGTATGGATTCTGACCAAGGTGCTAGTTGTTCAAAAAATGTTGCATTTTTATGATGCAAACAAAACAAACAAACAAACAAAAAACCCTACTTCTGTTGAAGAGAACAACAGATGTATTGTTTTTTGTATGATTAGTGATTTTTCTAGGTGAGTATAATGTAGAGGGTAGAATGAGTCTAATTTAGGTTACTCTGCTTGATTCAGAGAAAGAATGATGCAATTCATAGCTGAACTTTTATTTTCCATTTCATACTTTTATTTCAGAGGAACAAACTTATTTGCATAATATGAAGTACATGCATACTGTAATATGTGGGACAAAAAATAGTTAACTGAATATACGGTACTTACAATCTGTGTTCCACAAGAGGCAATTCTGGGAAAGGAATATTTATACACTCATTACACAGCATCAAGTGAAATTGCAAAATGCATATATTTCTAACCAATTACACATCAGATAAAAATTTCTGGAGAGTATATAGGACTAGAAAAGGCTCTCCATCCCCACAAAAAGAAACTCTACAGGGTAGATAATTACTAAACCATCTACATTGTAGCTTGAGGCAAAAAATGATTATGATTTTCTGTAGTTCTGCTGTCAATCTCTGCCTTCTGCTCTTGCACTTTGGAGTATTCAGAATATTATCTGCATAGTGTGTAGTCAGTTTTTCCCTGTTACTTGATTGGCTTCAAACATTATCATGTGTTGAAAATTAAAAGTAATTCAGAAAAAATAATTTCATGAATCTCACCTTCCTCCCTTTGGGAGATTCATTTCTTTAATTTATTCATTATTCTGTAATTCCTTTAGCAAATAAGTCTTGGTGTGTTATTTCAATTGTGAATTATGAATATTACCATCATTTTGGGCTCCAACTTCTGTGCAATAGCACATGTATTTAACTAACTTACGCAAATCCAGTTTAGATTTCCAACTGTGTTTGATTGTAATAGGTGTCAGAAATGTATGCTAGGCAATCAAAATCCATGTATTGTGTGATCCATGGTAACTAACCAAGCCAGCGTGAAGTCAAACTTCAAATTTGATAATCAGATGTTCAGTTTAAAATTTGCGTTCAGCAAATACTCAAGCAATCAAGCCAAAAGCATGTCTAGTAAATTCTGAACAATTGAGCGTTTTCAGAAAGTGAAGATAAAAAGATTCACTGAAACTAAAAACATATAGTCAAGGGTAATTCCTTCAAATATTTGGGTGGTTTGGGCTGTCATCTAGTTTACCAATCTCAATTCTTTTTCCCGTGGAGAAATAAGGAATTTAGTGAAGCATTAGAAAACAAGGAAGGACTTAACTGAACATCAACAAGTGTATATCTGTTCCTAGGATAAATAGGAAGACATTCACTCTTGTGTAACTTTTCAATTTTAATCCTTTCAAAGATTTTTAGTCATGCAAAGGATGAATTTAGATAATTTACACAACTTCTGTATTGAGATTCTTGTTTTTTAATGTGTCTGCATTTAATCAAAATGTTTGTGCAGTGTATTTCTGGTAGATGATAGTATTTTGATAAACACTGTAGGATCTGTAGGGAATTAAACTATTTATAAGCTTCACAAACTGTCATACAGACTTTATTTCCAACTGATCAAGATAAATAGTATTTTCATGTTACCTTTCCTTTTTAAAAATCAGTTTTGTTAGAACATATATGTAAACTTTTCTATTTAAGTTATGGATAAGAATAAAATCCTGACAGAAAAGGAAATGTAGCATTTCACTGTAGCACTGTGGCTGTAGAAAGAAATGGGGCTGTTTCTAGATTATAGGGTTTTTTAATTTTTATTTATTTATTTATTTATGCTGCCAAGGGGTATTTTCTCCTGTGTGTCCCACAGTCATGATACTGTGTTTGGAGGACAGGCATTAGTAAAATTAGTAAAAACACAACTGAGTTTCCTCCTTTCATTTCATTGAATCATTAATGTTGAGAAGACCAATAAAATCATCTAGACCAATCATTGATCCATGCCTGTGACCCCTCTAGATCATGTCACTCAGTGCAACCAGTCTATCCTTTTCTTGAAAGCTTCAAGGGAGAGAGACTCCACCACCTCCCTGACAACATGTTTCTTACCACTTTTTTGATTCTAGTTTCCTAATATCCAATCAGAATCTCCCTTGGCAACTTTTTTCCTATCACTGTTACCAGGGAAAAGATACTTACCTCCACCTCACTACAGCCTCCTTTCAGGAGTTGTAGAGAGCATAAAGTCTTTCCTGAGCCTCCTCAACATTCTTCTGGTACCAACCTCAAGATTGTATGAAAAAGTAGATGTGATAGGCATTTTTTTTTTCTGCTGTTGTCTTTGAAAAAGACAAGAAAAGTCCAAACTGATACAATCTATTTTGATTTAGGACTTTTAACTAAGTTCCTTTCCAGAAGAAGTTAAGCATCTATGACGTAAAAAAATAAATGGATGGATAAGTGCTTTATTCAAAAATTAAAGAAGAGTAGTAAGCAGTTTGTTTTCGTAATGGAGAGATCATCAGTGTGGTTTCTAAGGATCAGTGCTGAAAACTGTGTTGCTGAAACATGCTGAGGAATTTTGTAGAAAAGAAGTTGAATGACAAAATTTTCTAGGACCAAAGATGAGGGTTGATGACAAAGAACATTAATGGGATTGAGTGTCTGTGCTTTAAAAAGATGAAAATTATTTTAGTAAATAATCTCTGAATTGGTCATTATCATGAATGAAAAAGAATTACTGGATAATTCTATGAAAACCACAGCTGAATGTCCAGTAAAGTTCACAAAACGATTGAATATTAGGAATTAGAAATAATTAGAAAATAGCAAACAGAACCTCCATTTAAATGTACAGAGTCCCCACACCTTACATACTGTAAATACCTGTGGTTTTCAAAAAAAGAAAAAAAAAATACACACAAAAAAAAAACTTACTATAGAATTGAAAGAAAATAAAAATAAAAATCTGATGAGAGAGGGAAGAATGATGAAAGGAACTAAGTATCGGGAATGACTAACTTGACCGGTACTGTTCATTCATGAGCACTGTGGAAAGGGTTAAGAGAGTTGTTATTGATTTCTTCAGATTGAAGAACTACAACAAACCGAGTGAAGCTAGATGGTAACAAACAAGACTAGATAGTTGTTAATAAGCAATGTAATTATAAGTGTAGAATTCCTTGCCCCAAGATGCTAGTAGTTCTCACGAAATCATGAGGAATTTTTATACACAAAGGCTCCATATTTGGCTCAATTAGCCCCCAAGCTGAAAGCTGTTGAGAGTAGTGCTCCTGAATACCCCCAGGAAAGTACCACTTACAAGCTCATTCTGCTCATAGGCCTCTTCTTATGTACTTATCAGAGGCAGGATTCTCAACTAAATGAGACTTTGGTCAAAGCCATTATGGCTAGTACATTTAATCCTGGCTCCTGGGATTTCTAAAGCAAATCAGAAAATGAAAATGTCTTCTCAAAATATCTAGGTGCCAGTTATCTAACGTTTAGTGAAACCACACAGGCATCAATTGCCCAGAGCAAATTTTAATCCTAACTGGTCCATAAAGGAGGCAAGCTTTGACAAGATGTTTGACCCCCCTGTTGCTCAGCCAACCCAGTTGTGAAATTGATTAAAGAATTTTTATTAAAATCCAGACCTCCCTGAAAAACAGACGTGCTTCTGGCTTGGACAAAAAGATATGGGTAAGTAAATGGCAAACGTGTCTGAGTTTTCATGTCCTGTTATACTTCATGCTTAAATAATAGAAGCTAAATCTGAAAAGTTGATTCATCACATATTCCTGGATAAAAAAGATTAAAACTGTGAGATATCACTGAAATGTGATTCCACCAGCCTCATGGGAAATGTACTACAACTTCAGTATTTGTTGTCATTAGATGCAGAATAGTTTTGTGTAAGTCATTCTGCTGCACTTCTGCTCATGATTATCTGTGAGGGATACTGATAGTCTCATAGCTGAATACTCTCACACGAAAAAATACATCTTTACTGATTTTTATCTGATGTAAATATCTGATATTAAGACAGATTTTTTTTTTTTTCAATATTTTAAGTTAAAGAATTGGTAATTGGTATCCCTCAGCCATAGCAATGAGAATTTCTTGAAAACCGTTCAGATCAGATATATTTTATTATCTAGAGACTCTAAACATAGACCTTGCATCAGAGGTTACTGCTTTTTACTGTCTTATATACCCATATTTTGGGTGCTTTTTTTCTGTATATGGCAAATATATGGCGTGAGAATTTCATTCTAAAAATGCTTTTCTGTCTGCCTAGAATATATTGTAGACATATAATTTAACATATGTTTAGCAACCAAGTCATTTATTAAAGACAGGAAAAAAAAGCAATGTGTAATGTGTTGTCAGTGATAGCTCTTTCAATTTTCAGCAGTTTAGAAGTTCTGCATCTCCCGAGGATACTTTACTTTATGTTCTATCATTGACTGAGGAATAAAAGAACACAACAGACACTAGCAATATTTAATTCACTCACTATTACTTCCGCTTTGTGGCAAGGCAGTGAGGGATTTTTGTAAATATGACTTGTAAAAAATAAGTGGCATTTGTGCTATAGGTGGGAAACATGTTGTTTGATGCTATGATAGAATCATAGAATCGTAGAATTGTTTGAGTTGGAAGGGACCCTTTAAAAGCCATCTGGTCCAACTCCTCTGCAGTGAACAGGGACATCCACAGCTCAATCAGGTGCTCAGAGCCCTGTCCAGGCTGATCTTGAGTGTCCCCAAGGATGACTTCTCTGAGCAACCTGTTCCTGTGCCTCACCACCCTTATCGCAGAGAACTTCTTCCTTATGTCCAATCTAAATCTCCCCTCTTTTAGTTTGAAAGCACTTCCCCTTGTCCTATCCCAACGGACCCTGTAAAGAGTCTGTCCTTTCTTATAGTCCCCCTTTAGACACTGAAAGGCCACTGAACAGCCCCAACTCTCATAGCCTGACCTCACAGGGGAAGCGTTCCATCTCTGATCATTCTTGTGGATCTCCTCTGAACACACTCCAACAGGTCTAAGTCTTTCTTGCATTAAAGGGAGGTTGCATTTAATGCTGTGTCCCGTCTAAAGCAGACGGAAACTCTTTAAAGGCACAGGCGTTGTGTCATTATATTCTAAATAATTACTTTTTTCTCTTTCATAACTTCAGCAAATGGTAGGAAAGATATTGAGACTACTCTGTTTAAAACTTGAAGCTGTCAGAACATTATAGAATTTTTTTTCTCCTTTCTATGGCATTTTATATTTTATGTCAAGGTAAAGGAAAGCTTTATATTACAGCTCTTCTTGAAAGGAAATGCACAAATTGCCAGACATAATTTTTAAAAAAGACTGAAATGTCTTTTTTAAGACTAAACTGATACAAATGCTAAATAGTTTTTTTTTCACAAACTGATGGTTTTTAGTTAGTATACCAGTAAGGAGTGTGTTCCGTTCTGTTTAAACAACCCATTTATAGTTTCTATATATTGGGTGTTTTAGGGCGGTAAACCATTTTTCTTATCTTTTATTATTTAGGAGTTAAGGAGCAAATGTGGATCAAATCCAAAATCTTTGTCTCAGCCTCAACAATAAACTGTAGAGGTTTTGGTACATATCTGTATGAATTTTTTAACCCAAACTCACATCTCCTGCAGTGCCTACTTAAATAAGAACTATAAAAAGTAATTTATTGTTTAAATAACAGACATTTTCCTCTCTCCACTTCACTGATTTAACATATCAAAATGACTTCAGTCATTATGCTAGGACGCATATATTGGTCCTGTTATTCACTAAATATGTAATATATCAGTCTGGAAGGAACTGAAAGTCTGGGCAGCATTTCTGTCTGGTGTGAGGTTTGGAGAGGATAAAATCCTCACTAAAATAGAAACAAATACATCATTACTGCCAGAATATAGTTTTCAATTCATGATATTGTGGAGAAAAGTAATTATAAGTTTAGAGGGAACAAGGTCTTATACTGCTGTTGTACTATATCAAATTATTTTCATATAGCAGCTCTCATAATTTCAAGAAGTATCTTCATCTTTTTTTTCAGGTCTTTCTATTTATAGAACTTGGCACAGATTAAAGAGTATGTTTTTATTAAAGACATTGCAAAAATTGATGTTACCTTCAAATTTGATAAACAAAAATTGAGTAGATGAAAAAGCTGTTTCTTTTTTGTTGTTTTGTTCTGTTGTTGTTTTGTTTTCCCGTTATTTCATTATATAAAGTTCTAATACATTTGAATGAGTCAGTGTTTGTCTATCCATTCAGTAAAGGAGGTCTTCCATGGAACTTTTCAGAAATGCAAAGGAGGCATCCAGCATGTCAGAAAGGAATTGTGCTGAGGGGTTAGAATAGTACTCTCAGAGGTAGGTAGCCTGTTTGTGTACTTGCCAGTGAACCAGAATACTGTTTATCATCTTGAATGTTTACTTCTGGCTTCAAGCTTCACTTGCACTGATATGCAGCTGTTATAGTCAACATGCTGACACTTTGCAGCTTGACTTATTGCTTGAATCTTATGGAGAAAACAGAAAACTTTATATTTCTTATCACTTTGTTTTCTTGAAGTTTTCCTTGAAGGATCAGCATAAATATAAAAGAGTCAAACCCATTTCTACAGCTCTCATTCCTATCTCAGATAACCTTAGCAAAACTGACAAGTGTAGAATTTTAGCTATAGCATCTACTCCTTATTATGAAAATAAGAGTACAGATTTTGTATTTCCTTGTCAATTTAAGGATCACCAATATATACGTGTAATGTAATTTCTATTATTATAATATGGACTGGGAGTGTGTATCACCAAAAGAAACAAATTTCTTCAGAACTGTTTTGGCTTGAAGATTCTTTTGGCTTGCACTTTGCTGCAAGCATGTACACATTTCTATGCATGCTATGAGAACTACCTTTTTACCTTTGAGCTTTCTACTTGTCTAAAAAGTAAGGGAAAAAAAAGAGGTTTTCACAAGATGATTACTTAGGGAAAGAACATGAATCAATATGAGTGCTTCAGCAGCCTTGTTGGAAGAGCACATTTTCCAAACATGTGGGGGAACTGCTGCGTATGTGTGAATGAACTTTGGATAACAGGCTTCAAACAAGTCACAACTGACTTCATGGCAATGAAAAGAACACATTATGCTGTACACCTGACTTTTGTCCTGATCTTTTGATAACTTTGGGCAATTATGCAACAAAATATGGATGTCCTAAATATGCTTTGTGTTTCTTAATGTACTTTTTACCACTGTATTAGGTGTTGGTAAATTCAAACATGAAAAGTATCAATTCTTACCATTTTCAGAATGATGAAGAATACAGAACTGTGTTTATGATTATTTTGATCATTTTAAGTATGTGTGCACATGTATATATTTAACCATTATGTCTGTATATTAAAAAAAAATTATCATTAAACCAAAATAAACCAAATGTTTAAATACATGAGTAAGTTCTGACCTACTTTATATAAATATTTGATAAAATATATATTTGTGTGCAAGTTTAGTCCATGAAAAAATGCAAAGAAAAGATGTTCTTGGGGCTAAAATTTGAACTGGAAATCAGAGAAAGAAAACTTTTAGTCTAATTAACAGTAAGTTAGGTTGAATAATAAGTAATTCATTACTATTTACAATTAATAGTTCTTGAGATCTTTCAGGATCACTGCCAGTATTCCACTGATGTCTGTCTCAATGAAATATAAGTCAAGCATCATAAATGTTGTACTAAATTAAAAATAAAAATAACAGCATTTTAATGATTTTTGCTAACTCTCTGGCAACAATGAGCTAAATTTGAAATGTGTTTCCATTGGGTGTGTGATTGACAAGGAATGGATATTAAAACAAGTGGATCGTTTATTTTATCCATTATGAAATTCCTTTTGTTTTAAATCAAAGGATTTTATTCTGAATAATTCTGAATGATCTGTTTCATAGCATACAGAGTTCCATAGGCCCATAATTGTTTACAGCCCTTCAAAGGAAGAAATTGCTTTTTAAAACTATATTTTGTAATGAACTCTGCTAAGCTCTACTACCTTTTTAAAATTCTTCTCTGGTGTTCTTTTTTCTGCCTACATCTTTCTAAACTAAGGCTGAACTTTGCAGTGTACTTTTGCCAAAATCTCATCTCTGAAGTAATCTCAAATATCAATATTCACACATATAAAGATTTGGAATTCCTTACTTGTTTTTTTAATTATTTCTTTATTATTATAATACGACTGTTACTGCGTGTGCAATCCACTACTGCTAATGGTGCTCTCAGATACTTTCCTACTGAACTGTTAATTCATGTCTTGTAGTCCATTTATTTTCTACAGCAGATACATACACTGGAATCATAGAATCACCAAATTTGGAAAAGTCCTACAAGATCATCCAGTCCAACCATCCACCTATCACCAATAGTTCTCACTAAACCATATCCTTCAACTAAATGTCTAAACATTCCTTGGATACCTCCAGGGTTGATGATTCTAGCACCTCCCTGGGCAGCCCATTGTAGTGTCTGACCACTGTTTCAGAAAAGAAGCATTTCCTAATGTCCAGTCTGAATTTCCCCTGGTGCAACTTGAGGCCATTCCCTCTAGTCCTATTACTAGTTGCACAAGAGAAGAGGCCAACCCCCAGCTCACTACAGCCTCACTTCAGGTAGTTATAGAGAGCAATAAGTTCTCCCCTGAGGCGCCTCTTTTCCAGACTGTACAATCCCAGATTCCTCAACTGCTCGTCATAAGGCTTGTGCTCCCGACCCCTCACCAGCTTCATTGCCCTTCTCTGGATGTGCCCCAAGGCCTCAATGTCTTTCTTGCAGTGAGGGGCCCAAAACTGAACACAGTACTCAAGGTGTGGCCTCACCAGTGCTGAGTACAGAGATACAATTACTTCCCTGCTCCTGCTGTATCTGATACAAGCCAGGATGCCATTGGCATTCTTGGCCACCTGGGCACACTACTGGCTCTTGTTTAGCTGACCATTGACCAATAACTTCAGGTCCATTTCCTCTACACAGTCTTCCAGCCACTCTGTCCCAAGCCTGTAGCGTTGCCTGCAGTTGTTGTGGCCAAAGTGCAGGAACCGACACTTGGTTGAACCTCATCTCACTGGCTTCAGCCCAGTGATCCAGCCTGTCCAGATCTCTCTGTAGGGCCTTCCTAGCCCCAGGCAGATCAACACTTCTGGACATTCTCCCCATCTGTATCTTCCTAGTGAACTGTAAATATATTGAAAGCTTAAGTTTTGTTACAGAAGCTTGATATAGCTGCAGCTGTAAAATAAGCAGATTTGCAGGTTGTTTCTGTATTTTGTATGTGATATAGCTACACAGATAAATGCACTGTATCTTATTTCAGAAGTGACATTTGTAGTAATCAGATCTAAACTGATACTTTCATGGGAAAAAAAAAGTAGGGAGTTGAGATACAGCAGTTGTTTGTAGTTCTGACAAATGTAAAAATGAATTTGCTAACTGAGTAAGAATGATTGTAGGAAAGAAGAAAATTATTACACAAATTGACAAATAAGAAACCATTCAATGGGGATATCATTGGCAGTGCCTGAACATATTGCTTATTCCAACTACGTTACCTGAACCTCAAATTTACTCTGCCAAAGAGAAGCACTGAATTTTTGTTTTACAAACCAGCTTGGACTCTTTCTTCTGAATGGTATGTACTGCTTAAAAATTTAGAATGGGCTATAGGCACATATTTAGAATGGGTTAATTCATTTCTCTTAGCGTAGCTGGAATAACCTTGGAATATGTTAGATTTGAAAAGCTTTGAATTGAAGATGCCTGGAGGTTTCTGTCTCTTAGTTCCCGAAGGTCTCAGCGTGACTACACATTTCAGAAGGCAAAGAATACCGTGAACAACTTGGACCTGTGCATTAAATGTGTTTTATCACTGGATAGACATGTTTTTATGAGAAAAACCTGCAGTTATACAGATATAATGTACATCTGTACTAAGACGCATAGCATTTTAAATTAATAAATAATTTTTACTTAAATACTTGTAATGGCTTAAAAAAGATCTAATTAAATCAAAGCAAATCTAAATTACATAAACATCAGTTTTTCTTCCTAATTCTATGTAACAGCAACCTTTGTGATCTGTAGCATTCAATGGTGTTTTTCAATTGGCTTTCTACATGCAAAAAGTCCTGTTCTAGACAGATGAATTCAATTATATCACAGTCAAGATGTGAAGAACCTTCAATATACTTTGAGCTCACAACCATAGGATTTCATATGATACATTGAATTCATTTGGGTGAATTGGAAATGCAATGATTTTTGGTCCCCTTTCTCTCTACCACTTACACTGGAGAAGGAAATTAATGGCAAAACAGGTTTCCATTCCATTCAAATCTGTTACAAAGGTGCTGAGCACACATCCATGGGTCTGAAGGCATTTTCAGCAAAGCTTAGAAGAAATTCCTCAATATGTAACAATTTTATTAGCAAGCCTTTAAAATTCTTGCTTCCCTGAAATCCTGATGGTTACATGGCTTATCCTGGGTGGAAAAGAGTCTAGATGCCCTCAGATTCATGCCTTCACCAGGATCTTTGGGATCTTTATTGTCATATAATTTTTTTCTTCTATGATTTGTGAACATAGTTTTTTTTTTTTTTTTAATTTTACATTACAGATTTTGAAATAGGATGTGGTAAGTTTGATTTCGTTTTGTTTGATTTTATTTTTATTTATTTATTTGAGTGTGTGTGTGTGTGTAATTTAAAGTACATATGAAAAGATAAACAGAACTAGGTTTTTCATAATTTCATGCAGTGTTTTCAAGCCATTCACATCCATCATTTTAATGAGAAATGAATGCTAACAGGGGGCTCTCAGAAGGGGTCTTCACTTTGAAGTAATCTCTTCTGTTCTGTCATCTCTCAGACTTCTTAACCTCAAAAAACATATTTCAAAGCCCATTTCTTGGGCTTCTTGAGAAGGTAAAGATAAAACAATTGCAGTTTCTTGTATTAGCCTACTGTTAGAAAGAAAACACATTGCTCTGATACCTGTATGTGGATTTCTTTTTATACCACTTCTTATTGTGTTTTCAGACTTCTGTGCAATTCTATAGACTGCAATATGCATTCTGAAGCAAAACTTCAAATGTTTATATAAAAAGTCAATTCATGTCATTATGAAGTCCTCGCAGCAGCATGTAATGAAGTGAGATAGATGTGCATCTCTGTAAAGTTTTTATTGCACTAAATGAAATGGGCTTTTCAAAGGAATCTGGTGAGAAAACAAGACCAAATAAATAGGGAGTATATTGGTGGTCAGGTTTGCTGTTATATCTTCTCTGTCAGCGCTGTGATGATCCATCTCTTTGCCTTTGAATACAGTTTCCCTGGCATAACTAGAGACAGAATAATACATACTATATCAAAAGAGTAAAATAAGTTTTTATCTGGATGCAAGATAAAGATTGCACAATTCACTATTCTTTTAATTTTGCTTGATAAGACTTAGAAATAGACTATGGCTGCACTGGCAAACAGACATTAATAGTCTTATTGCCAAAGACTTGTGTTTTGTTTGTTTGTTTTCCCCCAGTGTAATTTTGCAACTGTTCTACCCTTTAGAATAATCTCAATCCTTTTTCTAATTATGACTGTCTGACTGTTTCCTACCTCTTTTTCCTTCTCGCAATTAACATCACATTCTGTCCTGCTGCCACTTTCTGAATGCCAAAGAGATATAAAAGTGTAGTCTCTGCTATTTAATTACTTTAATTTGAACAGACAAACAACTTTCCCAGTTTGTGACTAGATGCATAAGAGAGAGAATAAAAGGAGAGGCTGAGCTGTGATTGTAGGGGGTCTGTTTGGGACACAGCATTTTAATCATCCTACTCTATTGAGATATCCATTGAGATATCTAAGCAGACATATTTAAAAGTGGTGGGTGGTTTTTTTTGTTGGTTTATTTTTTTTTTTCTATTTCATACATCAATTCTGACTTTCAGTCAGCTAAGGTTTTCCTTTTTATTGCACTAAGTGTTTAATTTCTTCACTTGTCAGTGACAGTTCTCACCTCTGCTTTCATTCATTTCTTTTTTTTTTTTCATCTCTCAGTGCCTTTTAGTATCTGCTGATCTGTTGTCATTATGTTTCATTATATATATATATATACATTCAACAGATAACTTGAGGGCATAGAAATTTTTTTTCCTTTTTTTTTTTAATGTATATTCTGTATTTTAAAAATAATTCCTCACCTTCTCCCATATGAATAAAAAACTAAGTTTCAATAAATAGAAAGCATCTCTCTTTCCTAGTCAATTGTGTTGCAAATGTTGTCCCATAGCGATATACACAGTATTTTTATCTCAGTCACTGAGAATTACAGGAACTCTAGAAAGAAAACATAACCCTAAGAATCCTTCTTGTTTTGAATTCTCACAGGCTTTCCTTGAACATACTCATCTGTGCTAGAAATAAACTAAAGGAATGTCTCTGCATTTCATTCAAGTGGACTGACTATATTGCTGCAGTTTTTCTTTTGGTATATACTACTATAATCTGAATCAAAATATTATTCTTGTCGATGAAGACAAAATAAGTAATTTTTTCCTGAAAATGAAGAAACATACGTACATGAAGATGTCAGAAAAGACAACTAAATAAATTATTAGTGCTCTATGCCAATTTTACAACTGCCAGCTGTACCCTCTGGCTATAGGTTAGAACTGTAGAACTATTCCCAAGTCAAGAAAAGAAAATTTTGTATGTATCATTGATTCCTGGACAGATAAAAGTATAAGATTTGCTTGCAGCCAAGGTTACTCTATGTCTGAAGAAAACATTTTCACCAGTGGAAAATTCAAACTGTATAGCCTGTATTCAGTCAAGAGCATGCATACCCAAAGGAAGGCAGATTTTTTGGTACAACTTACAAATGATCTTTCCAAGGTTATCTACCCCGTGTGTTCCTTGGACCAAACTCAGTTATGTGTTTATTGTTAATGATAACAGTGAAAATCAGTCTAGGAAATAAGTCTGCATAGAGAAAAATAGTTCAAAGAAAGGTTTCCTTTTATATAGTTTTAAAAGTTCCCAAATTAAAATGTAATCAATGTATTAAAATCACTGAAAAAAATAAGGACTTAAAAAAGCACAAGTTGAAGTGAATTTGCCAAGATGCCTTTCCATCAAAAGAGAAAGTAATCAAGTGACCACATAGGAGTAATCATCAGTTACGTGTATTGTTTGTGTTGTTCAAGGGCTTCAGTCATGCTGGCTCCATGATACTGGTTACATGAATTCAAAAATAAGATGGGTCGTGTGTGAGTTGGATTGTATCTGAACATATGAGAGCTAACAAACAAAGGGAGAGAAATTATGGGAGAATGAATATCCAGTGAAACAATCAATTATCAGTAAGGCTTTTCCAGTGTGGCTGGACGAATTGTGTTTTCCATATGTGAAAACGTTATTTGGGCAAATAAGTCAGGCAGAAAAAAACTAAATACTTCAAGAAGAAAATTGCCCTTCTTGAAAACAAATATATTTAAAAAAAAACAAAAACAAAAAACAAAACAAGACAAGAAAAGCTTATAAGTTTGACATTGATTGTGTTTCATCACAATTAATTAGGACTCTCCAGAAACTTACTGTAAGGTTTTATAGTCAAGAAGCATAGTAAGGCTGTCTAGCTAGATGCCAGTGTGAATTTCTTTTCAACAGGATTTTTTTTTTCATTTTTCCACTTTTACAGGAGCTTTTTCAGAGTAAAGACTGTTTAAGAACCTTCCTGGTAATTTACTGCTCAAAAATTACCTGTGAAATAACTTATAATCATTAAATCTCTGAACACTGTTTTGATCTTGCCTATATGATTATAAAAACACTGAGGCAGTGGTAGCTGGAAAATACAAACATTCAGACAGACTTATCTGCTAACGCATTTTTCCTGAGGCAAAGCCAACAGCTAAAAATTTGCTATACAGCTGGCAACTGGGACTAGAGAGCGGGTCTGCCAAGTCTGCTCAGCTTTCAGAAAATGAACAAACCTATTATGATTTATTTTTATATATATTTTTAATGTTGTTATTTTTTTATTTTGCCTTTGGCTTTATTCAGAGCACAAAGTCATTTTGTAAGTTTGTAGTAATATGTTCCACTTTTTAATGTATAGACTAATACACAGTTATAAGCCTATTACTTAATAGCTATCTCTTTATTTATTAAGGGTCATAGTACTTTTTAATTATTCTACTATTAATGTACTGCATACTAAAACAATACATAAGTTGAATTAAGTTTCAATCATAACCAGCACCATTAATACTGCAAACATAATGTGAAGCAATCGCTGCACTGGAAACTTAGTGCTATTCTATTTCAAGTACTAACGTCTATTAAACAGGAGGGTCACAAATATTCCAGGATAATTCGTTCATAGGGTGATTTACTGAAATGCAGTTGGACATTACCTAATAAGACTAGTATGCCAAATGGATATTATGTTTTGTACACCAGTTTCACAGAAAAGGCAGTGGAGTTTTGGAACACTGGGGTGAAGCTGCTATTGGTTCATAACTATCCAAAGAGTAAAGCCATCAGTAAAATCCGCATGAAGATACTAGACTTTAATAAGCATTTCATATACAAACTACTAATAATTTTTATTGATCACGACAAAATGCTTCTTTAACTCCTGCTCTGCAAAACTCCAAAAACAGTTGCATTATAGTTAAATTTTCTAAATAAGTTATAGATTCATTTATCTTTCTTTACTTTATTCCACCCTGCTCTTCCTTCCAGTACTTTCACGTCTTCTAAAAAAAACTAAGTTGGCTTGTGTTTGAGACAGAACGGAGCCTTACAGAATGAAGCCTTAACGACTGTACAAGGATCTTGTCTCAAACAAGGAGCCTTAACGACTGGTGGAGAATGAAAGAATGGAGCCTCAACGACTCAGGTTGGAAGCAGAGTGGATAGACTGTTTGTGTTTCTTTCCCTGCTTCTCACGGCTCATAAACATCAGAAAAGGAAGGACGAGGTGCACGACCAATAGGGACCCTCATTGCAAAACCCCCAAGCACGCAAGTGGTGTGCCAACCCGAAGGCGAGCTTGGACCAACTAGACTATATAAAAGTGAAAACGCACGTTTACCGTTGTACCACCTGCAGACAAAGACCCCAGACTCCAAACAACGCTGGATCGAGGAGTGGTGAAATTTATCTACCTCTAAATCTCTCTGTCTGGCTTCTTTACTCTCGATCTTCTTTTATTTTATCATCTTCTGCAGTTGATGCCTAAATTTGCCTTAAAGTAGTTGATAAAGAAATAACACCTATACCGAGTAACCCTTGTCTGTTATGCTTACTAACTTGTTAGAACGTTGCTTAATTTTGCCTCGAAGTAGTTGGCTAGCTGTTGTTAGAAAGCTCAGTAAATTGTCCTGTATTGTTCCTCTGGGTCGTTCCCCTAGAGAGCAAGCCACCGAGTTGGACAGGACTGCTTGTGTGAACATTAACTTTTTTTTTTTTTTTTTTTTTAATAATTGTGATTTCTGCAGGCATTTAGTTTAGTACGTGTTTTGTAACACTGGAAAATAAACTGTTGTAAGTGATGAGAAACCAAACACGAGTAAAGTCTAGCAGGGATATAGTAATGCCACTCCCTTCCATCGGTGCAATTACTTGCGTTTTATTTACTCATATTTCCATCAGCATCAACCCCTTGCATGACTAAGATTTTCAAATACTCTAGGTTTAGAAATACTGTTCTGAAATCTAACTTGGACCATTACATTTTCTCGTTAGCCTGAACTTGTGCTTTTTCCTGGTTCATCTGCATCTGATTGTAGCAGGAAACAAAGGAATTTCTTACATGCATGCTGCACATTCATCATATTCCTTCATAGAAGCCTGTAATAATTTTGCATGTCCAGACAGGTTTTTCCTCCCTTCTACAAGGCTGATGGTTCCTACTGAAAGACCTGAGAGATTTCAAGTCAGTTATAGTGGAAATATCGTCATTCTATTGTTTTTAAGTACAGATAAATTTACCTTTTTTGTGGTTCATCATCACTTTCCATGAAACACGCTATGGAGGTGGGTAGATAGGTAAAGAAATTTCAAGTACCAGACCTCCAACAGAATGATGCTAACAAGAAGCCAGTTCTGTGGCTGGACCCATTGGGAGTTTTAGGAAACTACAAAAGCATATCTTGCAGGAATTACGTAGATGCCCAATCCCATCTGTTTAAAAAATGCTGAAGATGCAACAGACATTGTAAATGTTTTCTTCATTATTATCATAGTTTTACTAGTATAGCGCCTGTGTTAGGATCAGTACAAATTCTGAAGCAAAGATGATTTCTATCCAGATCAGCTTCAGTATTTGTGGGATTATACCAGGAGGGAATATAGGTAACAAATCAAATTTATAGACTTAAGATGCAGTCTACAAAATGAAGACGCATAATTTTTACTTCTAAATGGAAGACAGATTTCATGATACTAAGTAGTAAGAGAAAAAATAGCAATTTTTATCAGTGTCTAAATTCCTTTCAACATCTGTGCTATTAGTAGGGTATTGGGAAAACGTTGAGCATTACATGTTTTGACATATTACATTTATAGGGAATGTTAAATTACCTAGTATTTGAAATACTGAGCATGCTTAGTAGTATAAAATAGAAAGAAATGTCTGATGAAAAAGGGAAAAAAAATAAACCTTCTCACTGTTGATCTCTCTCAAAAAGGAACAACCTTTGATAGAAAATGTACAGTCAGATTTTTAGCAGCAATTTTGTTTAACTAAATGCTCCAGTCATTGGAGTGAAAACCACTTCAAAAGAATACTTCTGTATATTTTTGACGCTCTCTATAAAGTTTCCATGCTCTGTATAGTTATTTAGGTGGTTAAGTCCTCAGATTTCCATGACATACTCTCTGAAGAGCTGTACAAATATTTTAAGCATTTCCTAAAACAGCACACACAAGTGATATGTTTCACTTAAAAAAAAAAAAAAAATACTAATAATTATTATTTTTTTTTTTTTAGTAACTAAAGTATTTTTAAAAATTCTCTGAATGACCATTATTTGGCTGATACTCATTACTTGATTGCTGCTCTCACTGGAAGCACTGAAAAAAGAACAAATGGACTGAGCTCTAAATAATGTTAAAATTTATTAATTCTATAAATTGCAACAAAAATTGAAATAAAAATGATAGCTTATTTCTCTAATGAGCCATTTCTATCTCAGTAATGTTTTTTATTAGAAAAGATGCTTCCTTGAAAAAAATCTCTTCAGAAGTCTATAAAATAAAAATAAACACTCGATTTGTTAAATTTGCCTTAATGTAATAAGCTGCTACTTAATATACTGTAATATTTCAGCATTACTTAAGTAATCCTGTTATTTTTCATCCAAATAGAAACTTCGAGTAATTCAGAGAACACTAGAAATTGGTACTGAAATACGTCTATGCTCAAATTAATGCTAATAGAAATATAATACATGAGTTACAAATTATATGCTGCCTTTTTTTCTACAAAATCTTGAAACTTTGGTCTTAATCAAAAGTCTTTTTGCATTTGGTTTGCACAATGCTCCCCATAAGCGTAATTCAGCATAATAAGGGTTCACTGAGAGTGTAATCTCTTAAGTTTCACAGTAGACATTTTTGAAGAAGATGGAACTAACTTGAAAATATCTCAAATGTTCATAGGAGAACTTTCTCCTCACTCTCCATCACTGGGTTTTGATTTGAAATGTAGATCTAATGAAACTAAATGTTATCTATAGATAGCATCCCTAATTTGAAAAATTCTCCTTTGAAGACAAAATTGAAAGAGTTGCTTATCAAACTGGAGTCATATTCAAATGTTTCTTCCTTCTTATGGGAAAGAAGAGCAAAGGAAAATTTGAGGCATTTAGAAAATATTGAAACTAAAGGATAAGATGGCTAGTGCTGTCACATATAGAGATGCTTTTCTCTGCTGGCTTTATAGTATTTGAGATTTGTTACCATTTTTGTTGACTAGTCATGACTGTTCTGGCATGATTTCATATAGAACAGCCCTAAACTCACTTAGTTGCTCTGTTCTCATATTTTTTCCCCAGACAGTGTTCCAGCTTTTTAATATGTCCATAAATTACTACAACATTTGAGAGATGAGGATGGAGTAGTGCATGAATGCATGAGTAAAGGGTACAAGGCTTCCCTTCTGGAAGCCCAAAATATATGTATATATATATATATTAAAAGGGAACTTTTTGTTATTTTAAATTTTTAATTATGTTTAATTAAGTGCTGAGCACTGATGTTCACGGAAGCAGAGCATGTGTTTAGCATGGCTTGCCTTGACTGTTACTGTGACAAACTGAAGTGGTGGGTTGACTCAGACAAGAAATAAAAATTCTGTTTTACAAATAACCTTCCTACCAAGTGGGAATGATTCTGTCAACATCTTTTTCTACGTGATTAGTCATTCTTCTCCTTTCCTATCAGCAGAATCAGTTTGTCATACAAGTAGTGATGCTGAAATTGGTGTGATGGTGAAGATAGCAACCTGGAATTTTGCTCATTAGGATAACAATGAAGGAAAAGTTAGGAAACCATTAATGATGCACTTTGATTATCAACATGCATTAATTCTACATGTTTTACCAGTTACTGAAAAATAGTATATTGAAAATACATCGACTTTTGGGCTTTCTTCACTGGACACTGAATAGGTGAACACCATGTGAAACGTGGCATGTGGATGAGCTGTTTTTTGAACTTTCGTTGTGACTCAGATGTGAAATATGCTGGATCTCTGTCACAGGAAGAACAACAATTTCACTTAAGCTTGTAAACCTATTCTGAGTAGCACAGGTTTTTTAAATTCTGAAAAAGCAGTCACAGAACTATCAATCAGCATGCTTTCAGGAGGAAAAAAAAAAAAAAAAAAAAAGTACCAAGTACAGTTACCTTGACAAGCTACTTATTTTAAAATAAGAATCACTCCTGGCTGAAATTTCAAGGTATTTGATGTTACTTGTTTTTTTTCTGCTACAGCAGAATCCTTTGGTTACTGTGATTTCAGAGAAGTTCCCAGTACAAGTGTAGTATAGCAGTTAGGCACTGGAATGGGCTGCCCAGGGAGGTGGTGGAGTCACTGATCCTGGAGGTGTTCAACGAATGTTTGGATTTTGTGTCGAGGGATGTGATTTAATGAGAACTATTGGTGATAGGTGGATGGTTGGACTGGATGATCTTGTAGGTCTTTTCCAACCTTGGTTATTTCTGTGATTCTGTGATAGTTAAGCAATTACCCAGTTCATTTATGTCACAATTTATGGTCAGTAGAACACATGAAGAAAAAACAGTCAAGCCTATTAATTTCCTAAACAGTGAAAAAAAGGAAAAAAAGTGTCTTCAAAGAGTGATCTGTAATGCATCAAAAGATATACTCTACAAATCAGCATGAGGATACTCAAAAATCCATAGTAATCAGGTAGAAGCACTCTCTGAAGCACAAGCACGTGACTCTTCTTAAAAGGTAGGCGCCTCTCTTCACCTAGGGTACAAGTTCATACTGTCTACAATCTGCGTTCATTAAATACCAGCTAAGTAGAACAGTATCCCTGAAAGGAAAGGGCCTAGTTTGTAGGCTCAACTCAAGAAGAATTAAATACACTTGGCTGACTTTCCAGAAGTCACAAATGAGCAAACTCAAACCAGGTGAATGGGGGTGGTTTCTCTTCCTCCTAGTGATTCTTAGTAGAAAACGAATTAATTGCTAACCCTGTTGAAAGTGCTTATGTGATATTGCACACGTATAATGTCTCACTTTATGACACCTTCCCACCCTTACAGAACGACATCCAAGGTGTTTTACACCAGGATTCCAGGACTCTACTTTTGCTTAAGAGAAAATATTAGTATATCTATGCTTCAGTTAAGTATTGCATAATTTTATATAGTTAGCTCATAAGCTAGTGGGAATTTTGAAAAATATTTGGTACTTTGGTAATGGAGATAATAAAAACTGTAAAATAATAAAGAATAAATAATTCTGTCTTCATAACAAACTGAATGAAAAAATAATCATCATTATGGTAAGGCTGTAGCTTACATGTAATGTAGTAAAATTATGCTGTTACAATTGGAAAGATTAGTGGAAAGGTGATACAAGAGTGAAATGGCAAAAGGGACAAACAGGGTAAGAATCAAAATAATTGAATTAGAATCAGTCATTCCATAAAATGGATGAAACAGGAAAATATCTAGTTATATATTAGACTGTAGAGGATATTTACAGTCATCTGTATCCATGTTAATGATTGGTGTATGAATTCTTGATTGTAAAGACTTTATAATCTTTTAATACTTTTGGTAAGTACCTATCATGTTTTAAACTCACATACAGTAAGTACTGTACTTTGAGCATACATGTGCAATGTTAAAGTAGTTTTTCTCAGTCTGGTTTTATAGTCATCATAAATAACTACTGTTGTTGATAAAATATGAAATTTTGGGGGGTTTTTTGTTTGCTTAATCTTTGGTGTTTTTCTGATTAGTCCATGAATCAAAATGGCTTGAATATAATAGATACATAAAATAGAACAGTAACTGAATTAATGTTCTTTTTATACTTTACTTGGGAGAACCTTATACCTGATCTATAAGATCATGATATTGAGGAAAGGATGTTCTATATATATGTGCATTTCACACTCTTTGGAAGATATTTTTGGCAATTATTTGCTGAACATCTCTAAAGTATATCAGTTTTACTGAGGAAAGATGAGGGAGATGCAACATCTATGAACAAACTTTTTCAGGCCAAAAGATAACACTTTAATGTAAAGCATAATCATATTCAGATGTGAAAACAACAGAAGATCTTCAACACACTGCACTGTGTAGATACCAGACTACAAATATCAAAATATCCAAGATGCTTTTGTAGTTTTGTGATCTTCATACTATCCAGTAGGGGGAGGTCTAGTACCTTCAGCTATAAAAGAATTGGAAGAATGGATGTGCTTGTTTATATTGTGGTTTCTATCTTTCTTCTTTGTTTGATACACTGTGTATCTTTTGTTGAAAGTACTTTGGAGATAATAAAAAAGTACTTAATCTTTTCAAGGCAGCATGACTGATATATACAGTTGCAGATAAAATTTATTTATGTTCACATACATTTGTAAAATCCATGTAAAAGTCAATCTTTTCCTGAATTGCATCAAAAAGGAGTGGTTAGTAGAGTGAGGGGAATGATTTCCACCTCTAGTCTGTCCTAGTGAACTTCAGCTGGAGTTCTGATCCAGGTCTGGGGTCTCAGCACAAGGAAGATACAGACCTGTTAGACTGAGTCCAGAGGAAGGCTGTGAAGATGATCAGGTCTCAAGCACCTTCCTTTGTGAAGAAAGGCTGAGAATGAGTAGAGGGGAAGGATCAATTTGAAGGTGATTCACTGCCTAATGCAGAATCTTCTGGTTGTGCTTTTGTTTTTTTTGCTGGCTCACATTTAACTTGGTGTCCACCAGGACGCAATGACCTGCAGGGTCTTTTTCTGAAATACTGTTTTACAGCCAGTAATCCCCTAAGTTGTACTGGCATATGGCATTATTCTTCCGCTAGTGTAAGGCTTCATATTTCCCTTTCTTGAATTTTTGAGGTTCCTGCTGGCTCACTTCAGCCTGATGAATTCTTAGAGCACAACCGTGTGGTGCATCAACCATCCTTCACAGCTTTGTTTCATCTACAAACTTTCTGAAGATGTGCTTTGTCCCATTTAGGTCATTAATAACTTTTTTTTTTAATACCTTCAGTCCTTTCATCTTGCAGACAGACAGAAGATTAGAACTGCAAAATCCTTAAAAAATACCTGCTGAAATGGCTCTTTTCCAGTTCAGTGACTTCAAAGAAGGGAACAATTTCCTTCAGCCTCACTTTTGCTAGAAGAATCTGCAATGTGTTATCAGCACAGAAGTCTTTTATGTAGTTTCCATATACTCTATCTGGCAGACATTGTTGTCCTCCTCTCTAATCTTGTCAGGGCAAAATGAAAATTCTGTCAAGCACAGAGAAGAGATTTTCTCTGTGTCAGCACAATGTTCTTCAGCACAGGTGTTTTCATAATGATGATATATTATGAAACTTCATGGTGTTCAGTGGCTCTCATACTCCTACTTAAACCTCATCAGTCTCGTGTCAGTGCAACTCCACCCTGGGCCCTCAATAATCTTGGAATAGTGTTGATAATGCAAAAGAATATTCTGAATTCTCTTTTCATTTTCATCTCTAAATTCATATGCATTAATACATGGAAAATAGTAGGCTTTTTTTCTTAAGTCTCTAGAAAACAGGAATTTCAGGTATGCTTCAGTTGAATTCCTTCACTGAGAGTTTTTGTCAGTACAGCAGACTGCTCTGTAAATGATCAGCAACTACAGTCAAGTAGATGACTCTTTCAAATAAAATCTCAAAGTAGGTAGCTGCATCTTGATAATATAGACAAAAGCCAGTTGAGTCAATAAGGTCTTCCAACTGACAAAATAAATAAACTCCAAAATACTCAAAATGATTTAACTCTTATCAATTCAACACAGACTGAAAAAGAAATGTTTCATTTAGTAAATATTTAGTATCTCAAGGTTTCTGATATAGAAGTTATAAATTCCTGCTTTGAATATGGCCATAATACAAATATTATCTTCAGCCAAATTTAAAAGTGTGCTAATATTTATTTTTGTGATTACCTTGTCAAAGAGGCAATATTTGTCAGTGTTTAGTATGTGCCAGAATTTTTTTTCCTACCCACAAAATTATCAGTTATTATAATAAAAATTTGCTAATTAAGTATGAGCAATGACTAATATATATAAAACATATCTGTGCCTTTATTTAAAAATATCATTTTCCAATAGCTATATTAGAGCTGAATTTAGATGGCAAATAAGAAGATAAAGTATTTTAAGCCCAAATTTTTCAAATTGAAGTCAGAATTTTGCCACTGCATGTTAAGAATATTTTGTAGCATTTTACCTCGGTTGTTTCGATTTTAGAACTTTTAAATAAATTTTGGTGTATGATTTTAAGTAAGTTTTATTTTATTAAAAAATAAAATGGGAAGGATATTCTAGGGAACATCAAAGATGAATGAAGTGGTACTTGACTAGATGGCACAAATCATTGTTATCATAATAAGAAAGGAAAACAAATGTCAATTGTAATATAAACAAGATCAGTACTTACATTTATTTTTGTTTGAAATAATTGTAAATACAGTCGTTTAACATGATGCAAGACTGAGGCTGAAAAATAACTGTCTTGTAGAAAACTTAGGTAGTCTTACTGCAAAGTTTGAACAAATTATAAAAGGCAAGTGACAGTATTCAGTGAGATAATCCACTTTCATTTTGTAGTAAAAAAGAAAATATATTTTTCATGATATAACTTGTGGCCTATTCTTATAGAACTGCTTTTCCTACTTGTTTTCTTGTTCCCTGCTTGCACTATTTGCCAACATTCTATTTAATGTTAAAGACGTATTTTAAAGGCATATTGATGAATATGAACTAAACTATAAGACTGAAATGTATATATTTAGAAGTAGAAGAATTTTATTCAATTTGATAGCAACGTTGTCCCTTTTACCTTCTTGACTCTGACCTTTCATTTCGACAGCAAGATCTTCCATAATATTGTAATAAAATTAGTAACAAATTCACGTGAATATTCTCATTCAGTTTCAGTGGCTTTTACATAAGTTTCCATTTCTTCATTTAGCATGTTGATGTTTACATATTCTTATTTGAATCAAGTTCGTTGTGTTTACATGTCTACGAAATTTTAGGGTTTAAGTTGACTTATTTTAAATTATTTGTTGTTACAGCAAAAATGCTGTTCCAAATTAGCTAGAAACTCAAGGATTCCAAGAGATACTGGTCAGATCTGACTCAACCAGATTTATAATGATCATGCAGGGTTCAATGCGAGCAATAAATAATTTCTTGAACTAGAAAAGCTAGTCTTGTGTAAAGGCCTACACGCCACCCTGTATGAGGCAATAAAAAACAAATTTCCTTTTTGAAGTGTAGGTTGATATAGTCCAAGCTAAAAGCATTGTTAACACATGCAAGTTATTTTAAACAATAGAAAAATCTACTTTTTGTGTGTGTCTTTCTGTGCCTTTCAGTTTGTTTCTGTGAATGACTATCTCAAAACAGTGATTTGGAACAGATGCTTTTTAAATGAAAGATAACATTCTTTATTGTCACTAGATTATATAAGCATAAAAAAGGTACAATAGAAAATATCATACCTAAGATCCATCAATATATGTGCCTTCCTAACAATTTTGCGTCTAAAATATAAATTTAACAGTAGTTTCAGAAAAAATGTGCAGATGACAGCTATGAAATTTCTGTGTATGCAATGTAATTCAACATCATCTTGCTCTTTTTATGTAATCTTATGTAATAACATCTGTGCTTTTACTTAATTTCAAGTACACTACAGGGACTTTTTCAAATGTTATTTTATCAAAGTTCTTTTATGCTTATTCTTGGGTTTTAGTTCTAAAGTTCTGTAAGATTTAGTTTTAGTTGTTGAAAAAGGCAAATTTCTCAAGTTATTTCTAAACTAATTTTTGCAAGATTTCCTTTCATTTTTCTGTAGCTATATTACTTTAGAAGAGAAGTATGGGAATAGATTCAATAGCAGTCTTCAAAAAGAAAGTGAAATATGACTTCTGTTTTCATTCAGAATAGAAAGAAATTGAAATGATGAATTTAACTTCCTGAAAAGAGATTTAGACTGGGCAGTGGGAAATATTTCTAAATATAGGCAAATAAGCACTAAACTAAGTAATCTGTACTTGCATCTTCATCACTAGAATTTTAAATTACATGATATCAAAATATTCTTTTTATTGTGTAGGGATAGCTAGTTCCACCTTGGGGAGGTGGATTTAAGGCTGAATTCTCAAGCTTCATAGCTATAGTTTCTTATTTAGAGCTCACATTTCCCATAATTCGAGGATTTAAGTATTTGCAAATATTCACCTGGTATTTCTTCTCTTCTTGAATTCAGAAAATCAGTTACTTAAGCTGTCACTATTTGTGGGATTTTTAAAAAAATTCTATTCTCATATGCAACCACACAATGGTATTTCTTTTATTCTCACAGATACAAAGGGGAAATAGTTACTCAGAACCATCTTTTAGGGTAAAGGAATAAAAGAACAGTGTGGGGAAAAAAAGGAGTTCTTCACAAGATGACACAGATAGTCATAAACTCTTCAGTTTCATTCTGTGTATTTTGTCAGTTCTTTCAGAGTAGAGGGCAGATTATGAAACACTATCATTCTGAGAGCTCATGTTTTACTTCTAATTTGCATTATTCCAAAGCCAATGGAGAAGTCTATCCAAAATATCTGGAAAGCCCTGTAAAAATTAGAAGTACCTATAAATTTGAAAAGGAAGCACACAATATAAAATATTCAGTGATTTCATCATATCATAAATGACAGGTAGATACATTTTATTCAGTTTTGTAAAAATTTAGATTTCATAAGCATGGTATGAGAGAAGAGTAATTTCAGGTGATTATTTTTAGAAAAAAACATCTCAACTAAAAAGCTATAAAATTATCTTTGATATGCTGTTCTCATGGAAATCACATTGAGATTTGTATTAAATAAGAGTTACATAGAAAAATACTATTTTTAAAGGAGTATGACAGATAGTTCTTTTTCTTGCCTTGAATTTGATAGCTTTGTGACTTTTATTGTAAATCACTTTTATATAATATTTGGTACAAGTTGTGGCACAGAAGGGCATAGCCTCAGAATGTTTGTATTGATATAATCAGTCAGCTAATTTTTTGCAGTTCTGTCTAAAGAGCCCTTGAAATCTGTGTCTTCTACTCAGAAGTTGTGAACTGTATTGAAGAATTGTTATAGAATATTAGACTCGCATCTGGCATAACTTGGGTTGAATTAAAATTCACACTAATTTCCTTGTGCTTTGGTGATTTCCACAAACAGAATGAAACGTGCAAGTACCTAGCTTCTGAAAAAGCTATCTTCAGGACTTCCATTGCTGATACGTTGAATATAACTCTTTGGATGCTGGAAGGATCTCCTTGTCTAGAATTTCAAATAAGAGGGATTGTATGAAAAGTAGCTTCTGAGAAGAATCAGGTAGCATGTGTATAATATACGTATAATACATTCAATGCAAGTTATAATATAATAGGCTTATTATATTGTATATCTGAGTTTCCAAAATATGTGTATTATGCTAGTGGAGCAGACTAGGAAGTCTCTATCAACAGATAGACAACAGAAGTCAGGATTATTACAATTTTACCAAAACATTTCATTGTAAAGTTCACTGTTTTACTTCACAGTTCAATAAGGGGAAGTGTTAGGTCTGGTCTTAAATCAGTGATTGAGCACCTGGTGAAGGGGTGTGTTTGGCCCAGAGAGCACAAGCAAATTGTTTGCATTTGCATTTGTGTTCAACAGATGGTCAGAAGTGGTGAACCCACAGCAGAGTCTCCATAGGCTCGTGTGAGGTTCAGATGCGGAAGGGGAGAGTATTTCTGGAACCTAGGCTACTTCCTGAGAAGGAATGCTGTATAGCTAGAGAACCCCATTACTAGCTGGGTGAGTTTGACCTAAATGTGTTTGATTCTTCTTTCCGTATGTGATGGCTGGCCGACTGTAAATGCTTTGTCTGGTATCACACAGAACCTGTTGCTTCTTTGTGAGTAGAACACAGGTCTCAAAACAAACAACGGAAAAACAAACAAAAAAGACAACAAAAATCAGAGATGTGAAATAAAGGATTAAATACCCCTGGTGCCTTTTGTTATATAGCTCCAAATCTTTATCCAAAATTGAAACAAAAGAAATAAAATACTTCCAAATACTTTTCTTGCTCTGAATACTAAAGTCCTCTGATTGATGTTATTATTTCTGTAAAGTGTGTGTGAGAGAAAAAAGGAAATGTAAACCTGAAAAGAAATAACAACTAGAAATCACAATGGTTGATAAGGAAAGTGGAAATTTCAGTGTCAAAACCAACTGCAATATCAAAGGAAATATCAGTCTTATTTGTTAAGAATTAATTTGGCAAAAAATTGAACTAAATACCTTTACATTTACAAGCTGTAGGAATTTCTATTGAACTAACAGTTACCTTGCTTTACTTGTCAGCATATGTTCCATTGTTGGTCTGTAAGTGGTCTGGTACACAAAACATAAGCATGTTCTGTACACTACTTTCTTTTCTCAAGTCTCTGGCAACTGTACTGCCTTGTGGAGAAAGGAATTAATATGTATACATTAAACTCTTTCCAGTAGGAAGTAGTAGGTTTTCTCTAGCAGAATACTTTTGAGTTTTATGCTTGCGTGAAGGCTTGACACATCACTGGGGTTTCCAAAACATACAAAAGGCATAATTTAAAAAAGTTTATTATTATAACCAATTTGACTTTCTCTGGCTTTTGAAAATAAACATGGTAAAAGATATAGCTGTCTAATTTATGATTGTGGTCTTTGGTGTACTCAGCTGGTATTAGTTTTCATATTTGATGACTATCTCACATCTATCACTAGTGAATACTGATTCTGACGTGCTTATGTGCTATTGCATATGTATTCATATATATGCCCATTCATATATATTCATTCATAGTTCCTTCTGCAGTTGTTGTATTTTTCCTTCTTGCTTAATCTGTATTTAAAGTATAATTGAAAATTTAAGATATATTTTTTTCTGGATAATTTTTTGCTATCCATTTACATGTGAATAGAAGACTTTTTTTCTAAGAGTATAGATCTTTGACATACAAGTTGGTTTTGTGAACTAAGTCATCAAAACCAAACTACAATGTATAAGAATTACCAGTGCAGTGGCTACTTTAGAACAGTTGTCTGTCTCTATTCTTGTCTTCTGTGATAATGAAAAACAATTTTTTGCACTTAAAGTGAGGAATTCCCAACCTCAAATTTTGTCTCATTTTCCGTGAGAGTCAGTGCTACTTGTAAAGCATAAATGCAGTCTAAATGCCTCATGATAACTTCTTCATAGCACCATCCCCTTGGTGTTTCAGTCTGGCGTCTGTGCTTTTTGTAGACAGTATTATTCCTGTAGAAAAATTATTTCCATAGTATAGTTAGTCTGAAATATGTGTTCATCCTTGGTATGTACATGAACAATATTTGATACTTTTTTTTCTCCAGGTAAAAAACCAAAACAAAACAGTTTTTATGAATTAAGCAATCAGAAATCTTTATAAGACAGCTGAAATGGAAAATAATTCTTAAAACAAGAACACTTCTGGACTCTTTAAAATACGTGGGACTTCTACAAAGCCAATGTATGTATTCCACATTGAAGATTACATACACTAGCTCTTATCTTTGAAAACTTAATTTTTAGATGTAAATAAAAAGAATGAAATATTACAATAATTCTTTATTATTCAGATAACAAAAAGCAGCAACAGAAAATTGGATAAGACTACAGTGCTAGCACACTAGCTTTAAAGGGAAATTACAAGCAAGGATCAAGCAGTTTAGTTCTTCTGTAGTTTACAACAGAAGCTATTGAGTTGAGCAAGAACAGTATTAAGCTTTAATCAGTTCTTTAATGTTAAACTTAATGAGTGTTATATAACCCGACAAGTTCATGGAACTTATGAATATGTTTCTAGTTAAACATACAGTAAAGTATTTTGCTGACTAGGGTTGGCTTCCTGAATCAGTACCTGATATAATAAATTCTCACTTTTTCTGTAAACTAATTAATTTCCTGCTGTTATCTTCTCATTGTTGTTTCTCAAGTGCGTGGTGACATTTTGTCATATTCACCTATTTCAGATGAAAAGACGGTTTCATTTTTTAAATCAATATTGGCTTTTTGGACTTATCTTTGCTTTCATTAATACCTTGCTGTGCAGAATATATGAAGATGGTCACAGCAGAACTCTCTTTAATCCTCACACTGGGTTTTGTCTTTGATCATCTATTAGCTGAGACTATAGTATATTAACTTTCAGCTGAGTCAAGATAAAAGGTTTCTGTGAGAGGAAAGTTTTCTTCTTTGCTATTCAGCACTCTTGGTTATTAATAACAAGCAATATATGAGCTGTCTTTCCTTATAAACAATGTAGACCAGAGAGAACTAACACTCAAACACATTTTTTCTGTATAGACTTATTGTGCTTGATACATTGACAGAACTTCATATCACATATCTCTTAAAAGAAGCAAGCCCTTGAAAAGGGCAAAAAAAAAAAAAAAAAAAAGCTGGCATATACTTTGAAGATGTAAGTAAACTGACATCATTATAGATTAGTATAAAGGTTCAGTACTGTATTTTGTAAAGTTTAACTTGAATGAGTAGTTTAAATGTTATTTCAATTTGTTCTTTGGAACTGTTATCTTTAGGACAATAAGACAAAGGTAGATAACTAGTGCCATGCCTGGACAGACCAGAAGCCTGTTTAGTGCCATGTCTGTAATGAGCAATAGCTGGTCAGAGAGTGACTTCTGTGTAGTTGGCAGGCAGAAATAAATGTTCATAGTTTAATCTTCCAACAACACTTACGGTTTATTGTCTGTCCCCAAAATGTTAAAGGCATTAAAGTTCTAATCATTCTGAATCTTCTAAGTATTCTAACTTTGTAAATTACTTTTCAGAATTTTTTGCACTCTTTTCAATGACATTAATGCCACATGTTTCCAGATTATGATTGCTAAGACGATTTTTTTTTTCAAGATTGTCCACTTGAGTGTCTTACTGTTCATATTAAAGAGGAAGATGTATGGGTGGCAGATTTGTGCTCGGCTGTTAGCATTCAATACTTAATTCAGATGCTGGAGTAATTTTTCCTATGAGTTGAAACAAGGAATGGTTATTTACCTTTTTTTTTTCTTCTAATGATCTTTCTATTCCTTCTGAATTCTGTTATGAGACATTCTCTGGACATCTATTTATTTTTTCTTGTGGCTGCAATACTTCCTAAAATCTTGTGATTGTGATAGTGAATTTGAAGAAAAGCATATTGTTGGAGGCAGAGTGTTTAGAAAGTGAAGACTGGAAAATCATTTTTTCTTTATCATAAAACTGATGAAAATGTATTATTCAAATATTTAAGGACCTAATCTTTTCGCTTTTGAAGACTCTTGTTATTGAATTAAATTAATGTAGCCATTAATAGTGATAATAATTCACAGCAATTTTGAATTAGTGTTACAGTTGTTAGTGGATATTCTTTGATAAGCGTTTTTTTAATGTACTTTTATAAACAAGACACTGGCTAAACAAATACCACAGAACAGTTCTTTTCTAGCAGGTGCACAACGTGAAACACGTTATTTAGTGTTTCTATCAAACTGTTTTAAAGGTATACAGTTGATTTTTTTTTTTAATATATTTTTAAATTTTCTCCAAAAAGTGATTGCTATAAAGTGAAGCATTATACCATGAATGTCGGAAATTTTGGCTTATCTGGACTGCAGTGAATGAAGAGGAGCTTTCCAGTGCCATATCTGTGAAGGTTGCTCTGAAAGCTATGCCTCCTGATTATTTGCATTTTCTTGTAGCATTCTCTGCTACAAGACACTATTTTTTTCAAGATGGTCACCACCATTAGCTATGTATTTTCACCAGTGATAAACAAGAGCCTGCATGCAATGCTCTTCTACATCTGCTTCTTTGGAGGTGATCCACTGTTGCTGTCACCACTGCTGAAGCTCAGTATCTACCATCTCACTTTACTTGATTGGTCTCCATAAACATTCAGAAAATGCTGATGAATGTCAATGGGTGCCTTTTTTTCTTAGTGGAGGAATTCAATGACACCCCTTTCTTCATAAGCACTTCCATGTCAAGCACTGCTTTGTCAGACTGCCCCTCTGCTGCCATTCATCACATGGCAACAAAACTTAATGGAATATTGATGGGAAGGTTCAGCCTCTACTGCCATACCACCAACATCCACTTCTGATGTTGTTGGCCAGCATCATAAAATAGGAGGCGTTACTTTCCAAACAGCAATATTTATTTATTTGTTTATTTATTTATTTATTTATTTATTTATTTATAATTATAAATATAAATAATAAATAATATATGTAATTACTTACATAAATTATATTTTATATATGATTTATAATTATGTTATAAATTATAATAATAAATAATAATGATAAATAATAATAAATATAACTTATAAATACTTACATAATATAATTTATGTAAGTAACAAAACTTAAAAAATGCATTTCAATTTAAAAAGATATTTAAAAAGTTAAATAAGAGCAATAGGAATATAAGTGGGACATTTGACCTGGTTATACTCTGTCTTGTGAAACTTGCCTTGGGAACAGTAGTAAAGCAGAGGAAGTACTTTGTTAGCATAAATGATTTTTCTAAGTGAGAACGTGAAATCTTTTAAACAGTAACCTGAATTTCAAATGTAGATCAAAACAAACCTGAGAAGAGATTTTAAGGCAACCTGCATAGTTCTTCCGATGATTATATTTCAACTCTCTTGAACCAAAAATTCTCCTGGAATCATGAGAGATCATGACACTAAAAAGTATGTAGAGACACTGCAAAAACACCAGGTTAGAAAAATCTAACACTGAGAAGAAACAAATGTTTATTAGGGGGAAAAAAAAAATACCACTCAAAATAGTGGTATAGAGCATACTAGCATATCTTGCTCAATGCTGCAAGATGCCTTTCAAAAGTAAAATATTATATTTTGCAAAGATGTCTCCTTTGCTTTTCAACTGTTTCCTTTTGTACTGGTTATCACCTGATCTTTCATTAAGCAATTGTATATATTTTTTTCCCCATAAGTTTAAGAAAACATACTGATGTGATATTTACGACCGCTCAAATCCAAAAAAAAACTCAGACCAAAACAAAACATTACCACTACTGCAATTTCCTGAAAGTTAGCCAGGTTCTTATGATCTAAGATGATTGATGAGGCTTATTATATTATATATACAGTGGTTATATTTTTCCATCCTGAAATTTTTGTAATGATAAAACAGTTTAAATTACTTTGGAAAAATATTTTTGTCTGTTTCTTCAACTGTCAAACATTACTCTTTTTTAGAGTCATATTAATTGATTGAAGTATCTATCACATTCACTTTTGTTAGTGAACAATCTAGACATAATCTCCTGGAAATTTTTTAAAAAAATCAAAAATAGTTGTGGTATTTTGGAAACATAAGTTTCTGATAATTGCACACTTCCAAATCTGCCTGATCTTTACTTTTTTTTCTACATACTGAGGGACCTTATTCAACCTTGTGGGTGTTTGAGCAGAACAGCTAGACAACTGATGAGTCAAGATTTTTGAAAACAAACAAGATCTGCTTCACTCACTGAATCTGTTTTCTCTTGATTTTGAAAGCATAAAGGATTTCAATTGCACACATCGATAAAACAAAAAATGTATTTTGATGTGGGTCGCTCATAACAAAGATGCTGATTTAAGGAAGTCAGTTGTAACTTGTGAGGTATACATTGCCTGGATGAAGATTTACTTGTAAACAAAGGATATAAAGACAATAACAGTTGTCTGTAAGCTAACTGAAGGTGTACCTCATCCTGCAGAGAGCATGCTTGACAGCAGTAAGTGTGGAGCCAACTTCACAAGTTTTGGCAGTAGAAAACAAAATTTCAGGAGAAATCTGTGAAAAAAATGTATTCTTGACTTTATTTTTTTTTTTAAATTATTTCTTAAAGTATCTTGCATTTTAAAAACTTCTTTTGTTTTGCATATTTTACATGACGAACTTTGGTAACAAAGGAAAAATGACAGAACAAGTCTGTTTTAATATTTTAAAAAATGTATTTGTTATATATTAAATCATATAAGTTCAGTCCACCATGAAAGAATAATCAGAAAAAATAATGCTAGCAGAAACTTGCAGTAGCTTTGTGCAAGATACAGGAAGAACCTGAAATCTCATGTCAGTAAATAAATTTCCAGTGTTGACAGAAGCATACATTGTGACAAGAATGCGTTCTTCTTTCTAAATCCATTCTTGAATCATAAAGCTGGACAAGGTATGAGCTTATTAATGAGCACTTCCCATGGGATCTGGGACCACTTGATACTTTAGGTAATCCGGTATCTCTCATCATTTTGAGAAGTTTATGTTTATGTAAAAGATATTCTCCAGATGTCACAAGGCCTATCCAATTACTGAGGCAAGTTTATCATTGTAATGATGAGCTGAAGAGAGACTGATTTCTCTTACTCTCATCTGCAGTGATCATTATCAAAACATATATCAGGTTCTTATGAAAGATCCAGCTTATCCTTGGTATTACTGGTTTATGGAGTTTGTTGCTAGAAAAGTAATTGACAAAAAGGTTTTTTCTTTTTTCTTTTTTTTTTTTTTTTTTTTGTCATTGTTTTCCTAGTGGCATTGCCTGGTCACAGCCTGAACTAACGGTTGAGCATCAGCTATGGCTAACACAGGGAGCTCAGGTGCAAGCTGATTGATCAGGAGGAGTGGAACCAAATCCACCTCTCCTCACTATCGTTTAAGGATTAGCAGCTGGAAGAGCAGTATCTTTCTGGATAGACAGCACTACTCTTGAACTGTTGCTGCTCATCCAAAAAGGGTAAGACACTTCTAAAATTATTAT
Organism: Lagopus leucura; assembly: GCF_019238085.1. NCBI lineage: Eukaryota > Metazoa > Chordata > Aves > Galliformes > Phasianidae > Lagopus > Lagopus leucura. The sequence goes on from NW_024962264.1 coordinate 21,425,286, forward strand.
TGATATGTAGTGTCTGTATCCTGTGAGAAAGTACTGTTGTTTCCTTTTGCTGTACACTTTTGTTTCTTGTTTGTCTGTACTCTAAGTAGCAAAATAATTGCGCAGTGTGCAACTCAAGGACTGGAACTAGGGACATCAGATAAAGCCTGTACTGATGTTGATAAGAGCAGTTTGCAGTTTACGATAGATATGTTGCTGTTAGGTTTTCCTGGTTTATGTGATAGGAAGTTGCTAGTTGGATAAGCATGGTGGAGGACAGTAAGGAGAGAGGATTGTAATTGTATCTATAGTTCTCATTGTTGTGATTTGGATGTTGTGAGGCATAGAGCTAAAAGCTAGAGTATTGTTCAGTGAAAGTCTAAGTAAGCAGACCAGTGTATGTTGTTATTCTGGTTCTGGAGTTCTTTATTTCTATTTTTTCCTTCAGTTTGGTACAATGCTCTGTACTGGCTTTGGGAGAAAAACAACATTGATAACATATTTATGTCTTAGTTGTTGCTGAGCAGTGCTGCAGAGAGCCAAGAATGCTTCTGTTTTTCATCTTGTGCTGCCTGGTCAGGGAGGGAGTTGGGAGCACAAGGAGCTGGGAGGGAATGAACCAGAGCAGCTGGCCTAAAGTGACCAAAGGGATATTCTGTACCGTATGGCATAGCGCAAAGTATTTTAAAGGCTAAGGGGAGTTAGCCAGGGGTGGAGCTGTTGCTCAGGGACTGGCTGGTTATTGGTCAGTAGGTGGTAAGTAAATGTGTTGTGCATTACTTGTTTGGTAAATACATATGATACTATAATAATTACTGTTTTTTTCTTTCTTTTCCTCTTCTTAGTAAATATTTTGTACATATATATTTTTTATCACAACCAGTGAGGTTATTTTTTTTTTTCCTGGTTCTCTCCCCCGTTGCACTGGGAGGGGATGTGAGTGAATGGCTGCGTGGTACTTAGCTGCCTGCTGGCTTAGACCTCAAGACTAGTGCTACACATTCCTGAGAATCCATTTATCAGTCAGAAAAAGAATGGATTAGAATTATGAACTAAATGGGAAAAACACGGTTTCATCTCTATGCCAAATGGAAGTACTTACTTAGAATAAAATTATTGCTTTTTAATGTCCAAAGACTTTCAAAATATACAGCGCAAAATGGATGGATTTTAAGTCTTGCCTGAAGGCTAGGATGTAAAATATGTAAGTTTTTTTCTAAAGATTTGTATAGTTTGGTTGGCAGACATGTTGTAACTTTGTATGTTGACTAAAAGCTGTGAATACGAATTAAGGAGTGTGTCAGAAACATTCTGCCATTTATTTTTATTTTTTGTGGTGATGAATGTCTGTGCTCTTCATGTCTTTGCTCATCCTGCAGTAGTGAGTGAAAGCAGTAACGATGTTTACATAAACAAGTATAAAAAAATAAAATGATTGGATTTCTGGCGAATGAAGACTGAATAACAGACTGATGTTACACTAATGTTAAACTAACATGGCAGTGTCTTAATTCCTAATTTAAATATCTGTGCAAGTGGTATTGTATGATACATTTGTGATATGTGTTTTAGACACTATGTTTCCACTGTGGATTTTTGTAGCTGTAATGCTTGTGTAGCTATAGTTAAGTCAGCTTTTGATTCTTTGGATTCTGTTTATATATAGACTTCTACAGAGGATGAGGTTGAAATGATTTTGCGGTCAATTTCTTCCTACTTCATGTTGGCTGATGTGGAGCTGTTGTATTGAATGATGTTTTCCTTGGAAAATAAAAGCTACACGTGTATTAGTAAATTAAATGGTGTTAGTGACAACATAACACTTTCACAGATGGTTCAGTAGAATCTTCAAGAACCATCCCCGGTTGGCAGCTTCCATCTTTTGCGGCCCAAACTTTTGGTAGGATGTGGTGTTCTAGTTGGTGTCAGAGCCTGGGAATGTTCTGAGGCAGGCTTAATCTGCAAGCACAGACCAAGTTATGTGGTCCTGACTCTTGCAGTAGTGATGACCATTAAATGCTTCCTTAGAGGTCCTGTTCTGTAATGTTTTGATCAGAGATTCTTCCCTATATTGTGCAGTGGGTTTTGTTGTCTATAGCATCGCACAAAGTTTAATTGCCAGTTTTTGGATTAGACTTCTGACTCTGAAGTTAAGTATTAACTAAGTCTTGTGAGGGAGGACGTGTTGTACTTTAACGGAGCCTGTTCCTTCCAAAGTGAAGATGTGATGCTCTCCTGCTTTAGGACTTTTTCTATTGAGTGAATGTTTCTGTTGTTACAAGGATGGAACTATCTTGCGTATTTGTTGATTGTGAAACAACAAAATAAACAGTGAGTAAGATGTCCTGCTCTAAAGAGGCTGTGACAATTCTTATTTTGACTGGCGGAAGAGAAAACATTTGTTTCCTTTTGCTTTCATTCTTTAAGATGAGTTGATTGTGCAGTGGGCTTTTTTAATGCGTTTTCTCTCTGAAGGTGATGCAAGATCTCAGCAAAGGGTTGTACTTAAGCAACAATTAAAATGTCTTCAGTAATCAGAAGACAAAGCTACTTTCTGCAAATCGTATTTATAAGGAACTGAACTTAACCCCATTCCTGTGTTCATCTATGAAATAACATCTACTCAGCCTAGCCCTGGAAAAAATAGACCTAAACAAGCTTAACTGTCTTATCTCTATGGGGGCTATGTAGGCTGACCAGATCTGTTAGTTTAACATTGTATGACAGTATTTAAACAATTTCTTTGGAACTAGTTTTGGAACAGGTGATTTTACTGTGATTTTCAGTAGAATTAAAAAGCCAAATTACTTACAAGCACCCAAACACTATATAACTAATTATACCTCACTTTCAGTAAAATGTGTGTACTCAAGAAGTAACTCAATCCATAGAGAATTTGAGCATAAGTGACTTGCAGTCATAGAAACAGATTTCAATAGGCCAACCTACTACTTTCAATTGCAGTGTATGTGCTAGAAAATAGGTAACTATAGTTGTCAAAACACGAACATTTTTAGAATGGCAATTTAAAATGAGTTGGACCTTACCAACAGAGTTATTGAAAATAACAAACTGCATGTTTCAAGTATTTTTCAACAAATAGAAATTCATCTTAAGGTGACTTGATGTCTGATAAGGGAAACAACAAAACTTAACCTAGTTCACTAGCTGTAATAAATTGAACTTCTTGATCTGATTATGTCTAATAGTTTTACTCTTAAAAACAAATTAAAAAGGTATTTAAAAAGGAAGCTAATCTAGATGCTTAAAAATTCCAGAATATTTCAATGGTTATGAATAAGTACATTCATGATATAGACTTATGTCCCATATATTTCATTTATAACCAAAATTTGTACTGAAGATGGAATATATAAGTATTAACATTTTAAGTATCTTTTATCTGCTACTTCTTATAGTAAATTGAGGAATTAGAGTACACCTGAAGTAGACTTTACTTTTATAAACCTAGATAATAGCTTCCTTATTCCTTTTAATCACACTTTTATATTTGAAAAGCACAAAAATGATATTTTGAAGTGAACTATTTTTGTCTGGAAACACAATTTCTTCAAGAACAATTGAAAGCAATTAAACAATAAATAGATTGTTACAATATCTGTATGCTTAATTATCTCCAGGACTTTGATTTTGCCTGAAGATCACATGCAGCCCATGGACTGAGGGTTGGACAAGCCTGTTCTAATATATTCACAAATATCAAAATTGTAGAATTATGGTCTTCTGCCTTGTTTGCCTGATTTCTTATTCTGGGGGAGGAGAGTTTTTTGCTCTCAGATAGGCATCCTCCAAGTGCTGTCAGCTCTGTTCTGATCCAAAAATAAACTCAAAAAAAAAAAAAAAAACAACCAAACAAACAACCACAAGAATTTTAGTACTATTTGTAAAACACTTCTGAAACGTTTTAATAGTCATCATGCTGTGGTATATATTTGGCAAAGAGCAATTTCCAAAATTTAGTATATAAATCTGCAATTGTAATCTTCCTGAAAAAAAAAATCTAGCCTAATGATGGTGGTCTTGGTGTATTTATATGCTAAATATAATAAGACTGGGAAATCAAATTCAGTTAATCATAAAGTTGAAACAGAAGATATCACAGTAGACAAATCAATTTTTGAAGGTAACTGAAAAAATATCTCATTCTTGCTCATCTAGCGTATGCTCCGTCAGCTGTTTTGGTAGTATTTCACAGTATGACATAATAGTACACAGAAAAAAAAACAGCTGGTAAGCATCTTCTGCATAAGCATCTGAACAGAAACTATTGCTTGTTCCACTGCTACTAATAGCAGTTGTGAATAAATGAGTTTAAGAACAGTTTGTTTTACTGATGAAACCTGGGTTCTTTAAGATATAAAAACAATTTGAAATAATAGTCATGACTGGTTAATAAGATATTATTCATTCTGAATCTACATGCTTTCAAAAGTAATATATGAACTTTGGACAAAATAATAGATTATAAAAGAATACTAATATTATGGTTACTCTTGAATTTTTCTTGCATATAAAATACTAAGTAGTGCCGGATATAAAAAATCCAAATCAACTCAGCAACAGTAGCTAAGTTATACTGTACAAAAATATTCACCTTGAGGAAGTTATGTAAAAGATTACCTTTTCAGATGGGTCTGAGTCATGGTCTGGAACCAAAGACAAATTAGAAAGGGAAGAATTGAAAATGATTTCTGTTTCATCAACAGATTGGTTCCAGGACTGATAGCATTCTCCACAGAATCATGTGCTATTGCAAGTTTAGTTACTATAAAGAGTTTGTTCAGTGTTATGTTTTCATTAAGAACTCAGGCAAATTGTTAACTGGTTGACTTAAGGTGGGATCTTCTTTCTGTTAAAGAAATCAGAGACGCAACTGAGTAAAATGAAAAAGGTATCATGCTTGAGCATAAGAAGGAACTTTATCTTAATTTCTGTTTCCAGTGGATGAGTCAGCTAGCACAGAAGTTTTGTGTTGCTTTTTCACAAGTAGTTGTAAACTCTGGAGTATGTTCCTGTTTTTCTGAAAGTTTGAAGATGCTAAATTACATACTGTTTTGAAGTGTCATATCATAAAGACCGAGCTCCTATTTCTAAATGGAAATTGCTAGAGGTGAGCGAGAGGGGAAGTAGCTATGTGTGCATTGAAGTTCAAAGGTGTTCCCTGCTATAACTCAGTGTACTCTGTGAGCTTTAAGTAGAAACAATAAAGTGGCAAGTTCCTATGTTGCTGTTGGGAGACTTCCAGATTAACAGCTTTTCTTTTTACACTTCCTTGGAGAATGTCAAGCGCTACTTTACAATATGTAATAAATGTGTTTGAATATTATTGTTCTGATGATACATTCTTATTCCCAAAATTATGCGAACAACAGGGTACATTTTATAAGAACACTGCAAACAGTGGTCTTTGTGTTTATATAATGCTTTTTTCAAAAGCGCAGTGCTCTTAGACTCTTAGTTTAAACTTAAGCTGAGATGCTGGGAAGAAGAAAATTTAATGGTTTATCATATTGCACCAAAATCCCTTTCTTTTGTTATTTGCAGACTGGCAATGTTTTCATTTTAGATAATATATGGAAGCGTCTTTTTATATTGAAGGACCACATATAACTAAGGACTATATCACGTAAAATGTACTTTGTATTGTAGTCTTACTTACTTTTCCAATGTTTTGAGGAAGCAAGGAAAAAAAATCCATATGAAGGGTTGAGGGAATGATTTACTTCCCGTCCTGACTAAGATGTATGGATTACTCTTGGACACTAGTTGTCTGCATAAAGGTGTCTGACAACTTGTTTAGTATTCTACTGATGAGAGTTATTTTTCATATTTTTCTTATTTCAAATATGGAAGTTTTGATTTACTTATCAGAGAACACATCTATCTGAAGAGACAAATTTTTCAAGCTGGTAGTGATCTTCACTTAAGATCACCTGAATGATCTTTAATTTCTCCAAGACTGCGATTTTGTACTGGAATGAATGCAAAAAATGGAAAACAAATTATGCATCTTCCTTGAAAATGGAAATCAAATGAAATGCTTTTATTTCTCCACCCTGCCACAGATGACTCTTGGTTTTCTTTGATGTAACCCAAAGAAAGAATGCATCCATTCTAAAAAACTGCTGTTATTATAGTAAGCAAAATGTGCGCTGTAAACGAGCAAAAACCTGTAAAATCGAATGAATGAATATAGTTACAAATAAACACCCAAAGATTTGTTAGCAGCCTATGCCCAAAGATAATTGAAAAAGATTGGAACTTTCAGAAATGTTTCACTTCCTGTAAGAGTCTAGAGAACAGGACCTTTTCTCAGTCTCTGGGTATTTGGATTCCAGTTATGTGCAAGACTTGGTTTCACTGGCATGTTCTAAGAATGATCAGAGCAACATGTTGTATTAATTGGTTACAAAGCGCAGGACTGCAAGTAGCCACAGAGCCTTTGATTCCTAGGTGGTACAGTAGGTACCTGTCGTATATAAGCAGATTACTGCAGAACTTCTAGCAGGTAAAAATTTATGTTGCTATTCCCTGATGGCTACGTTTCCTTTTCATGGATATCTAGAGTTCTGCATTACATTTCTGTGATGCTTTGAAGGTTTTTCTTTCATAACCCTGTAAGTAGATGGTATATAGTGTTGCTAAGAACTTTCAACATTATTTAGATTTGAGGTTTAAGGTTGCCCAATTATCTTGTTTTAATGATAAATCTGCAGGGCAGGGCACACTTTGCATGAGCAGAGGCATTAACATTATCTGAAGCAGAAAAGAAAACAATCTGAATTCACCCACTGAAACTAAATACATCCTGGATGACCAGTGTAAAGTAGAGTAGATCGGTGGTTTCTACCTTGCCTGTGAATTTTAACAAAGGACTGATTTAATTTTAGGATGTGCTGATGGTCTATAAATTTAGATTGAAACTAGGCCTTGCTGGAATTTCAAGTAAGGAAACCAAGCCGTTGAAACAAATAGTGACTCAACAGTATCTCTGGTAGTTCCTATTAGACCGTTTACATGGCATCCTCTCAGGACGTTGATCTTGTGCCCTACAGATTAATCTCAGTACAGTACTGGTCTCATTTACAGGGACAAGTCTTTAGGGAAAAGCATGGAGCTACATTGGGGAGGGTTGTGTTGAGTGTTAGAAAAAGATTCTTTACTAGAGAGTGGTTGGCCATGGAGTAGGCTCCCCAGGGCAGTGGTCACAGCATGAAGCTGCTAGAATTCAAGAGGTGTTTTGATACCTTTCAGTCTTGTATGGTCCTGTGTGAAATCAGGAGTTGGATTCCTGTGTGTCCCTTGCAACTCAGGGCATTCTATGATTTTGAAGATTGCAATAGGAAACCTGTTTTTCCTGCAAATAAAATAAATGATTTTGTTGCTTGTTTTGTTTTACTTTTCTAGTTTAAAAATTGGAGTTTTTTTGTTAGTTTAAAAAAAAAAAAAAAAAAAAAGTCTAGGTGGCTTTCAAAGAAGGTGAAAGAATGTCTTTTACCAATAATTTTTTTAAAAGCAATTTGTCAAAAATTTTTGACATCTGTTTGATCCAACATAATAGACAGAATAGATAATCTCCTGCTGTTAGCTTCTAGAGATTTGTGTTTGTCTCCTTTTTGCACAAGAGCAGCAGATTAACAATCAATTTGTCACTAATCATTATGGTAAAACTCATCTCTAGGCAATAGTATCTATTGATTACAAGTTCCAATATAGCCACTTCAGAAAAATTTATTTAATTGGGCTTCCTTTAGGAAAGGGACTCATCTGTCATATCGTAATTTAACAAATTAGGTTAAAATATGAAATAAGTAGGAGTATATCTTCTGTGTAGTATGTGGAAATATTGGCGATAAAAATCATATTTTGAGGGAACTTGAAAGCCAGATGCTTATACAAAGTAATGTAAGACAAAATTGCTCTTATGAAAATGGTATTCTTGTTTTATTTGAAGCAACAAAATTTCAATGTAAGGTATTTCAGTGCCATCTGTGTGCCATTTGAGTAGTTTCAGCAATGCTTAGTCTATAGCAGTGAATTTTCTGTGGGAATATCGTCTTACTGAGTATGTTGAGTGGCAGCTCAAGAAGCTGAGTATATTCACGACAGAGATAGACTATCAATTCTGATTGACCGTGACAGGATGTACAGCAAAATTCAGTTTGCTTGCAAACAGGATGCAGTTTAGATGTAGGGCTAGAAATTATTTTTCCTTAGATCTATGATCAAATAAGTGTCAAATAGATCAACATTTCTTCAAGCAAGTCAAAGGGAACAGATACTTTGATCAGTGTTATCAAATTTTACTGATACAATCATTGGATGAATTAAGATTTGCTAAGATAAACACAGAAATTGTGAAAGGGTGGTGAATAAGTCATGTGGGTGGATAGGACGTTGTTACTAAGTGAGTTTTTGGACTATAAGAATAGAGAGTGAAACAGTGGTGGAGAAAACAGCTTTAAATGAAGATTACATATATATTTTTTTCTAGTACTGGGAGGAAAATGCAAGCACAGCACAGATCTTGCTATAATTCAGTGGCTGAGGAAATGCTCAAATGAGACGATTGTCAATTAATTACTTTATACTCCATCAAAGGATTTGTTTTAGTATTGCTATTTTCTTGGGAGTCCTTGAGAGCCATGATAGTCCTGGTCATTACTGGGCTTTTCTGCTGCAGGGCTTATTGCACTGTTTTACTTAAAGATCTTTACTACAATAGAAGGCAAAGTTCACCATTCTGAAAAATACACTTATTTCAGCTGACTAAGCTGCTTGCACTTAAAACAATAAAGGATTTCCTTCTTTCACTATTTTATTGATATTCTGTCTGAGAGAAACAAGGAACGGAATATCTGACAATTTTAGGCAGCTTTAAGTGAACATTTGGTTGAAAATCTGTCACATACATACTTATTCAGTAAGAAGTTTTAGCCTTATATTGCAGCAGTGTTTTTTGTTTCCCTGTCTAGGAGCTAGACTACTTCTTTCATTTTTGACATTCTGAAGTCATATAGGTAGCTTTTAGATATGTAGATAGCAACCTACATCTTTCTATATTTCTTCAGAATCATAATCTTGAGAATTACAGTGAGAGCAAGCATTCTAATAGGAAAATAGAGTAACTTTGTATTATACCCTTAAATATCTTTCACTGGATTTCTACCTGTTCAATATCAGGTGTCTCCAGAGTATTTTCTAACTTTTTTTTTTTTTGCCTGAAGAAAATTCTGAGTTTTATTACATGGTACCTATGACCTTTGTTGTGCTTGTGCTGCTGGCAACGATCATGCTTTAAAAGTCTAATTGAGTGTGTGGTGGAGAAAAATATACATATTTGTCCAGAACATAAGTCTATTTTGCATCTATCAGTATATAAGCCTAAAATTGCATGTTCCTTGCATCAAGAAATGCAGGAAGGGAAAAAAGAAAAAAAAGAAAAAAAAGATTCAGGAAGAAGAAACTCTATACCTCCATGTAAGGCTACCTGCAGTGTACAAAGTGTAGGGTAGGATATGCTGAATGAAAAATTGGGTAGTGTATTATGACTAATATATCTCTTATTTTTCATCCTTTTGATTTTGCACTTGATAGACAATTTTGGTAGCAGCATATTACAGACACAAACTAACTTGTAGTATGACCTCAGTGTAGCACTGATGTATACTGACTCAACATATGTGGACCCAATACCATAAAAATATATCAGAAGTTCCATTAAACTTTGTGTTTGCTCCTATGAAGCCCAATTCCTCTGTTTTGGTACATTATATACGTATATATGTAATTATTTTATTTTTAATATTTCAGCTTCTCTGTTGGATAAATAATGCTTTAGAGTAATTTTTGTATAAATTTTTGGCATAGTGAGTTTTCTGCAAGGAGAATTCCTTGCACTGCTTCTTAACATATAAAATTTTCAGGTTATTTTTTGCTGAGTAAGTTGCTTAATTTAGGAGAAAAGTATATAGAAATATATGTACATACACATCCAAATGTGTTTCACTAAGGTGATTGTTTCTAGTACTGCTATACTATAATTTTTGCTGACATTTCTATACCTAACTTTAATAGCTCTAAAAGCAGCATCACATTTGCACATAGGTTTGCTTGGGTGTGAGATGTTAGACTCTTTTAGACACTGGATGCTCTTGAATGCTCTCTTTATGCTTTCTTAGTCATGCTCTTTGCAACATTCTCTCTCTGATTTTTTTTATCCCCACAAGAATCCTTCAGCCTTTAAATTGTTGAGATGTCACCTGAAGTGAAGTTCTGTGTTTCTAGGATCTCAGTACTTTTCTGCTTGCCTGGGCCAGCTTGTACAACTTTGTTACATTACATTATTTAATTCCCATTGTGTTTTAACTCTGACTGTGAATGTTTACATTCTTTCCAATTTGTCTAAGCACACGCTGGTAAATAGTTACATAAATCTGTGTGTGTGTGAGAAGAATAGGGTAAATATATAAAACAATCTTACACCACAAGGATGTAAGAAGGAAGTTACAAATTCGAAGTTAGGAAGTATCCTTATTGGATTTTGACTTGTAAAGTAACTAGGGACTTTCTGATTTACAGTCAGAAAACCAGTTCTCTGTTCAACTGCAACAAGAAAAAATAGAAGAGCTATCATTCAGGTTAAGGAACAATATTCTATTGATTAAATTACAAATTCTAACTGTTTAAATGCTGGCTTGTATATGCAGTATTGGAAGAATCTGAAGTAGTAAAACAATGAAATGCAGCAGGAGCAAAAGACATCCTAATATCTGCGTTCTGTTTTGGGGGGGGAAAAACCAAAACATTTCTGTACTGCTTCTCAGAGCCTTCTGTGTCCAAGAACTGAGAGCTGTGAAGATTTAAGGTCATTGTGTTGAAAGGAAACTTGGGAACTTGCACATCAGAAATTAAGAGTAATCCAGTAATCACCCGGTCTAGTAAGAGTGGTGTAGGACCACCTGTGAATTCATTTCCTCCTGATTAAGTTACTACAGGGCAAAACCTAAGTTCAGTACCAACGGGCCATTTCCCTCTGAATTTCAGGCTTGTTTGAGAAGGTTTATGTACCTTCAGTATGGAGATGTTAAGGCTCAAGATAATCCCCTGTAAGAATATTATACTTGAATTTTAAGATCATGCATAGTTTTATCAGTTTTTAGAGTTGTGGCTCATTCCTGGAGTTATGCACGGGATTTAAAACTGGTTCGGTGGAAGACAGGCCTGCTGAAAACTTCAGATTATCTTTATTCCAACAGTGTGCTTTGTGAATGCTACCTTCATGGTACTTCTGACTTCTCCTAAAGCCAAAATTGATGTACAAAAAAGACAATTTGTTCACAGTTATGTAATTAAGTATTTAAAGAATCCAAATAGTGCTGGATTTGTAAGCCAAAAGAAACAGTTCTCTTCTTTTAGAAAATAGTGTTGACACCATTTGTTTTTGTCATAGCTGCAGAGTTTCTATTCTAATGTGTAGATAAGTTACCAAACTTGCTTTTTGTATTTTCCAATTGTATAGTGTTCCTACTTGCCTCTAAATTTTTAAGTACATGATTTATCTTTTTGTTTTATATACTAATGTGCATTTCAACAGTAAATTAACATCTTTCCTCTCCCATCAGAATTAATAGTGTAGTAAGTTTTCTGTGAATCAACTACAAGGTGATGGTTACCCTTTTGTGACTATTTTTCTAAAAGTTAGCACTTTCATACTGTTTAAAACATTTTAGGTCCTTAATAGTATATTTCATTTTAAATTTGAAAACAAGCGTAAGCTTTTTGTTGATAGATGAAAAAGGGTGTTTTTTGTCGGTTGTGCTGTAGTCAGGACTGGGGTGACAGTTCCTATCTTTTTGATGGGAAACCAAGTATTGAGTCCTGCATTTCAAACTTAACAGCCCAGTAAATTGCTACAGGTTTGGAACAGTAGCTGGAAGACTGTATGGAATAAATGGACATGAGGATGTTGGTAAATATTTGGCTGAACTTGAGTCAGCAGCGTGCCCAGGTAGTTGGGAAGGCCAGTGGCATCTGGTTTGTATCAGGAAAAGCGCACCAGCAGGAGGTGATCATCCCCCCCGTACTTGGCACTGATGAGACCACACCTTACTGTGAGAAGGACACTGAGACCCTGGAGCATGTTCAGAGAAGGGCAGTGAAGCTGTGAAGGGTCTGGAGGATGAGTCCTATGAGGAGTAGCTGAGGGAATTAGGATTGTTTAGTCTGGAGAAGAGCAGGCACAGGGGAGACATTATCATTCTCTGCAACTCTCTGAAAGGACATGATGTTGAGATAGGGGGTTGGCCTCTTCTCCCTGGTAACAGTGACAGGATGAGAGGGAATGGCCTCAAGATGCACCAGGGGAAATTCAGGTTGGATAATAGGGTAAGATTTTTGCTCAAAAGAATAGTTAAACATTGGCGCAGGCTTCCCAAGGAGGTTTTGGAGTCGCAGTCTCTTGAGGTGTTGAAGAAATGTGGAGATGTAGCACTGGGGGTTGTGGTTTAGTAGGCATGGTAGTGATGGGTTGGCAGTTGGAATAGATGATTTTAGAGGTTTCTTATCAGCATCAGTACCAGGTCAACTAAAGGACGCAACCCTAGTGTATGGTGTCATAACTGTGCACATGCCAGTTCACAGTGACAGTAATTGGTTTAGCTTTCATCTCTAGGCAGACATTACTCATTCCAGTTCTGTATGTCATACACTAGTAGTGCATATTTTTTTATAAAATGCTTTACCAGTGAAATGTGAATGCTGAGCTTAACATAGCTGTACCGAACCAATACGATTGGAACGCAGGTACTTGCATTTCTGTAGATCTAGTACAGTAATATCAGACACAAACCTTGTCAGAACAAATGTGTATGCTTTATTTTCCTCACTACAAAAATGAGAATTTATTTCATCCGTCATCTATTTTGCTGATGTTACCATCAAGAGTGAGATTTGTAAAAAAAAATATATTTTTTTCTGGCACTCCCAGTAATCAATGGCAACTGCATTAATGCTATGACAAACAGCACCATGTCTGATCTCAGTGTTTGCTACTCATTACTTTTCTATCTGTCTACATACCTGTGTGTTCATCTGTCTCTTGATTTATCTCTATTTGGCAGCCTTTATACAGAAGATATTTAGTAAATATAAGAAGGAATAGGCAGAACTGAGGCAGAAATAAAGCTGAACTTGTTTTTTTCTGCTCATGGGGAGCAAATATTGTGCTGCAGACTAAAAGAAAAGCTTTGTTTTTGTGTTTTTTGTCTTTTGGTTTCTGATTTTTTCCTGATGTAGTCCTTTCACATAAAGCAAAAATATCCAGTGCTCTAGACTCAGTGCATGTGTTTCTTGTGGCATCTTAGTCTTAGGGACACAACAGGAGTGTTCCTGAAGTGGAACTAGTCAATTTAAACAATGCTGCAGACCCTTGCTGACATCTTATACCAAGTGACAATTTTGTGTTATCCTCCTTACTTTTCATCTTCCTATTCAGTGTCAGCAGTGTGCTAGCTTTCCATCTTCTGAGATTTTTCATTTGTCTGCTGACAATTTGCCAAGTAATGATGTTCTTCCCAAGAACAATCTTTGCCTCCTCATGGAGAATTTCTACCTGCTCTTACAGATGTTTACTTTGAAGTGAGGAAGCTGTGATCTGAAAACATCATTGATGTAGCTGCAGGCTGAAACAGTGCTGAAAAGTTCAAAACAGGTTTATAATGAGATTTCCAAAAGTAAATGATGATTAGTTTTAGTACTTGGGTTAATAAGATTGCATGCGAAGACAAACGTACTTTACTCTTACACATCATGAAAATTATCAGCTAGAGGTAATAAAGAAGAAAAATTGGATTGGACAGCCATTATCAATAGTGCATTACTGCATCCCAAGTCTGAATAAATTGCTCTTAGGGGAAAAAAAAACCAAAAGCTGACATGCTGCGTCCATTTTTAACAATCAATATAGTGTCTAATCATGTGGAGTACAGAATGGAGTTGATGGCTAGAATCTTTATTTGCTTTTAAGCAGATTGAAATGTGAACTTTTCCTAAATGTAAACAGAACCACATCTGAAAACAGATACTCTAATAAAATATATTTTGAAGCTGAGAAGTTAGTGTGTTATCAGGATTTCAGTGTGTTTGACGTTCAAATGTTTTCGCGTTTTACAATATCATTTTCATTAACAGATTTCACAGAATCACAGAATGGCCAGAGTTGGAAGGGACCTCATGAATCTCCAACCCCCCGGCCACGTGCAGGGCCACCAACCTCCCCATTTAATACTAGATGTGAGATACAAGGCCATCCAATGTGGCCTTGAACACCTCCAGGGACAGGGCATCCACAATCTCTCTGGGCAGCCTGTTCCAGCACTTCATCACTCTGCAAAGAACTTCCCCTTGACATCCAACCTAAATCTCCCCTCCCCCAACTTAAAACCATTTCCTCTTGTCCTGCAGTTATCAACCCTTTCAAAGAGTTGATTTGTCTCTATGATTTTAATGCAATGTCGGTGATAGTGCTATATACAGCATAATATTTTCTGATACTTTATTTTTCTTGCAGGAAGATTATATTTTCAACACCATAAATATAAAGTATTAACTTTTTCTTCTAGTTCTTGATCCCAAAACTGTGTGGAAGTAGAGAAAACACTTAAACTTGAAGGAATAACCCTTGAAATATACCAGTATTTTATTTTTGGAATCTGGTAGAAGAGGATGAATATGAATTTAGGGACCATTTAAACAAACTGGGTGTACATAAGGCTGTTGAATGGAATTGGGTAATATGCAACCCAGGCTGCTGAAGAAGGTAGCTGATGTCATTGCAGTGTTATTTTATGTCAATTTTGAAATATTGTGGGGATCTGGGATGCCACTGACGGTAAAAGGATAAAATGTCACACCCGTCTTGAAGAAGGAAAAGGGAAGTACAAGCTTTATCAGCTTCATCTCAGTTTCTAGGAGGACTGGTCCAGTAAAATAAGGAAGAGCAATGGAAACTGCTTACATTATGTTTAGCCAGATAACATTCTATGAGCCAAACTATGGGGAGATAGTCTGGACTTTTACAAGGTGGAAAACTGACAGTGTGGCTGGGCGAAGGCACTAACTGACAACTTGATGCATAACTGGTTCTTCAATTTTCATTAGCAATATTAAATATATCAGTAAAGACTGGAACAGAGTAGAGAAAGAAGATGAAGTAAAAAGAGCTTGTCTAACAAAATGGTCATTAGTCAGAGACTGGCTGGCCATTGGTCTGCTTGTGGAAAGTGGTGACTGATTGCCTTTGCATTGTTTCTCACTTCTTTCTCCTCTCTGCATCTCTTTGCTTCACTTAAGTTGTCTTTCTCTTTAACCATGAGCTTTCTCACTTCTGCTCTTTTAGTTCCCAACTTTATCCCACTGAGAGTGTAAGAGTGAATGTGTAGGTACTTAGGTGCTGACTTGGAGTCAACCCACAACAAGCACCTAGATGATCTGGAGGATTGGGTTTATAAAATTCAGCAAGTGCTACCCTGAACTTCCTGGTTTGTGAAGAAATTTGGTGGAGGAGGCATAAATAGCACACTGAAATGTAAAATTTGCAGTGCATCTTTATTGTAAACGATCAAGGATGATAATTATAAACAGGGAAAAGCTAGCAGGAAGGTCACTGTCACTTTGTGAGTGTTACATTTGGAATAGGCTTTTGAAGTATGGTGGCTTAACATAGCTAATACCTGTTGGCTGTTAAATCGTATTTGATCAGTGTGTGTTTACCAGCCTATAGATTTGTGACTGGTTCACACCTTAAGGACATTGTAATATCTTTTCCATTTACTTTGGGGTACATACGGTAGAGATGGAGAAGGCTGATGTTCCACAGGAGATTGTACACTAATGGGAATGTTTTCATACAAGGACTGATAGAGTAGGCTAAGAGTCCGCATTGTGGAAAACATGAGACTTACTGAGGATTGTGGCAGTCTGTAAAATCAGGAGCATCAAGAAGACAGGCAACAGAGCAACCATTTGCCACAGCTTTCAAGTACAAGAACTAGAGTTAAACATATTAATATATAAACTAGCTAACAGAGATGGATTATCACCCAGGATAACTGATAGCTGTACAGAGCTTCTTGCCACAGAATACTGAGGTTCCAAAACATTAACCTATATTTAGGAACAGGTTGCACCAGGAGTTACTAAAAAAATAGTATCAAACTGATTCGACAGTCCATGGAAGCAGTACTAGGAAAGAGGTGCAATGTATATAAAAGGAAGGAATATAAATAATGGACTACATAAATAAATTTTTAGTCTTCCTTGAGACTTCTATTAAAGAGAGAGCACTGAATTCTTGAAAGTTTTATCTGGTGAGTTGTCTTAAAGGTGGTCTGTGAGAAAATTTGGACCATTTCCATTAAAATTTGAACATAATTTTTATTTTGAACTGATGCAGAAATTGTCTTGATTGTTCTTGTCCAGGGTTGAATCAACTCTTCTAGTTCAGTTAAAAATGACTGAATCAGATTTAAGCCACCTTGAAGTATGAGCTTAGTAGCAGTAACTGATATCAAAATTCCTACAGGATATATGTTTGTTGTATTTGTTTATCCAGTTAAGCTTTTTAGCTATAGTGATGTAATTTAATCTCAAAATAAGCAGGATGTTAAGGAAGTTGTATTTTCAGTGACTTGGTTAATCAGCTATTACCTGAATAATTGGAAAGAAACAGGCAAGCACAGTGCTCCAGAGGTTAGTGTTGTAGGAGATGGGAACCTAAATAATGACATGCAAAATAAAGGCACAAAGAGTTGCTCATTTTTAGTCAAATTCTAGTAGAAATCAATAGGTCACAAAAGGGAGTACTCATTAAACTTCCAGAAAACTTTGCTCTTAATTAGTTGAAATTAATATTAAAAAAGCACAATAACCTGTACCTTAGTACATAGAAGGCATTACTTTCAGAGCAACCTATTTATTTTCATGGGAACTACAACTGCTACAAAGGGCACGGTAACACTATTTGATGCAGCAAATTTTCAGCTACAAAACACTTCTCAGTGCAGTCACAACCGTTATCTAGGCATTTTCACCACTGATAAACAAGAGCCTCTGTGCTGAGCTTGTAAATATCTGTAGCAGAGGAGGTGATCCAATGTCATTGTCTCCACTGCTGAAATGCAGCACCCACTGCCTCAATGTGGTCGCATCTATGTTTTGGTCTCATAAATATTTAGAAAGTGTCAGTGAATGTCAATGGGTGCCATTTTTTCTGCATAGAGGGATTCAATGACATATCTTTCTTCATAACCACTTCCATGTCAGATGCCATTTTGTTAAACTGTCCCTCTGCTTCCACCAATTGCACGGGACCAAAATGTACAATATTGCCAGGAAGGTTCAACCTCTTATTGCCATGCCACCAACATCTGCCCCTGACATCATGGGTCAACATCATAAAATAAGAGGATGACAATTACTTTCAAAGGGCCCTCATATATGATGTATAAAAGGCAAACTATAAATACTATGTTGAGGAGAGATGTGGTAAAGTTTTATGTATCTTAATCTGCTAAGAACAGTCCCATCATCAGAAGAACGTGTAGAAAAGGAGTAAAAGTCTGTTTCAAATTTAACAGAAGCAATAGAAGTAACAAATGATATCCAGCAGAATTGTAGTATTGCAGCTTGCTGAACTTGATTTCCAAGAGATTTCCAAAACATTGAGAAAAGAAACATAATTTCTTACCATTTAGATAGCTATTTTACAGTCTAAAAATGGTATTTAAGAAGCTATAGTTGTTATTGCAGGCAAGACCGCTGGAGACAAAAATCTGTATATTGTTTTATAAGAAGTTTTGTTGCAGCACAATCAAGAATGCTACTGTGTTACAGCACTCTTGTAAAATGAGTTTGTCAAAACTTACTCTGTTGACAATTGTAGGAGCAACAGACTTGGGGAATATTGACATAGACCAAGCTTGACATTTGATAAACTGCTAGTTACTGCTGCGGCAAGAAAGCATTACTTGGTGCCATGCATAAAACATAAATGAAACTGTTCCAGAAGCACAACAGCCAAATCTATCAAGCACAAAGCAGCAGTCAGTGAACATGGTGGTAGTTTTATGGGTCTGTCTGAACAAGAGATAACACTGTGCTAAAGAGGCCTGCCTGGATCATTTTGCTTGGAGATTTCCTTCAATAGGGAACAGAAAATACAGTTGTACACAAGTCTGTTCTGGAGAAGGCAGACAAACAAAATGCCTTCACGTGGAGACATTAAAAAATGATGATATACAAAGTAAAACTAACACTGTATGATGAAGGGAAATTAAAAAAAGAAAAAAAAAAAAAAAAGCAAAAGTTTTAATAAATTTTCGAAAAGGATTTAAAAAAACTCTGGGTTTTATTTACTTTTTTTTCTTTTTTTTTTTTTTTTTTTTTTTTTTTTTGTGAAGACATGACAAGTAATCTTAGTTTTTGACTAAGACATTCATAAAAACTTTTCCATAACATGTGGTGCTATCACTTTCTCTGTGAATTAAATTATTGAAGTGAGTCTAATCAGAAAAAAATCTTGTCCATTTTGCACATAGGAATTTGACAACAGTACATAATATCTGTTTATTCGATACAGTGCAAGAAAGTTGTCAGTGTTAAAAATGCCATTCTGAGTCCCAGTTTTACTCTTTTACCATTCTTAGCTTTTTCTAGAAGACTACTTCAACCCCTGTTACAGATTGATGTTACCTTTTCTTGTTGCTCGTTCATAAGTTTTGGTGGAGGGGAAAAGAGATGAAGAAATGAACTAACTGCTGAAACTGCAGGGTTTTGTCACAAATTTTTAGTTTTTGCAATGAGTGTATAAAATAATTATGCTATTTATAATGCTATATATGTGTCTAAAGCCAGGAAAGAATGATAAAAAAATGATCATGAGGGCCAGGGCTTGGCTGATAAGAATAGGAGCAGATAATAAAGAAATGGCAAGAGTGCTTGTGCATCTTGAAGGTCAAGAAAATTAGGAGAGCAGCTAAGCCTATGGCTGATGCTTTTATAAGAGAATATAGGACATAGAGTCAAGAACAGAACAGTGTTGTGTTGTGGAATTGTGCGTGTGAAAAGAAATCCATCAGTTAATTTTTTTTCATTTCTTGTATTTTCCTTCAGTGTCAGAAAAAGCTGAACTTAATGATTTTATGTCATGCATTTCATGTTTAAAGTTAGTTACTGGTTCTTCAGCTGTATTTTAACTGTGTTTTGGAATCTTTTTTGCTTTAAATGTCCTGTCACATTTCTAAAAACAAAACAAAACAAAACAAAAAAACAAAAAACCTTTTTTTCCAAAACATCTCTGGTGATAGAATCAACCCAGTGTTGTTCCTGCACTGGATAGGAAGGGTAGGATGGAAAATGCTGACTTTTTATCAGTAACTTTAAAATAATGTGCTTCTAATCTTCATATATTTATTATTTCACTGCAAACGTGATGGACACTATGTAAAAAAACAAAACAAAAAACAACAACAAAAAACTTCTGTAAGTGGTGATGTATTTATATATCTAGCGATGGTACAAGATTCATTGTTAGACTCATAGTTGATACTCTCAATGCCACTGCGTTTTTTATTTTTTCTTGGATCACCTACCTGCAACTCTGTAATGTATTTCCAGTTCTATAATCTAGTGGATTCAACATCAGTGCTATCACTTTAAGAAAGTTTAAGAGGTAATAAATGGCAATTTAATTTCACTTAATTTTTTTTAGGTATATGTTAAATTATGTTTAACCATATTTCTCTTTTCCCAATTTATTTTAAAACCAGTGATCTCTTGACAATCATTAATATTTTGAGTCATGCTTTTGAGCACTGCTCTGAGTTCTGGCTGTTCTACACTTGGTGACATACAGGGTTCCAACGAGCAGAAAAGTTGTGAGGATGTGCGTGAAGGGAAGTACATTGGCTTGTAAAACTACATATCAAAGAGTGAAACATGAAATGATTTGAAAGGAAAGGAAGTGACAACTATTGCAGAATGTGCAGGATGCACACAAAAGGACACATTTGTAAAAAATTATCAATGTCCTGTCGAACAGAGATAGTAGCAGAACTTGTAATGTAAGTTTATAATGTCATTTGACCTAAGACTGTCTGCATGCATCTGTTCTTATTACACTGTTTCCTTATTCTGAGACCCCATTGCTGCTTTTCTTGGTTGTACAACAAAATGTAGCAGATACTTTTATTATGGAATAATTTGCATAGTATCTAGTAGTTGACAAGCTCATTAATCTTCGTGCAGAGGGAAGCGAATCTTTATTTCCATATTGTCGCTTCTCAGACATCAGTCACTGGAGAGAATGTTCTATTCAAATAGAAATATAAACAATGGAATTCCCCTATTAGAACAAAAAGTATATTTTTGCATATATTTTCCCCTTTAAGTATAATAATGTGGTGCAAAGTCCAGGTATGATTAACTATATATATGGACATTCTATATGTATATATAAAGAACTTTGCAAATCAAGATTAAGAAAGAACAAAATATTATTTTATAGTGTGATTTTTTTTTTTTTTTTTTTTTAAGAATATGTTGTTCTTTCCACTGAAGTGACTCTTAGGTCTAGATTTGTTTCAGTAAGTTATAGGACAGAAGTGCTATAGGTAGCCTACATGAAGAGCCTATTTCTTGTGTAATTAATGAAAAGAAGCTGGAATATATACAGAAATCAACTGGGCTCATAGATCAATTGGTCTCTATTAGTTGTTAGAAGTATGTAGCTATTTCCAATAAGAAGGAGGAGGGAGCTGATGATGTTTTGTATACCTAATTTAGATGTTTTCAATAATTGTCTAGACAAGGTGAATGAATCACTTCCAAGACAAGAAAGATAAGAAGCCTGAATGGAGGGAATCCACCTCTGACTTGATACACATGCTGCATAAATTCCACATCTTGCAGAAATGTAATTTTTTTAATTCATGGACAAATATTATTTAAGCCCATGGACAAATTTTCTAATACTTCTGCTAGAAGAGGATTGTTACGTGTTTGAAATGTCTTTCAAGAACATTTGCTCTGTTTGGAGGGTACAATATGTGTGACTTTTGCTTATGAATATACTCTCTGACTCTCTCAGTCAGAGATTCTCCCAGAATACAAATAAGATAGCTTAAAAAGTTAAAGTAGATTAATATTAAGTAACTATGGAAGTAACATATTTAGTTTCTGTTTAAATAATGATAAATTGTGGTCTGTGGTAAAAAAAGATCTGACTTTGTACATTAATATAATTTTTTACTTCTCCCTTCAAGTATGGACGGCTATATAGCTGTGATAAGGAAAAATACTTTACATATGGATCAAGCTCAATTTATAAGCATTTGCATGTATGCTATAAATAACTAGCATAGTTGAAGTGACATGTACAAATAAGAATAAAGATAATGAGTTAGAGTATTTGTTCAATAACATGTAACTGAGAAAAGGTGAAGTTTCAATATATATATATAGCTTATTATATCTATTAATGATTATTGCATATAATTCAAGAATAAGGTTATCTAGGCATAATACTTTTTTCCTGGTAAATATGAAAATATTATTTGTTTTAGAATTGCGTTAGGATGAAATCTTTATTTCTTACCTTTAAAGAACTCCCTCATCCATTCATCTGCTCTCTTTTAGTGAAAGTGCTTTTTTAAATAGCTAATAACTTCAGCTAGGTCTCATCTGGTATGTGAAGAAACAAATTCAAATCCTTGTTCATGTCTACATAATCTCTTGTTAGACCTACTTAACCTTGTATAAATATCAGATGGGTCAGAGGGAAGATTATAACTTATGAAGTTACCACAGTTTTCCTGCTATTTTAACCTTTAACATTTAAAACAAACAAAAACAAATGAACAACAATGATCTCGTAATTGAAAAAAGTTATACAGGGATTCCTGCAGACATCTGTCCTTGCATCACGGATAAAATATCATATTTATAAAATACAGGAAGAAGAGAAGGAAGTTATGTAGCCATAAAGGTCTCTTTAACTTACGAGCTTTATATTTTTAAGTCATCTAATAGGCAGGAACTCTCAGTCTGAGCAAACACTTCTAATTTTTGGATGCATCTGTATACATACATACACACTTGCAGGCGTGCACACAGATATGCACATACTGAAATACTCTGAACACCTTTAAGTTCTGTGCTTGAAAAGAGGCATTAAGCAGTTGCTTAATGTTAGTTTATTTTCTACTGTAAGCTTTAGTGAGAAAGGTGAAATAAAATAGGAGGGCTATTATAGTTTTCAGTCAGGAATTTTAATTGGCATTAATTAAATTGACTTCCAAAGGGCACAATTTGTAGGGAGCTTCTCCATTTAAATAATTAGTCCATGTTTGTCAAACACATTAGTTTTGGTAGAAAGCCAAATTCAAAATGAGGAGATACAAACCACGTAAGTGTTAACCTTAAGTGCCTCTTAATTGTTTTGTACTAATTACAGGGAGCTTTTATTATGTAACTTTTAATAGTATTTCTTCAGTAAGAAGTACTGCCAACAGGTATCCTAACTGAATGCCCCTTTTACATTACAAATCTAATGGTGAAGGCATGATAAATAAGAGTATTCAGAAAATATGTAGAGTCAATAACTCTTCCTATGCTGTCCTGATGTGAATGACTTCTGGCTTAGTAAATCCAGAAAGTAATTTTATTAAAGCCTTGTTTTGTATCACTTGGCTATTTTGTGTGTTTTTGTTTCAGCTCTTAGTAAAATATTATGTTGGAACTGTGAAACATTCAGTCTCTGTGCATGCTGCCTGACAGGATTATGTTTGGGGTCTGGGGGGATCCAATGGGGTCTATTTTGGGGAGGGGAGAGGAGGGAGGGTCCTATGAGCTGGATGGACCTTCCTTTTTATCCAGTCTCTTTTTTCTTTCCAAAGTTTCATCTCTTAGGCAAAAATTTACAAAATAAATACAGATGCTTTTTGCTACTAAAAGCATTCCTTCTGCTTTTGTGTCTTCTTGATCAGAAACTACAGAATCTTAATTCAAACAGCTTTTAAGCGCACTGTAATAACTAATAACTTCAACGAGTTCATATCCAATTCCTACCCACAATTCTTGTATAAAGATCACTTTAGTTTTAGAATTAAGATGTTGAAACTGGAATTGTTAGATGCATAAAGAGCTTTGTGTCCAGAATTAAGTAGTGAAAAGATTTAATCAATGTTGTCTGAGTTTTAAGATGAGTAGGGTTAGGTAAATCAGCCAGGGGTTTTTTATTTCAGCAATGTAATGAAGGGAATACTTAGGGGAGACGAGGTTTGTTTATTTATTTATTTTCTTTAAATTAACCGTGTGATAATATTCAGATGTGATTAGTCACTCAAATATGGTAGAACCCTCCTACAGAAGGAGCTGAAACTGTCATGACCTATCAAAAAAAAGCCACAATGTATCAGGAAAGAGCTTGATACAAAGAAAAAAAGCACAGGAGTGTGAGAGAATCTCTATTAAGATGACAAAGGACAGTCATAAAACAAACCCACTAATTTGTTAAGTGCAATTTAAGTGATTGATACCTAAATTAGAAGAGGAAAAGGGTATGAGGATTTACCATGTTTAAACCAAGAGAGGAAAATGTGGCTGTGTGATGACTTGTTAGTATCCAGAGGGACTCACTTTCAAGAGAGTATCGCTCAAGAGAGCAATAAAGAACATTAGGAATTTAGAACTTAAGCTTAAGTCAACACTGAATGATGACATCTCCATTCTAGCAAAATTCATAGCATATCAGATATGTTTCAATCTGCTTAGCCTATATTTATGTTTTTTCCCTTTATATTGTCTCTCCAATATGTCTTGATTTAAGAGAATAGAGATTGGTAACTTCACTAAGGAAATATACTGTATTACAGTGCAGCTGAAGAAAATCTGCTAAAATGTGACTGTCCTTAAAGTTTCATTATTCTACTTATGAAATGTTTGACTTTCAGCCCAGAGGACCAAGACTGTAAAACTTCTCCATCAGCTCTGCATTCGTTCCTACTTGGATGCTCTTCTCTAGACACCCAATTCAGAGGCACTGTGCAAGGAGGGTATAAAAAACACACCAGTTGTGTGTGGCTAATACATGTGGCAGATAAGTATAGTACGAGGTTAAACATTGTTCCTATGAGCCCTAATACTCGTGAATCTATTCTGCTGGCCAATAAATGGTCCATCAGGGGTCAGGGTGTCACTTCTCTTAATCCTGAAAAAGCCTGGCCTTTGATCTTGCAGATTTGCCATGTTCATATTTCCTGGCTTCCTTGAAATGCTGTATCTTCCATCCCTGTTTTTTTTTTTTTCCTCTTGATTCACTGAGTTGCCAACTGTTGTCACTGGAAAGGTTTTTCTTCCTCTTCTGTTATTACTTTGTGTGGTTGCCATTTATGTCTTCTTACAGTTTATCAGCAGTCATCTCAGTAGGACTGAACCAAGGTCACACAGCAGTGTTGCAGCAAATTAGGACTGGGGTTTGAAAGATCAACTCATGGTCTGTGGGTTATGCTGTCTGTAGTTATCCAGCTGCTTGCATTATAAAATCAGATTTTATGTACCTTATGACTTTCAGATCACGGTATAAAACTTACGTAAATATTTCTTTCTGTATTCTTAACCAGACAGGATAAGTAATTTTATTTACAAGATATGGTACTGAGCCATTATTATCTCTGAGAGACAGGTAGAGGGAAAATCCCTGGGATATCTTGGAATATTTATTCATGTATTTATTTTTAGAAGTCTTTCCTTGAAAGTATGCAGCTTCAGTTTTTGGAGGGATTTGGATATTTTCCAGTATTTTTTTCTGATACCGACAACAAAAAGATACGCTGTTAACACAGTTTAAATATAAGCAAGTTTTGTGTGTTGAATGAGTGTATGAGAGAGAATTTTGTAAAACTGCTGCATTCCCTGAGCATTTTGAGCTTTGTGGAAGGGGATGGGAAAGCACAATGAGTTATTTACATTTGCTAACAGCACCTGCTCTTTCCTAATAATCGTCACTAGACTTGATGGCCAATCTATTCCTCAGAAGAACAGGAGAATTCTTAATAAAAACTGGGCAAGAAACTAAGTTAGCAGAGAGGTGTGAGAAACAGATGTGAAAATACAGTGTGGGAGAGAATAAGGTCTGGTAATACACAGTTAACATGGAGAGGTTTGGGCATAAGCATGAGCAAGTACTGGAGGATGGAAAAAAAAAAATAGATGGAGAGCTGTTTTTGATAGTGTGAAAAGCAGTACTAAAACAGCAATGGTCAGGGAATGTCTGAGGAGGTGTGTTACTTTCTAGAAACAGAAATGTTGCAAGCACTCTCATCATCTCAAAAAATCAGACCTACGCCATTTTTTTTTGGAATAGGAGAGCTTTTAATTCTTCAGTAGTGCATAACCAAGATGTTATAATCACAATATAATTGTGTATAATCGATAGATATCAAGATGTTATAATTGCAATATAAACAAGAGAGTAAGGCAAAGCAGACAACGATCACAAAAAGAGAGTAAGTGGAAGAACTTACCCTTCAGTTGAGCTCACCAGAAGACACCAAAAGAGGAGATCTCCAGAAGAGATTCTGCTGCTCTGGTAGCCAGCTCTTAAATAGGTCCAGGATTGCCTTCACCTGTGCTCCTCTGGCTGACTCAAGGCTCACCTCAGGTGATTAATCAGAGGTTCAGGCCGTGACTCAGCAGTTTCCATACAAGTGGCATTTAGCATATGTAGGGCAGTGATAGCATGCCTATTTGTCTTCAGTGGGCATGGAAGTTCCAGACAAAGTTCTTGTTTTAATCTGCAAATAAACCAGGATGTCCATGACATTGGTGAGACTCTGTTATCTGTATCCATTCTGTCTTAACAATCTGCACAGATTTCTATTTTAGCCCTTGGCAAAAGAATCTGTGTACCCAGTTTTAACTGATCTGAATGAGGCATTTGGTGATACTCCATAGACTGAGAAAAATGTGTCAGAATTGTTTACTTCATTTTTCTAAGAATCTTTTGCTTTTGTAGTGAACTTTGTATTGTTTTTTAGGCAGTGGGCAATTGGAAGTTGGTACTTACTAGCTTATACTACTTACGTTATTTATATCTACCGTATAACAAAGAAATGTCTTTGAAGGAGGAGGAAGGATGTTTGTATTAAGTGGGAAGGATATATCTCTTGTGGTCAAACAGCATTTTTCAAATATATTTCCCAGTTTTTCTCTCTTTGCTTTGATTTATATTATGCTATATCTTGAAATATAGGAGCTGAATTTGTCTTGGATGAAACTACTCAATTTTGCTTCAGAGCCGTATGGCTCACTAGCTGCAAATGAACTGGCAGTCATTAGGACCAGACTAGAGCTTAAAGTTTAAAATAATTGAAGACAAGCAACAACCAAGGAAAGTTCTGAAATGCTTCCAGTGTTTGTTTCCAGATGCACTGTCATTGGTCTGCAAACCTAGATGCTTATGCATAGTTTCAAACTCTGAAGACATACCAATGAACTATGTCTTAATCAAAATACTTTATTTCAGTTCATCTCAGGCCTCTAAAGTGCCATGTGCCCTAGGTAGCTGAAATTCTTATCTAGCTTAAGAAAACCACAGGTGTGAAATCTCTTTTTGTATTTGTCTTCAAGAAAAGTGTCTGAACTTCCTTTTGTCATAGATCATGAGCTGAGTATGCTGTGGTGTAAGAAATAATATTAAACAATAAAGCAGAGCCTGATAGTGGCCTGGTAATTTCAAAATAGCAACTAATGAACTCAAAACTGGCTGACTTAGACGTCTAAGTTGTTCATGATGAAAAATCTTTTTTGATGCTGTTATTTCAGACATGTTCTCATCATGTAGTTATATAAAAGTCCATCTCTAAAGTAAGATCGTCTGCTCATTTGTCAGACACTTAAGTCACTTGTTGTTAAATACATGAAAAATATTCATGCTGTACTTCCTAACTTCTGTAACTATTTAATCACTTTTTTCTGAACATCTAATGAAAAGACTAGGACACCTTCCTGCCAATCTCATTATGTTAAAGACTGCACTTCTTCCTTTAGATTTTAATAATTCCCTTTGCAAAAAAGGCGCTGTAGAATGAATAAAACATAAAAATGAAATAAAAATTCTATTATGATATTGTTTCTAAAATGAAATTGAATACAAAAAAATTATCATTTTTAACCAGAGAATTTATAAACAATTTTCCTAACGTAAAAAAAAGAACCTTAAATCTTTGCATTCAGGAGCAGCTTTCATTATTCATTGAAGAGCCCAATATTATTTTTATTGACATACTTTTTTTGAGATGTTATAACCTTTTCATGTTCACGCTTCTCAGATTCTGTCCTGCTCAAGTAGTAAAAGTCCATTATGAAAAAATATGCAAATAAGGCTTTCAAAAGTTGTCACAAAAATAAAGAATAAATGATAGAGAGGAGTAAATGAGGCTCTTTTCCATGAAACAGAAATAATTCCAATGTCTTAAATGTAGGGTGAAAAGCAGATTAGTATCCCATTAATCGTGTTTTTACTCTTTTATTCAGGTGGTGAAATCTAGTTTTACAATGGGAAAAATAAAGTGAATATACGGTAAAATGTATATGTATAAAATAAAAATTTACTACCACCTGACATCTTTTTAATCCTTTGTCTGCAAGTAATAATCTAAGAATGTTTTTTATGGGTGGCTGTGGAGCTGGGTTTCAACTCCGTGATTTCAACTTATGACTAATCATTCATGAATGAATATATTTATTAATCCAATTACAGATCATGGAGAGCTGCAGCATAGCAACTGCAAGATATTTATTTGCTCCTTGTAGATATGTATATATTAGATAAATACAATATGTTCATATGGACCTATAAAGGATTTTGCAGAATTATTGCTCTGTTACAGTAACTTGATAGCTATAGATAATTCATATTCAGAATATTGCAATTTTCTTTCTCTCTACCTTTTTTTTCCCCTATGGCTCCAGTCCCAGTAATCTGTCTGCAGTTTGTCCACATCTTCTTCCTGTTGATGACCTCCTGATGCTTATTCATGTTTTTTTATTTATTTTTATGGAACATGGGTCCAGGAAATATTTTTTGTTGTATACAAAATGCAGTAATTGGCTTTTCAGGGCATCACTCGAGCTGATGTAGGGAGATTTTTATCTTATTTTCAGTCCTTTAATGTAAATTTAACATAATATAACTCATTGCTTTAAAGGAAATTGCATTTCTTGCAATTGCAGAATACCCCACATGGCTATTTTATTTTTTGACCCAGAAAAGGGAAGGCCCTGGGGAGTCCTGATTACAGCCTTTCAGTACTTAAATGGGGTTTAAATAAAAAGGGTGCAGACTCTTCAGAAGGATCTGATGTGATAGGGCAAAAGGGGGAAGTGGTTTCAAACCTAAAAAGGGGAGAGTGGTGAAACACTGGCGTGAGTTGCCCAGAGAGGTGGTGGATGCCTCGAGGTATTCAAGTTCAGACTGGAGGGACTCCAAGCATCTGATTGAATTGTGGATGCCCCTGTTTACTTCAGAGGAGTTGAACCTTTCCAATTCAACTGAATCTACTGTTCTGTGAAGTTGCATATGATCATGAGACAGATTAACAGCTATTAAGAGCTTTTTCCTCTGAAAGTTCAAATTCCGAAGCATTTTGAAAGTCTGATTTGAGTAGGTAGATGAAGAAACCCTCATTCATCTGGAATGCCAACATCCTTGTTGTAGTTGTGAATTCTTTCATAATCAGGACTCTCACTGTTGAACAGAAGTATTGAGACATTGAGCAATATAAAAATTAATATAAAAAGTAATATAAAATTCAACTCAGAACTTTCCCTAAGCTCTTACTTGATGAAGTAACTTCTGAACAAGTTGGTAACATCCATTAAATGGAAATAATTGGGCATCACATAGTTCTGTGGCAACTTGGGCAGTAGCCTTTCAGTCTTCAGAAGTATAGCTTAGTGCCTATCCCATTGCTATTAATGAGCAAGTCTAAGGCAGATGTAGAGAAGAAAGAACTATGACTTTTCTCTCTGCCATATCCTGCTCTTGCGTGGGAGCCACAGTCAGGCCTCCTTCCAACTTTCGGTGTCCAACTGGCTTCAGCTAGCACTTTAGGACAAATGCACCTATCAGCGTGGTAACCATAATTGTCTTATCAAAACCTTAATAAACTGAAGTACAAAAGAATGGTCATATATTAAATTTATAACTAGATGTTGTGAATTCATTGCAGTAGAGGAAAATTAATTGTAAAATACTGATGTCTATTTGAGTTCAGTATTAACTAGGAAAATAGACATGTCAGAGTTTCCAGAATGTGTAGGTATCTCTTCTAGATGTTGGCTAAAATGTTGCATCTGTTAAAATGAAAACTGGCAGTATATTCTTAAAATATGCATGTCTCCAAAGATATGGGGGGGAGGGGGGAAACAACCACGTTTCTATTTGGTTTTGCAACAGGCATCTTGTCCCTGACAAAACATGCAGGCTTAAGAGGGAATTGAAAACAGCCAGGCTGAGGTGTCAGAAAATAATTGCTTTACAGAACTAATGTTTATCTCTCAGAGGTCACAGCTCTTTGGCAAAAGAGAACTATCTATGCTTGTTACAGGGAACTTCACCTTTGAAGTTTTACTCTATAGGAAAATAGAGGTATTCTGTAGATTACACCTTCCACCTATGAGAGAGTATTTAAAAAAAAAAAAAGAAAAGTTAGAAAAAATAAAGGTATTTTTCCTGAAGAACTTACAGATAAGATCACTTGAAATCTTTATCTTGAATTAGTATGAGAAGCTGAGTTACTATTATAATGCATCTTCCTGGTTTGTACTACAATAATGTGTGGTTCTGTTAGAAATCATGAGAAAAAAAAAATAAGAGGAACCACATTAAAAGCTATAGTATTTGAGCTAGTTAAGAACTACTTCAAACACGAGGATCAAATAGAATATGTTTTGGTGTGCAGATTCTCCTAAGATATTAGAAAGTACCCATTTTAAAATGGTTTCATTTTGTTGTTGTTTATATATATATGGAATGATGCACGCCTTTTTCTAGAAAAGAATGACTACCTGAGCTGGAAAAAATATTTACTGATGATAGATATACTCAGTTTATCTAGGGAGTGAATGACCATCAGTCCAACCTCTGGAGAACCAAATCCAACCTGTCCTAGCATTTTGCTTCTGAGATTTAGAACTAGGATAAGCACAATGCCTGGAGTTCCAATTTGTTTTCACTGTTTTTGTGAGCAACTGCTTTAAACTTGGAATGAATAGTAATTACTAGAATATTATTGAAACCTGTTGGGTTTGAAGAACTACCACTATTAAAAAATGCAATCGAAATGGATGAAGGAGAACATTTCTTATGGTTTAAAAGTAATGCCTGGGGAGCTGGATGGCAATCTTTAAATGGCAGTTACTTTAAATTCTTTTTTCCAGAATTTGAAAGGTTTTTAAAATACTCAACAGCTAATTTCACTGAAATTAAAGCAGTATGACATTGTTAAAAACACTACCAAACTGAACAGAAATAGGAATGAAATTAAATATCATTGAACCATTGTACCATTAGGTGAGTACCTCAAGAGGAAACCAGGTGTAACTCAACGGTAAAAAAAGTGATACTGTCATCTAAACCATGGTTATAAGAAAAGAAAAAACTACCCTAAATCAAACAACTCAATCTTAGATTTTGAAGCAAGAAGCTTCACTACAGGTGTATCAGTCAGAGGGTTTAACCTGTTTTTTATCAAATACAATGAAATTGTAGTGACACAGACTGCAGCAAAATTTATGGGAGATTAATTTAGAAAATTGCAAGAGATAAAATGGCTGTCTGTTCTGAGGCAAAAACATAATTGGATTTATATTTTTGGGTGTGTTATAGGTAACTGTTTCTAATTAACTTGTGACATCAAACATAGACAAGGTAGCAAACATACAATGATGTAGGACTGATCTATCTGTCTACTTTGGCAAGCAAGTATGGGGATGAAGAAAGGGAAAAGAGGGAAAAGAGCTTGACAAAAGTCACTCCAGTGCATTCTTGCATTCTTTAAATTTAATTCTCTAACAACTGGGATTAAAAAATATATATATATATATATATATATATCTGCCCTGGTAAGACCTCATCTGGAGTACTGTGTCCAGTTCTGGGCTCCCCAGTACAAAAAAGACAGGGATCTCTTGGAAAGAGTCCAGCAGAGGGCCACGAAGATGGTGAAGGGCCTGGAGCATCTCCCCTATGAGGAAAGGCTGAGTGAACTGGGTCTGTTCAGCCTTGAGAAAAGGAGACTGAGAGGGGACCTGATCCAGGTCTATAAATATCTAAGGTGTGGGGGGCAGAATGGCGAGGCCGGACTCTTTTCAGTGGTGAGTGGAGACAGGACAAGGGGAAATGGCCAGAAGCTGGAGCATAGGAAGTTCCGCACAAACATACGCAAGAACTTCTTTACAGTGAGGGTGACGGAGCACTGGAACAGGCTGCCCAGGGAGGTGGTGGAGTCTCCTTCTCTGGAGATGTTCAAGACCTGCCTGGATGCCTACCTGTGCTACCTGGTGTAGGGAACCTGCTTTGGCAGGGGGGTTGGACTCGATGATCTCAGGAGGTCCCTTCCAACCCCTACAATTCTGTGATTCTGTGATATATATATATATATATATATCTGCTTTCTAGTCATGAAGATGTTCTGAATACTACATGAACTGCAGAGTATATAATTGCTCTTGTGGTGAGCATCTATCACACATTAGTGCTATTACGGATGTTGCTTAAGGTTTCATGATAGTCAAATTGTATAGCTTTCCTTGTATGAGTGCTACTGAAATAGATGACATTACTCACCTGTCTAAGCTTAGCAATACTTGACCCATTAGCTCCTTATATGTGGGTTAAATTTCTTTTCATAAATAGTTTATAGGTATCATGTTGCTTGTTGCACGTTTGTTTCCTCTTTCAGAAGCTTATTCTTGAGTCTTGGTTTATACTAAGCTAAATGGTCGTTATTATTATTATTTTGTTTGTATGAAAAAATAAATAGCACTAATTCTGGTTTCCATAGTTAGAGACTGTGAAATAAATCAGTAACATGAGAATGACTGACCTTGGGGAAAAATGAGTTAATGAAAAATTGTAGGTCTTTTGAAAATCATTTTGAGCCATTTATGATTAACTAGCTAGAAAAAAACTTGAGCTAGTTTTTACGTTATTTATTGTGTTGTGCTTTTTTTAATCTAACATGCATGTTTTCTTTTTTAATTAAGGTTTATTGCTAACACTGTGGGTCTAGTCTGACTAAGTCTGACTTGGTTGCCTTTTTCCTCTATGCTACCATTCCTCTTTTTAAAAAAAACTTTTGATAGCTCAGGTTTTCTTCCAAAATAAAATATATTACAACCAGCTGTACTCTAAAATAATTTAAGTTACTTCTAACTTTGAGTGTGCAGTCATGTTCTATACAATACTCCTTGGTATCTGCATATGACCTGTAGAATGACAGAATGCAAGCTTTGACACAAAATGTTTTATCTCCTTCTAAACAAATAATTAAATGAAAATTTCCAAAACTTCTGTAATGTATACTTTGAAGTTATGTGAGAATTATTGTTCCTAACTTCAAATTCTTTTTTTCCTTTATTCAGGCATATAGTCAACATTGGGGTACTTGTCATACAAATTTAAGTGGAATTGCGATGCGAGTGCATATGCATAATATGCTTCTAGGTTGCATTCTGTTTGTGTTGACGTGGCTTGAGGTAGAAATTACTGAAAAGAATACTTCTTATTATCATAAATAATGATCTTCTTGCAACAGATAAGCAGGCTGTTGAATTTTTTTAATCTGATTTTGATACTAGCCTGTTTGACTTTTTGATCAAATGTTTTTTTTATTTACCACCCATTTTAGCAGCTTGGTTCACTTAGCTTACGTGATGGCACTTGTTTATCTATGACAGCTCTCGTTACTAATTTCACATAGAATATTTACCATTTTGAAGGGAAAAAAAAAAAACAAAAAAAAAACACCAAAAAACAATACCAAGAACTGTGAAAAAGCAGGAGCTGTAATCAAATACTTTATTAAAAAAAAAAAAAAGTTTTTTATCTGAATACCAGACATGGATCGTATTTTCACTTTAATAATTCATTCTGTTTTATCATATAGATGACCCCAGACATTCCTTATATCCTTGACCATTCTGTGATGATATCAAGTTATTATCTTTCAGAAATAAAATACAATTTCTGATTGGTAAGTTTTTAAACCACATTATTAAAAAAACAAACAAAAAATCCTACCCAATGCTATTTGTTTTCAGGTGTGTGGGGTTTTTTTGGAAAGAGTCTTCATACTTTTCCGTTGCCAACCTGATAGTTTTCCATTCCTTTATTGGTGAATTCTCTTGCTTTTTCTCAGAAATATATGCATTATAAGTATTTGTGGAACCATCCTTTTACGTCTTCACAACTTCCTTGACAAAGCTTTTACCCACATTCCAAGAAGCTTACATATTGTGTTCAACATTAGCTATGCTGAAGTAATGCAACATGCAGAACTGGTAATGGTAAATATTCCAGTGGATGTTCTTCTGCACCTCAGACTTTTTAAAAATTGTTGGTTTTAAGCAAGTCATTCTTTTTTTCCTATTTTGCTCAAGTGCTATGGGAAAGATTTATTGCTGCTTCTCATTGTAGCCCTTCTTAAGTTCACAGATGCATGCGTGTCTGTGTTTATACATGTGCAAAACAGAGGTGTAGACTTTTTTAAAAGAACTTAAAGTGCCACCCATCCATGAAAGAAGTTGTTACTGAAATAAAGATAGTCCTATTCTCCTTCCTCTTTCTCTACTGAAGGAAAAAACTGTTAAAGGTTGTGGATATAATATACCTAAATTTCGATAAATTCTTTCATTTTGTTTCATGCAGTATTTTCCTGGAGAAGCTGGCAGCAAGCACGCTCTTTGCATTGTAAAGAACTGGCTTGAGGGTGGGGTCTGTGGTGAATGGAGTTAAATGCAGCTGGCATCTGGTGACAAGGGACACCTTAGAAGGGGGGCAGGGGATGCTGGTGGTCGGTGCTAAGGCCTGTCCTGATTAATATATTTCTTCCTCATCTGTGTGAGGAGACTGAGTAAACCCTCAGTAAGTTTGCACATGATGCCAAGTTGGAAGGAAGTGTTGATCTGCGTGAGGGTAGGAAGGCCCTACAGAGGGATCTGGATAGTTTGGATGAATGGGCTGAGGCCAACTGTGTGAGGTTTAGCAAGACAATTGTCTAATTCCTCACTTTGGATGCAATAACCCCATCCCGTTTTACTGGCTTGAGGAAGAGTGGCTGGATGGCTGTGTGGTAGAAATCTGGTTGTTTTAGTTGACAGTCATCTGAACAGCACGGTGGCCAAGAAGGCCAGTGGATCCTGGCTTATGTCAAAATAAGTGCAGTCAGCTGGAGCAAGGAGCTGATTGTCCCTCTTACTTAGCACTGGTAGTTCTGTGTTCACTGTATGGCACCCCGCCACAAGAAAGACGTGAGGCCCTGGAGTGCGTCCAGAGGAAAGGAATAAATTTGTAAATGATCTGGATCACAAATCTTATGGGGAGAGAGGCTGAGGGAACTGGGATTGTTTAGTTTGGAGAAGAGTCTCATGAGAGACTTTATCACTCTCTACAACTTCCTGAAACGAGGTTGTAGTGAGATAGGTGTCAGCCTCTTCTCTCAGGTAGCAGTGATCAGATGATAGGGAATGTCCTCAAGTTGCATCAGGGGAGATTCAGGTTGGAAGTTATGAAAAACCTCTTCTCTAGAAGAGTGGCAAGGTGGTGGAATGAACTGCCGAGGGAGGTGGTGGAGTTTTACATGCTTAGGGTTGATGTGGCACTGAGTGACATGCTTTAGTGGACTTGGTAGTGATGAGCTAACAGTTGGACTAGTTGATCTTAGTGGTCTTTTCCAACCTTAATGATTTTATGATTCCAGCCAGCTGTGCTGCAGGGTGTGTAGCTTCCAAAGTAATGCTTTACAGAGTTTTTTTTTTTTGTGTGTGTCAGGTATATATAGTTCAATTTTGTCTTTTTAGTTTTTTATTTTTTTAACCTTTAACTCTTATTTCAAAAACTACCTTGGATTATGTTCATACTTGTCAATTCTTGTTGCTTTTTATTATCCTGAGAAAAAAGATGACAAATACATTGCTGTGCATACTAACTGAATTAAATAGCATTGTCTTTTTGTATTCCTCTCATTCTTCATGTTCAGGAAATGTTGATACATCCTTTGAAAAGAATAGACTTAGCATTGATTTCTATTTTTTAGTTTTAAAATTATCATGAAAGATTTAAACCAAGATGTAGTGCTGTAATTGGCAGAACAGGAATGTATCATATATAAATGGTGCAGAGATGTTTGGTGGGCTTTACGGTACTAAGTAGTAATTCTCTGAGGTTTGAATGAGTTAGTTTGGTAAATACATTTGATAGCAGACTTGTCTGTGCAAGTTAGACCAGGGTGTATTATCAGATAAGTGGATTTCAGATGTTTCAGAGGGAGGATATGGCCTTCACTACCCAAAATCATTAATTAACCCAGAATGTGACCTCAGTAGTTAAGGGTATTCCCCCCCAATTTTTTAATGACGAATGTGAAAAGCCAATGCTATGAATATATTTGTTAAGGCTACATCCTAATTGCTTCTGTTCTGCCCACATGCGGAAAAAGGATCAAACAGCAAGAGCACAGCAGTTCTGAAATCTTGCCTTGTTTTGATAAAATGTCAACAGGAGATGAGCAGGGAAAGCCAGTTTGGTGGATTTACAGTGTCTGTGAAAGTCTATTTCGAGGAAATTTATGAGATATCTATGTTTTATCAATTGTTTACCTATTACAAATCTTTCCACGTCCCATTACATTTAAAACATTTTCAGTCAATTTAGTGTTGTTTTCTGACTTAAAAAAAAAAAAATCAGCTTTACCATGTTTTCATTTTCAAAATCTTTTTATCTAAAAAATATTTTTCACATTCAGTTTTGAGTGTAATGCACTGCTTGGCACTTTTGAGTGTAATCCAATATAGCATTAGGTGTGAGATTTTTAGAACCAAGAGATGGCTCCTAAAGAGAGTCAGGCTGCTGGTGTTTCTCTTCTGTTTTCTCTTTCACTGTGAGCACCCTTTGCATTTGATAAATGCATAAGTGTAGCCTTGTAACCCATGGAGTATTGTGTTGCAGTTGTAACAGACTTACAGGATTTGTGCTAAGCTAACACCACAGGCTTCAAACCCACCAGGACTTGTTTTGAGTAGCTTGGAGTTGTGTTTTAGCCTGTAATAACAATGACCAAGTCATTATTACTCACTTCATTTTAGTTACTTTAGTGTAACTTTGTGGTGGAATATCTTGTTTTATATATTTTGTGACCTGCAAACAGTAATAGCGGCCATGTGCTCTGTGTAAAAAGGACTCTCTCAGATAATACAGTACTGTCGTGTTAAGCAAAGTTCTCAGTGACTGGAAAAAGGGAAGCATCAGTGCCATTTTTAAGAAAAAGGAAGAACTGTGAAACAAGAAAGCTAAAAATGAGGAAGAAGGATACCATCAGCGTTACGCCCCTCCTAGTATATGCCTTGGGATAGTCACAGTTCATTGTACATACTTTTCTAGGCTATCATATCTTAAGATTCAGAAGGACAGTGGAAGGGTTAGCATGAAAGAAATCCACATATGCATTTTCCTATACTCTTATGTGTATTGAGATACCTTGCAGATATAAATGAGGTGCACTAGCTTATTCCATTAAATGTCTGTGGCTCCAAATATTTCCAGAATAAGTTTTCTTAAA
The DNA here is from genome assembly GCF_019238085.1 of Lagopus leucura. Lineage (NCBI taxonomy): Eukaryota > Metazoa > Chordata > Aves > Galliformes > Phasianidae > Lagopus > Lagopus leucura. Next base: position 21,462,182 of record NW_024962264.1, read on the forward strand.
GTTTAAATCCTCCTATTTAGCATTCTGTCAACAATGCTCTTTGCTGAAGTGAGAAATGAAGTATTTATACATTCAAATTCTGATTGAGCATCTGTTAAATTAGCAAAGTCTCATTTGCTTTCTCATTCAGACAAATTTCTGAAGTTATTCTTAAATAGTTGCCATTCTACCTTGAAGAACTTCAAATATTTAGAAAAATTCTATCATATAATTTACAATCGTATTTCCACTACGATTTATTACTTGCAAAAGGTAGCCTAGGACTTTCCACTTTCACTTGTGGAAATCAGTGTGGGGGAAAAGTGTTTTCTATAGCATTGTATTTAAAGGTTAAAATATTTGGTTATTGATTATTGTTGAAATGACTGTATTTGTTTTTGTATTGAAAGTGTTCTAAGATGGGAATAGTAAAACAAGAAAAGTATCTTAAGTCTTTCTATCTATCCTTTTCATAATGTGTCTTACACTTTTATCTCTATATATAGCACGCACAGTGGGAATTTAACTCTTTTCAGAACAAAACAATTTCTAGAATATGTCATGTCATTAAATAGAGGCCTTTTCCATTCTCATCTCATCACCATGCTCAGTGGTATAGCAAGCACTTGTATACTTTGACAGAAAGGGAATGATGAAGAAAGATATAAAACATGCAAATAAACCTTCTAACGTAAAGGTGTTATTTCTGACAGCCTGAAATCACACACTTTCCAGTTCACTATAGATATTCCTCTCCCAGATGTGTTACTTACCATTCCAACATAATCCAATCACTCCCTGTTTTCTATATGCTCTATTGTGAGCATCTGCAAAAAGACCAGGTTACTGCTTTGGTGATGGTAGATGTAGACGTTGAAAATAAAAAAATATCTTTTATTAGGATTTCCACTGTATTCCCTGATTATTTCATAATGTTTCACCATTTTGAATATAAGTACTGTAAGATCCTAATACCTTCATTACCTTCAGGCTCTTTGTGTTGTATTCTGCTGTGGTATAGTTTTTATTTGTGTATGTAATCTTTGTATTTTGCTCTTTTACTGTTCTCAGCATCTTGTCATCTTCTACAGAGACCTCTAAAAGTGATTCCTATAACTAAATTCCCCTTTCCCTCTTGAGCTCTGTCACTTAAAGTCACTTTTTTTTTTTTCATGAGTTCTTTTCCCTTGTTTATTTTTACAAATGCAGACTTGTATTTAAAAAAAAAAAAAAAAGATGAAATAGTTAAAAAAAAAAATCTCTTATTAAAGTGATGTACACTTAAAAGTACTGTCCAATGATGTTCCTTCCTACTTCTATATTGTCTGATTTTATTAGTAAGCTTTATAAGAAAGTTGGCAAACTTCACTTATTTGTGTGATATGAGAGCAATTAATTTCTTGTACTGCACTCGTTAACTCATTTTTTCAGTATGAATAAAATGTTTTGACACTATGTATGGTTCTAACTTCTGACAAAAATATTAATAGTTTAACTACACTCAGATTTCTTTATGTACCTTCGTTAAAGAAGTGAAATCCTAGAAATGTTTAAAACATCTCACATGTTATGACATACACATTAGATATAGAGCTATCAGTATGTAGAGTGCTCCAAAAGTAATGCCTTCTACTTGTTTCCGTGGAATCTATAAAAGCTGCAGAACGCAACACTACTTAATAGAGAAAACTTTCATCATAATCAACACTATTAGATGTACAGTTTTTTCTTGGTGATGAACAAGGCCCTGCAAGCCCCTATTGAAAACATCTGTACCACTGGAGATGACCCACTGTTGCCAGTGCTGCTGAAACACCCCATCTACTGCCTCAGTGTACTTATGTGCACAGTTTGGTCTCCATAAATGTGTTTATAGATGTCACTGGGTGACATTTTCAGTAAATTATACACCTTTGCTTTACATGAGCTTCTAAGTCAGGTGTCATTCTTTCAGACTGCATCTCTGCTGCTATCTGTCATGCAGCAGTAAGATTTAATGAAATAGCAAGTAGGATCAACGTCTCTGATCATCTCATCAACGTTTCCTTAGGATGTTGTAGGCTAACATAGTAAATTAGGAGGCATTACATTCAGAGCAGCTTTTGTGTTAGGTGTATAGCAATAGTTACTTGTGTAAAGTAATTTTTGATAGCGTGTGGCTAAAAACTGAGGTTTTGATAGCAAATGCTTAGGAATATCAGTGTGCATGTGTGCATGTTTTAAGTAGGCATATGTGTTGGTTTTTGGTTAAAGGAGTTGTTAATGACTTTAGAGAAAGGATGAAGAGGTTGCACAATTTTAAAAAAAAAAAAAAAAAAAAGGTGGTGTTGGGGAACTACAGGCTGTAAGACTGTAGGGGACTATGGGCTCTCCAAAAATAAAAATGCTGCATATGTGCAATACAGATGCATAGAATCACCAGTATTGGAAAAGATCTCCAAGATCATCTAGTCCAACTGTCCATCTACCACCAATATTTCCCTACTAAACTGTGTCCAGTAATACAAAATCTAAACATTTCTTGAGCTCCTGCAGGAATGGTGACTCGACTACCTTTCTGGGCAGTCCTTTCCAGCACATAACCACTCTCTTGGGGAAGAAATTTCCTAATTGTATGGTTGCACAAAATGAAAGATCATGGAGTTACACACCAAATACAGGAAGTTCCTATGCAAAATGGATTTGAAAACTCCTGAAGTAAAAGCAAGTATGACATCTGTGTTAGTAACAGCAAAAATATGAGGCTAGCTGAGATTGAGTCCAAGAATGAGAATGAAGAAACTGTTGATGTAAATGCCATATTCCTCCAAGGATGAAAATAGGAAGAAGAGACCACCCTCTAAATGTGGTTAACAGTAAAATCATCCTAGGGAACAGTTCAGGACTTAAACTTGTTCTAGTCCTCCCTATGTTACTGTGAGCCCCCCTGAGACCTAGGAGAGCAGGAAACATGAGTGTAACACTGAAGAAAGAACTCAGTATTAAAAAGTTTGCTTGTACTGGTTTTCTTTGTCTCACTGTTGGGAGCGAGCAGAATAACTGGGCAATCTGAACTGTGAAAGTTAATACAATTGTGATAAATCTGCTGATATCTCTATGGTTAGACTTAGACTAACAGTAAATTCTTGACTTTGTTTAAAATTGCTTGAGGTGGTAATGGTTGGTATTGGTGACCTGTAGGGCAGGCTGTTAATTTGGATGCAATGGTGTTTTCTTTCTTCTACTGGGTAGCTTATATGTCTGTGAGGGAGAAGGTAAGTTATTATATTCCAGAATTAGAATAATCTGGCAAAAATAGTTATGATTTCCAGGCTCTTGCTTCTATCAAAGATTTTATTAGCAAAGAATTATTCATTTGTTAGTAATGAATTAATGTTGCTAAAAGCCAATAAATGCTAATACCAACCCAGAACAAATGTAAGTTTATATACTAAGAGATTGCTGCAATGTAGTAATCATTAGATCCTTTAGTTTTGCTAAAAACCATTTTAAGAGATTATAGTTCTTTGTTGGTACAGCAATAGGATTTGTCTTCTCTGAAAATTACAATGATAGTAATTTATGTGTGAAATTATTACATATTTTCTTTAACTAATGATATAATAAAGAATTAAGATTTTTCTTTTTTCTTTTTTTTTTTTTAATTGTTGTTGTTTAATAATGCTGAATTTGTAGGTAGTGGTCATTCAAATCCCTGTCAAATCAGGAAAAAGAGAAGCAATAATTCCCTGGGGTGTTATGCTGGAAGATAAAGTTCCTCTTCCTTTTTTGAAGTAGGTGGTGATAACTAGCCCTCTGAGGTGCTACATATTATTAAAACCATAACAATGATATAGTGCCTAGTGCTCCAGAACCACCAAGATGGAGCTCAGTGTTTGCTGCTAGTATTTCAGCTCCACAGGGAGTGTGACAGATGAAGTGAGAAGTACAATCTTATGAAAAATCTCAATAGAATTAGACCAGCTGTTTTCTATAAATATTCAATAGCATCCAATAAAAACAACTGTAGAATTTTACATGCAGGGACAGCACACAGAATTAAAGAGTAGAGTATGTCTCTAGCTGGCAGTACATTCCTGTATGGCCTTCAGGGAGCACTAACAGGAAGACACAGTGGGTAGGGTTCCTCTTGTCTTTTGACCTCTGTGTATAGTAAATTAGCTTAGGCTTGCATTATATATTATTGAATAAAATAGACTTCTTAACTGACTTACCTGATTCTGAGACAAGTATTTAAAATCACGTGTACTACAGAAGTCATTATCTCCTCACCTAACTAAAAAAGGAGAATGGCAGAAAAACAGTACTCTGTGATTTTTGTATTGCTCATTTGTTCAAGGCGTCAAGCAGTTGAGTACTCCTGAAAGGTCTGCATGTGTTCCTGAATGCATGAACATGCAATCTGAAAAAGTCACTTCCTCTTTATAAGACTTCTCTGTTAGCCATTTTCTAACAAATTTCATGTTTTAAATGCTTTCGAAATGCTACACCTTGCATATTTTTTTTAATCAAAATGCTATTAAGTGCATTGCTGAATTCCCAATCTGTTGTATATTTCCACATCTATTTTAACCAGTTAACTTTGCAGTCATGTTTCAAAAATATCTGTTAGCTTTGTTTCACCTCAACCAGGATTTTTGGAAAATAGTTTAAGAATATTAAAAAAAAAAAAAAAAAAAAATTCCTATTCTTGTTTTTATATCTTTATTAATTGATTCTAAGATCAGCTTTTTCATCATTTTACCTCAGACTAGATGGAAAGGTAACAGCCAACAGTTGCTTTTCTAAATCACTTTCTCTTTTCTTTAGTTTCTTTAGTTGTTGTATTGTATTGTCAGTTTTCAGCCTTTTGGAAAACATGTATTCCAGGATTTGTTGAAAATTTCTATCATCATTAAATGTTTACACCGTGTATATGTTGTTTTATATCTCTTTGCTTGCTAATGGGACTGGAAAGCCCTTTATCTTTGCTGTATGATGAGAGGATTCATCATGCTCTTTCCTTCTGAGTAAAGAGTAGATGCATATATCTAACCTTTCTATTTTCTTCCATTGTTAATTGCATTACCATCTTATTCCTGTAATTAGTCTTTGTTAAAGTTTGCTTTCATATTCTTCATACACTTCTCTATTCTGTAGTCCTGCAATTTGTCAATTTTCTGAAGTCATAACAGCATTCCCTTTTATAACTGCTGCATATTTTACTGTTACATTTTCTTCTAAAAAAGAAGGCTTAGAATTTAGGTAAACCATTTGGCAGGATAAGCAAGGTGTGTTGTTTAAATATACTTGTAAAAATTAAAAAAAAAAACAAAAAAAAAAAACAAAAAAACAACCTGATGATCTACAGTTAGTGAAATGTTAATATTTTATTTTCCCGTGCCTGTGTGGGTACAAGAATAGGCTGAACATGCAAGAGCATGGGATCATTTATTTCCATTTGAAAATGTATGTAGCAAATTGATTGCTTATATTTAAAATATAGAGTAGCTATTTTTGTGGAACTGCTAAATATTTGGAATGTAAAACCGTAGTTTTGGATCTTCTGCACTTGCAAATATGTACATTAATTTAGAATGAAGGGAAGAAGATTGGCTCCTTGCACAATGCAGTCAATTGCAAAAGTGTGACAACACAGGCTGCTTTCCCAGTTTTTTTTGTAATGTCTCAGAATTTAGTGAAAGTAGTGAATGCACAACTGACATGGCAATCTTGTCTCATAGTTAATATTGAGTATAATTCTGCTATTTTATACAGGATAAAAGGAACTACTTCTAATTAAATCACGGGCAGTTAAAATTCTATTTAGTATTGATTGTTCGTTTAATAGCAAAGAAAGACTCCAAGATACCAGATCACTATCTATTGACATCCAAGCCCCTTGAGAGGTAATTAATGATGAAGCCAGAGGTATCGGATTAAACATTTTGTTTGTGGCTTATTCTGTCTGTGGGATTTCTTTCTGGCCTTCTTCACAATGATCATGCTGAGGAATAGACCTCCAGTTTTAAATTAAAGTGCCGCAACTGTCACATCAGATAGGGAAGACTGTTATTTCTTTTTGCAATGATTAAATAGCTAGGAAAATTTAAAAAGCTCTTTGAGAATTTTTTTCAGCTTGTGCAAAATGTGTTGAAGAAATAGCTGTCCGTGTAACTTCTAAATATTTACATCTGAGAATAGTCTTAGTGAGAAGAAAATCTGGTTTTATTTAGTAAATCTTTTGGCAGTTTTTTTTTAGTAATCTAAATGCATAGTTTTAAAGTAACATTTTGAAGTTAGTAAACAGTCGGTGATCTCCCCTCTCCTTTGCTCACCTTTCCTTCCTTTTAAATGAGGGATGTTGAACTCTACTGTTAACAGAAGATATGATAGTCTTGTAATTTAAAGTAGGTAAATTTTTCCTTTCCTTTTCTTTTTTCTTTCTTTCTTTCTTTTTTTCTTTTTTTTTGAGATTGATTGAAATATATTATGGAAATATAGGAGAACATAATACGGTGAAAGAATGTTAAACTCTTGGCAGTAGAATGATATACAATTAAAAGCTATCATTAGCTTTTTTTAATACATTTAAATAGTTCGTTAAGAACGTGAACTTAAATTTTACTTGAACCTCATAAAACAGCTTGATAGTCAAGCTATGAAAGATGCAAATATGAAAACATAAGTTTGGTTTTTAATAGTACACCACAAACTGATGTAATGTTATATCATGAAGGAAATGGAGAGCAGAACATTGTATGTTCACAGCTTATGTGCCACATTCAAATATGAGGCTGAAAGAATAACAGAACCAAACTGAAACAGAAGCATATTAGAAAAATATAAAATAAAATAAAAAAAATCATCAAAGCTATTCACTCCTGTGAAAATGAATAAATAGATTTAGATTCTTCAAGTGGTGGAACAGATGACTCATGGGAGGCCATGGTAGAAATCTAAAAAATCATGAAAGCCATGGAGAAAGAGAACAGGAAGGTACCGTTTATTGACTCTTCAACACAGGAACTGGGTTGTACTTAATGCAGCTAGCAACAGGAGGGAGCACTTTAGAAATTTAATTGAGCTGTAAAATTGCTTCATGTGGATGCTAAAAATTACACAAGAAGAGTCTATCAAGAGAAAAAAAGAATGACGTTGTTCAGAATCACTGAACTGTGAATTGCTGGAGGCTGAGAGAATATTCTGGGAATTATTGCATGATTGTCCTGTTACACTTTTTCCTAGATATTACATATTAGCTAACATAGTAAGGATCAAGTTATCTTCTAGTCTGATGTGGGCTTTCATGTTTTCTGTATTTAAAGGACTTATTGAACATGGATACAAATATTACTTGCTAATATATTTGCAGAGCAAGTTATTAGTGCCTAATGAAAATTCTAGCAAAGACTAGAAAAAAGTTGGGCAACGAAATTTTGTCTTCCTACAAGATCGTAGGTATTTGTAAAATTTATTTTAAATTATGCCCCTCCCAAAAAAACTCACAGAAAATCTGCTCCTTGCCATTTTTATCTAAAAAAGATGCAAATCAAATTAATACAAGCCTTCTATGTATTATATTTTCTGACTTTATTCAATTTACATTACTTCAGAAAGTATTTCCCCACCTAGGGAACTGTGAGATTTGATCTCACACTTCCTTGGTCCACTGCTTTACCTTCATCATGGCTTCTTTTTTGTTTTTACTCCTAACGAAAAAGCTACTATACACATTACAGAGAACATAATTACTGAAGAAGGAAGTAAAATAATGGTGAGAAAAACAGAAACATATCAAAGATATGCAGATTTCCTTAATATAAAGTGTTGTTTCATCCTAGAAAGTGAAGAATGAGGAAGGAGAATCTGATCGCAGAATGTAGAAGCCCTGCCATTAAATAATTACCACATTTTAAAACAGTTCAAAATATTTTGGAATACATATTATTTCATTATGAACAAAAGTCTACATCTCCCAAGTATATTTGTGCCTCTTCAAACAGACATAGGTAAACGTAAGTACAGCAGTCATAACACACTGTTTTTAGAAACAAAACTTCAGAAAAATAGGCTGAATGTTTTCCACTGAATGTATTCAGAAATGAGGGGCCAGTTCTGAGCCACTCTGGTGAATATACAGAGAAGACCCTTGGTGTCAATGAGCTTCCTGTATTTACAGCAAATCATGAAACAACACTGAATTATACTTACTTTCTAATGGAAAACATACATTCTTGAAAACTGATGTTACCCTAGAAATGGAAATTGGTAATTATAGACTACATCACATTTGATATTCATATCTGAGAATGGCTATTAGGTCCCAGAGGAATAAGTTTTCTTGTGTGAATAGGCTAAAGTGATTTTGGCCCAATCTAGAAACTATATATTTTTTTTCCTTTGGAGAGAAATATTTAAACAAAACTTTAAAGACACACAGGAGGGAAGATTTTCTAAATAAAGAATTCTATTGAGATTGAATGCTATTGTTCCAAGATTTTACAGCACATATTATCTCTTCCTACTGAGATTCCTCTCTCCCTCCTGCATTTTCTAATTGAAATCTTTTTGTGGAAAAAATGTCAATTATGCTTGTAATTTTGAATGTCAGCAAATTATGTCGGTGAGCAAGATTCAGAAGAGAGTTTGAAATAATAGTTTTAAGTTTCCTACAAATTGAGTTATGTGTAAGTATACTTCTGTAGCTCCTTTGGATTATTCTCTATGGCATCTCAGAGGTTAACATTATATACTCAAAATAAGAAGAAAGGTGGTCAGGAAAAAATTCATGAAATTTTCATTTGATATTTTTGGGTTGTGACTGACTTATCTGGGACCTGATGTTCATAGTCATGTCAGTGGCCAACTCAGAAGAGTTTTTTGATTAAAAACAACCAAACAAAAGTGCACTTCACTACAGTTGAGTGCAGAATTATATGCCATGCACAGAACAGTCAGCTGTACTTTCAGAGAGGAAGAAAACATATATAAACTGAGGGTAAGAGTCAGTGAGAGTGCCAAATATTACTTTATATGTCATATTGCACCAGGTTGTCTAATACAATCCATGGGTATATAAACAGGGAATGACGGTGGGAAGCAATTACTTGGTTTTATCTTTATATATTTATACATAAATATTTACCATGTATTGGCTTACTATAGACATGATGTATAGATCAGGCCAATATTGAAGTCTATTTGTGATGGTTACCATTAAAAGAATGGTGTAAATAAGGAGACATATGGACATGAGTTTGATGAATTTGGAGGGACTGAAAGCACTTCACCTATTTATCTTGTCAAACTGAGGTGATTTGATTACAGTCCATAAATATTTTTACAAGGTGAAAATAAAAGATTATTTAATTTAGCGGGAAAGGGCACAACAATGACAGCTAGTAGGAAGTTGAACCCACTCAAATTCAAATAGAAAGTTTGAACTTACTAGAAAAAATACGTGATTTTCTACTAGAGCACATGGAGATGCAGTACCTCCTAAAGATCAGTTTTTGTTACTGTTTTTGTGCAACCTTGTTCACTGCAGTTCCACACAACTTTAAATCATTTTAGACATAAAACGATATAAAAGCATAAAGTCTTATTTATTTTTCTAAGTAAACAATCTGTTTATGGCTAAAGAAAATGTTTCATAAAGCCCACTTAGATTTAGTATCATTTTGACTTCGATGTTTCCAATTCTGAGAAATAATAGTGATTATGATCTCTAAAATCATTATTTTGCTTGTTAAAGGTTATTGAGAAATATTTTTTTCTATTAAACAATGCCAAGAAAGTTATTCTTTTCTTCTCTCTTCCTTATTCACTTTCACATAAATGTTCCTGAAAATAACTACAAATTATGGTAGTTCAGTAACATTGAAATATTCTGCTGTCTCCTGAAAAAAGAATTTTGCCAAAACAAAAAGTATATTCTATACTTTGAATTTATTAGGGTTATTTAATTTGCAAATTCTTTGGCTCAAACTAGAGCAAAATTTAATAGTGAAAATCAAGTTAGAAGGATATTTTAAGAGTCTGCTTTAGAAAATGCAAGATTTTCCACCTGTGTGACCAGAAATATTAATGGGGCCAAGAAAGTACATGATCTCATTTGCAGAGATGGCAAGTTGTTTTGCAGAATGGTCTAACTCTCTGTTCCTTCTCTGTTATTATAAGGATTGAGAAAGGTTAAAACTCTGGTTGTGGAAAGATTCAGTGTCAGAATCCATCTAATACTTCTTCTGTAGTTAGTCTCTATCTTTTTACTAGAAATCTCAGAAAAGTTCACATTTCCTTTTTTATTCCTCTCTTGTGAGGTTCTGATCAATACAGCTGTGGGTTTTGTTTATGAAGCTACTTGTAAAATGGGCTCCAGATAATGCTGAGGCACTGATGTCTTTTTAAAATTCTGTTGTGTTATATTTAGTTAATAGTTTAGACTTGTTCAGTTCATGATCAATATGGATGATGGACTGTTCATATGATGCTTGCTAACTATTAAAAAAAAGATTCTGAGTGAGACAGGGGAATGAATATTTGGTACTTGTTCCTTTCAGAAAAAATGCATAGGCCAAAGTAACTGTTACCTTTAGAGATAAATGTATCATTTCGCATTAAAATGAGCTGAACAATAGCAATGGTAAACCTTGAAAATAAAAACAAAGTCTGCAATATTATTGAAAAGAGCTCTCTTAATTTTTTTTATATTATTATAATTATTATTTTTTTTAACCAGCCTCAATGGAAGAAATATGCTTAGAGTTTGACAAGAGGCACAGAAAACATAAAGTTATAAGAAGGACAGATAATTAGGTTTCACAGAGGTTTATTTATGGAAGAAACAAAGTTTTTCTTCAGTGGAGTTGCAACATTTTCCTTTATACACTTTGATCACAGTATGGTCAGGATTTTATTATACATGGAAAAGATCTAAGACTGATTGCATAAGAATTCTGTGAGTAGATAGTGGAAAGCATTAACAAAAATTATAACTGGTACATAATGTACTTCAGTAAGTATTAGTTATTATAATGACAGGTCAGTCAAGGTCTTCCAGGTTTATGATAACATAACTCCACACAGTCCTGAGAAGATAATTTGGGCCAATAATATATTATTTAGAATGTCCCTAAATGCAAACAAGTAAATTGCTAACACTGAGCCACATTAATTAAACTATGTCTTATTAATTACTTGTATACTTCTAAAGAGGCAGTCAAATGTTGCAGATACTGGTTTATAACGATTAATGATGTCCTGTTATAGAACATCCTGTTATACTGTTATGATATTCTTTATAAATTGACTGCTCAATTTAATCTACACGACAGTGTTACAGCTCCCATGTATGTTCTGGATTTGTGTTCTTTAGAAAACTTGTATAGGCCTGAAGAAGCATTCATGTTTTCTTTAAAAAAAAAAAAAAAAAAATTGTTTTTAATGTGTGGAGGATACTCTGTCATAAAAACAATGTCATGACTGTTTATATCTCAGTTTCAGCTCCCTGCATATAAGCCCACTCAGTTTTCCCACCCTATTCCTTACTGCACTGTAAGAGGAACTTTGAGTATCCAAACTAAAAAGTTCATGCTAATACCACTAAAAAACTGTTAATTATACACATCCACGATGTCCTTTGTAATCTCTACTCCTTTTTAATTCCTAGGACAATTTACTATGTTATGGTAAAAGTAAGGAATTCTTTTGTTCCAACTTTTTTCAATGTAGGCATAAGAATGATTTTAAGTTCTTAGCTCATAATTTCTCACTGTTTTAACCTTCATGATCCTTTTGTCAACACAAATATGCATGTAAACTTTGCCATGTTTTATTTAGTGTAAGATCTTTATGCAGAGGTCTGTCACTTTTTTCTATGTGAAAGTGGTAGTGCATACCTGAGAGAGTAATAAAGATATACAATAGAACTTAATAGATATTCCCAGGATAACATCCTTGGACAAAAGAAAGCATATATTGAGATTACCTTGTATATATATTTTCTAGTATATGTATTTTCAAATTATAAATCACTTTTTTTTTTTTTTTTTTTTAAGCAGATTTCCTTAAGCTTAGCTTATGTTTCTGAAAAAAAAAAAAGTGGTAGCAAAAGTTTAAGCTGATAATCAGATGACAGTGTGGAATAAAAGAAAAAAAAAATTGCTTTTGATGGTCTATTTGTACTTCTGGGCTTCAAAAAGAATGAGTGCTGAAAAGGGGTTTCCTTCGGGGGGAAATGGAGAGGGGCAGCTCAGAGTTTCTGTGAGAAGAGACTAAGGACTGCTGCTTACAGTAAGCTCCAGAATGGACCCAATGCTGGCCAAAGCTGACCCCATCAGTGAAGCTGGTGGCATCTCAGCGATAACGTATTTGAAAAAGGGTAAGAAATACTGCATGGTGGCTGTGAATCAGAACTGAGAAAAGGTATATTCGAGAGAAGCAGCTCTGCAGGCATCTGGAGTAGTGCAGAAGTAGGGCAGCAGATGCTCCAGGTGTGGAACAGTGGTCCTTGCAGCCTAGGAAAGGCCTGCGAAAGAGCATGCCATTCCTCTGCAACCTACGGATGCTGGATGGAGCTGATTTCCATGTGTTCCACAGAGGAGCCTATGGTGTAGCTAGTGCATATGTCCTGTAGGGAACACAGCCCAGACAGGAGCAGGTTTTCTGGCAAGAACTGAAGGACCTATGCTATAGCAGTCTGTTACTGAAGGACTGTATGCTGCAATATGAACGCTGGAGCAGTTTGTCAGGCTGTATCCCATGGGTGGGCCTCATTCTGGAGCAGAGGGAAGGTGTGAGGAGGAGGGACACATTTTTCATTTCATTTCCTCAGGCTGTCCTATGGGGAAGGGGGAGTGAGAGAGCAGCTTGACACACAGTAGTGCCAATGAGTTGTTCCAATAACTTTATTAAAATAAATAAATAAATAAAAATTCACACTTGAAGAAAGAAACTAAAGTTGAATTTAGATTGAATTTTATATTAAAAAACAGCAGAAGTCTTGGCAATTTTTTTTTTGTGGTATAATCCCTGTTTTTAGAGCTTATAACTTTCTTAATTTTCCAGTTATTTGGTTGTATTGCAGTAACCATTTTGTCCAGGCATGTCCAACCCACAGCCTGGCCTGGCTGGAAATGTGGCCCACCCAGTAATAGTTCAGCTGTCAGTGTGCTATGAAGGTTGTAACAACAGAAACCAACGCATAGAGAGGGAAGTGCAGGCCAGTACCAACTCACGTGATTGCAAATAATTGTATGTGCTTTGATGCTCTGGATACAAACAGGCTTTTGAACAGAGAAGAAAACACAGCTGTGCTTTCAGATTTGTTAAAGGAATTTGAGAGTAGGTTTCAAGATTGACAAAAAAAATCACCAATTTATGTTTGTGACGCCATTTCCAGTTTACAGACATATGTGACCTGCAAATTTTCAAGTGGAATGAATAGAGTTGCAATCAGATATTCAACTCAAAAATCCGATCATATCTCTTTACCAGACATTCATAAGACTTCTCTTATCAGAGAGAAATATCTCTTGCTTCACAGTCACACCTTATTTATATTATCACATCTTGGGGATACACACACTTGAGAACAACCATTGCCAAGGGTGAAGTACAGGAAGAGTAAAAAAAAATCTCACCAAAAGAGTCAAAAATCTCCAAGGAACACCTCAAGGGCTCACTAAGAATTCCAGCCTTTGCCATTGAACCATCCTGATGTATTGGTTTTGCAACAGCATTGCACATCTCACTAATTTTATGGTTTTGTTACTCTCTTTTAAAAAATATTTTAAGAAAAATATTAGAATTTAATGTTTTGTTATTTATGTATTAATGATTTTGTATAATTTGAGGGCTACTCTGAAAGCACATCTTATATTTTATGATGTTGGCCTACAGTGTCAAAGGTGGATGTTGGTAGTATGGCAGCAGACCAAACCTTCCCACCAATATCCCTTTATCTTTTGTTGCAATGTGACAGATGGCAGCAGAGGGATAATTAAAAAAAAAGACCTGTATGAAGCAAAAGTGTGTCACTGAATTCCTTCATGTGGAAAAAATGGCACCCAATGACATTCACTAATGCTTGCTGAACGTTTATGGAGACCAAAAAGTGGATGTGAGCACAGTGGGGCAGTGGGTGGTGTGTTTCAGCATTGGCAACAGTAGGTCACCTCTGCTACTGCTGATCTTTATAAGCGTGACATGCAGGCTCTTGTTCACTGTTGGAGAAAATAGCTGATGTTGGTGACTAATTTGCTTTACCAGGTAGTGTTGTTGTGCTCTTTGTATTTATTTCCATTTCCATGAAAATAAATTGGAGGCATTACTTTTGAACCAAGTTTAACATATGTGGCTCAAGACAATTCCTCCTTACTCAGTGCAGCCCAGGCAAGCCAAAAGGTTGGATACCCGTGATTTTTTGTCTCTTTCTGAAATACGGAACAGCAATACTATCTAGACTGTATGTTGCGAGTAAAAACTGTTAATATTAAAGCGTAATTGACTGAAATTGATGGGATCAGAGTATTCAAGATGTTTACTATGTCAAAGTATCTCAGGACTACTCTCACCCTTCACATTTCTTACTAACCATTGTTTTCCTGGCAGCAACATTTCTGTTCCAAGTTTCATAAAGTAGCACTGTTCTAGTGCTGGTCACATTGAAGATTGAGCAAAAAAATCTCGGCACCCTTGAAATGATTTGACTGTTTAAAACTCATTTTTTACTAAAAGTAAGCTTCCCAATTTTCAGGATTTCTTAGGATACAAAAACAAATGCATCTTGTTCCATTTGTCAGACTTCAGCATTCAAAAAGAAAATAAAGAAAAATTGCACTGAGTGAATAATAGAATTCTTTGATGGAACAGAATTTGTTCAGGAATGAGACATTAATGTCATTTCTCCAAAGCTGAGTCTCATTTTCAAAACAAGGGATTAGCCTACACCTAAAACAAAATAAGAAGCACATTCCTGTAAAAAGTCACACTGTAACTGTTGCATATGTTTGTAACTATGGAATGAATGTTCTAGGAAACCATGTTATCCAGTTTAAAACACAACTAAGTGTAAAACTAACAGATTTGTTCTTATTTAGATCAGTAGTAAGTTTTATTCAGATATATTGAGCAGCTTAGTATATATTTCTGAGGAATTGTTTATAAATGACTTTCTCAAATTGTCTTTATTGCTGGTGTCTATTCTCCAGACCTTTTATAGCTTAGGAAACCCTTTGTTATTCCACTATGGAAACAAACTGTATGAAAGTTAGGTATTATAGTGTGTAAAGCAGGAAACCCAGAAACACAGATAGAAACCTGGATAAATGAAACTTAGGGGACACTGGTTTTGTTAGTAAAGAAAAATAAGGAAAAAAAAAAAACCATGGTATTTGGGGGAAGAGGGTTTGTTTGTTTTTTTCTTTAGTTTTAGTTTTCTTTGCCTTTTGGGATGCAGTGCTGTTGCTCTGATATACCAGTACAAAGGACAGAGAGAGAGGTGTGCTGAGAAACAACCACTGTGTCTCACCACACAGTGTAGTGCTGCCAAGGATCGGTGTAGTCTATGAGCTCTGTACCTGTCTACAAGACCTCAGAACTCAGTCTTGCTGTCTGAACTCCCCTTCACCAGCCTGCAGCTTTGTTTTTACTTGATTTAGCTGCGGCAGCAATATCTCTAATTGTCTGGATGTTTAGGGCAGTCTTTTATGTTTATTAACTTTGTATAGCACAGACATAGTTTTATATTTTATACAGATGGCCTTGTATACAGTTTGTTTGTTGGTGGTAGAATAGTGGTTACCACTCTTATTCAACAGTGTACTGAGAATGTTTGGGCCTGGTGTGATATCTGGGACCTCTACATCAACAAGGTGTGGTGTAGAGAAGTACAGGCTCGGAATGATAGGAGGTGGGGCACAGGCTTGACACTGGGACTCAATGCTGCAGATAGCTGTATTATATAAATTATTATATAAATCGTCATTTAAAGCATGCAGGTCTGGACCAAACTGGTTTTCAGGATAATTGAGAGAACAAAGACGAGAAGCTGTTGATCAGTGGGAAAAAAGCGTCATATTCCTTAGGGATTCAAAGTGGAGATGGCCATCTGTAGCAGCCTCCATATTCCAAATGGAGGATGAAATCAATGATTACAGTATCCAGGGGAGCAGAGGAAAGGTGTGCGTGGCACCAAAAAAAAGTAATAACTCAGGAGAGCAAGTGTATGTGTATTATTATTATTATTATTATTTTCTGTTACAGTTAGATGTGGACTAATAATGATTCTCTTATTCTAACAATAAATTCTTAGCTTTATTTACACATATGATGTTTCTTTGCCCATAAGCAAGATTTCGAGCTCTCTGCTCTGAAGGTATGCTCTTGTAATCCTCATTGATCAGCATAAATAGGCCACCCAGGGCATATTTTTATATATTATTTTTAAGTATAGCCCAGTACTTCCTAAGACTCATTTTCTGAAGTGCAAAACATTATTTGCTAATAGTTTGTTATAACCATAATGAAAATAGTTTAATTTTAGTATCTTTTATGACAGTCAAAACTCCTTCCTAATAAAGTAATAAAGAAAATAAAACAAATATTTTTCAAGATTATCAATTAGATACTTACTCCATGCTAAGGTATTGGTACTACTTTCCTCTTTCACTTTCCAGCTAGAGACTTTCCCTGAAAAGCAGTATGAAAAATTAAGTTTGGTAGGTATGGGATCAAAATGATAGCTTTCACTCTACCAGAAGAATTTCACTTATATATATTTACACAGCATAGAATCATAGAAGAGCTTGGGTTGGAAGGGACTGCAGAGATCATCTAGTTCCATCCCCCTTGCCATGGGCAGGGTTGCCACTCACTAGATCAGGATGACCAGGAACCCATCAAGCATGGCCTTAAATGCCTCGAGGGATTGGGCATCCATCATTTCTCTGAGC
This sequence comes from Lagopus leucura, assembly GCF_019238085.1. Taxonomy (NCBI): domain Eukaryota; kingdom Metazoa; phylum Chordata; class Aves; order Galliformes; family Phasianidae; genus Lagopus; species Lagopus leucura. The sequence continues at coordinate 21,479,095 of NW_024962264.1, forward strand.
AGCCTGTGCCGTACCCTCACCACTCTTTGGGTAAAGAATTTCTTCCTGACATCTAACCTAATCTTTCAGTTTAAATCCATCCCTCCTTCTCCTGTCAATAACTACCTGCAAAAAAGTTGGTCCCCCTCTTGTTTGTAAGCTCCTCTCATGTATTGGAAGATAGCTATGTGGATTCCCCGAGGCCTTCCTCTCCAGCCTAAACAATCCCAACTCCCTTCAAACCTTCATCATTAGAGAGATGCTTCAGCCCTCAATATGCTCAGTATGCTTATTTATTATGCTTACATACACTTAGAAACACAGAATAAATCTTGCTGAATTTTTTTTCTAAAAAGTACAGTAAATACTGGTTCTTAACATGCTCTCTTTATGGAGCCTTCTTCACTGCTGTACAAGTATCTCCCTGAAAATACAGGCTAGGAAGATTTCCTGTACTATTTGGCTGTTAAAAAAAACACAAGAATACAAAACAGTTCAAAGTATTTTTGTTTAAGAGTAGCACTTAATAACTTTGTATAGTGCTCTTCAGATGCAGAGAAATATTATCTGCATTTTACAATTGGGTAATAGAAATATTTATACTTCATTGAAATTATGTGTAAAAACCTGACAGTATCTAAAGCTAAAATAAGATATTTTGACTCCTCCATTAGTTTCTGTAGTGCCGCTACTATTTTCTGAATCAGTATTATGAGCTGTGTTGATTGTGATGTCAGATTACACTGTCTACAGACTCAAGATCAGGATCCAGCATGACAAAAACAAAAGTATATAAACTATGTAAAGCATGACATGTGATGCAGAGTATGGAAGGATGACTTCCTCTGCCAAGCTGCAAGTACAAATTGGAAGTTATCAGGGCACTGACTGATATAATTGAAAAAAAATCATTTAATACTATAGAAGCTCCAATTTTGATACCTTTATGTTACATTTTGTTTTTTAAACTGTGAGAGTCCAAAGAAGAGTGGATTGTCCTTGTTTGTTCCATGGACTAACTGGTTTTGGCACTTAATAGAATGGCAATGAAAGAGGTTGTGCTCAGCTCTGGTATTATTTCTTATGCTGCAGAAGTGGTTATTATATTATAAATGGAAAAAAAAATCAGAATAAAAAGATTACTTCATTATTAATAAGCTAGACAAAGAGAAATATTTTGACAGTCATTTAACATGGAGCTGAATCACTTTAGTGTGGGATTTGCAAATCACATCTTTTATGAATTATTGGTCTACTACACTGATTTTGTTGCTTGGCTGCAGAGTAGTTGCTCAAGATTAACAGTAGTCTAGAGTACAGAATGACTATATGCAGAATTCTATGTACTTCACTCGCAATTATTTTCTTGTTTTATTTTCACATGCCTTTTTGTTGTTTATAAACAAGGATTGGGAATTTTTCTACTTGGAATGGGTCCAGAGGAGGTCCACTGGAGCACCTCCCCTGTGAAGAGAGGTTGGGGGATTTGGACTTGTTTAGCTTGGAGAACAGAAGGCTCTGGGGTGACCTCACTGTGGCCTTCCAGTACTTGAAGGGAGAATATAAAAAGGAGGGGGAACAACTGTTTATATGGGTTGGTATTGATAGAACAAGGGGGAATGGTTTTAAACTAAGATGGGGGAAAAAGTTAAATATTAGGAGGAAGTTTTTTACCCAGATGGTGGCGATGCACTGGAATAAGTTGCACAAAAAGGTTGTAGATGCCCCATCCCTGGAGACATTCAAGACCAGGCTGGATGTGGCTTTGGGAAGCCTGGTCTAGTTGTTGGTGACCCTGCCCACAAGAAGAGGGATTGATGATAGATGATCTTCAACGCAGGCCATTCTATGATTCTTTGATTCTACTTGTTCTGCTTTAAAATTGTCAACAAAACTTGAGCTCATTTCCAGTTCCTGTGTTTGGTGTATTTAATTTTTTTTTTTCATTTTTTTACTTTTCCAGTCTGCTTTTTAAATAATGATGCTTAGGAGAAATTTTTTTTGCCAAAACTTGATATCCATCAAATACTATGAGCCAAAATTGTACCTTGTGTGATTTCAGTGCATTTATTAGTGTTGTGTCAGAGATTAATCTGGCCTCCTGAGTTCTTCTTTTGGCAATGAGAATAAATAATTGAGATTGATATTCTTGGAACTGAATATCATTCTTAGAAAAATTATAAAATAGGATAAAATAATGAATATTTATGAATAACTTTACAAGTTATTCTTGTATAACAAGTCCATGCAGTGATCACCTTATTTTTTTAAAATATGATTTAAGGTTCCAATATAGATAAGATCATAGATTCAGATGGATTTTTCACCTATGCCATTTGTTTCCTCTTGTTTTATACCTTCCCACAACTCTGTTATGAAACAGCACTAATATTAGTCCTCCTCTTTTTCAGCCCTCAAATAGCCTACTGTGCTTCTCCAGAGAACTTCACTGTAGAGATGTATGAGAAAGAACACAATTTTTTGACATTCTGTCCAATGATAAAATCATGTAATTTATCATTTTCTGTTCTTTAAGTGAACTGGATAAGAGTTTTTAATCAATAGTTGCCACCTCTAATTACATCCTTTGTTTTCCTGTCTCTCTGGATTCCTGCTAAATCATTAAAAAATCATATGCTCTACCATTACTCATAAGAGTACATTGAAAATTTTGAAACCCCAAGGTATCTTAAATGGAGAGAATTTTAACAGAATGGCAAGCTTTCTAGGTTTTGATACGAGTATGTTCATTTCCTTATTTATTTATCTATCTATCTATCTATCTATCTATTTATTTATTTTTGTGGAAACTTTGGTTTCATATTCAGTATTTACAATTACTTAAATAACCAAAAGGTTAAGAACTGTTTTAACCTTATACTCACAACATGTATTCATGCCGATAATGATCTCCGGAAGAAGAGATTCCTATTGAGCAGTTTGCACAAAAAGTGACAATGTAATTCTAACAAGCACAGCTGAGTGTATTTCTACTTATTGTTTTTTTTTTTTTTTCTTGAAAAATAACCTTTAAAAATGATGTAGCTTTGAACAGCTAGAAGATACCTATTTTTAGCTATGGTTGTGAGTTTTTGTTGTTGTTAGGTAAACATTAATACCAGCAGGTGGAAATGAATGTTTGTTTTTCTTCCCTCTCATTTGATGTTAAAATTTCACCAGTGAAGTATGGTCATAAAATGGTCTCTACTGCTGTCATAATGCTGTGCTTTTTACTCTTCTGGCAATAAATCAAATTCAATCTATTGCTGAGCATAAAAAATATAGTTAGGTCTGAGAATAAATTACTCATCTTTTCCAGCTAACTCCCAAATTATTATTTATACAACATGCTAACCTATGCCAAACGTTGATATAATTAGCACATAATAAACCAAATTTGGAAGTGAGTCGTTATATAAATTTTAATAATTCTGGATAAAAATGGAAATGATCCATTATCTCTTTCAAAAGTTTATACTGCATCTGCATACAAAGACAAATACAGTAATACATGATAAATTATTAAGTCTGTCATGTTTTGACAATTTTGGTATAATTGTTTTCAAAGTCACTGCTGTGCCATGGTAGTATTCTTGCAAAGTTCTAAAAGCATTAAGATGCAGTTGATTTTTGTAATGGATTACGCAATATTATTTTTATTCTTTGTAAAGGATTTATTTCAAAACCTATAACCTTAATCTTGCTATCGGTGTCATATCAGCCTGCATTAATTTACCAGGTGTTGTCAGTTTGTAATATATACTTTCAAATAACATACTAATTATAAATGCTACCTCAACAGAATTATAAATGGAAGTGTGTTTTTTCAGACTATTATTGTTGAATAATAAATAGCAAAGTGACATGATGCTAGTGCGATTTTGACAACATTTTTAATTAGAAATAGTTAATGGATTCAGTAGATCCTGTGTGTGAATGCAACTGTCTCTTAGTTTAGATTTCATATTAAATCTTGTCAATTAGATAAAATACACAACATTATACATTACAAAAGAATAAAATAGAGAAGACTAGAGGTAGAGCTAATTATTTTCCTACCTTGCAGACTAGCAATATAATCTATAACATCATACAAAACCTTCAGCTTCATCTGAGGCAGTTCCTCCTTCTGTCCAGTGTACACCTAATGCATCCAAATGGGCCCATCAATTTACAGAGGCAAAAAAGCAAGAATATAAAGAACACGTTTTTTTTCTTTTATCACAGGTCTGGCAGTTGTGTTTTAAAAATTGCTTAAGGCTCTCATTGACTTAATGATGTAAACAGTGTCAACTAGAAGTAGATTGCTCTGTGTGCAAGTGGGTATATAAGTGGGTGTATACTTATTATCTTGAGTAGTGAGAAGAGGTGTCTGACTTTAAGACGACATTCTGATCTGGAAAGAATTACATTTGTTGCTATAATGTTTGTTTTTAAAGCCTTTTATTATTTTTTTTTTTTCCATAAAGTTATAAATAGATGGATCACTGAGAACAGTGGCAATTGTGTGAGATCTGCATCTGTTTCTTCTGCAATAAGATATACTTTGGCCAATGCGAGTTCAATATGATTATGTCCCAGAGTTTAGAGTAATAGAGTTGCTAATCTTTTCAGATGGCTCTAAGAGCTATTTGAAGTATAGCTTCTGTATTTTCATCTGTACTGTCAGGGAGACATTGCATTTATCTGTGTTCAGGAAAACATCTTTGTAAGCAGAAGGAGTAAGATTTTTTTTTTAATCCTACAGTGCTGTCATTATAAAGAGAGAATGGATATCTCTTTCACTGTAATAAATCATAAAGCAATACTGTCACTAATGAAAGAATTATCTGAGCTGTGGTTACAAAATAAATATAGTTGTGATTCAATGTTTTTGACAAAATTTTTCCTTGGATACTATTTTGAACCTCTTTAAAGCCATTGATGTAAAAGAAATCTGTATTTACTTTTAGGAAAATTATATAGTTTTACTTTTTTTTAAATTATATTTTAAAGTGGTAGGGAGTGGGCAAGAAGCATTAAGTATAGGGCAGGTAACAGAATAATATTTTTCTGTCTGCTCTCAGCAGTGAATGTTTGCTGAAAAACTGAGGAACCCCATCTACCTGTGGTGATTCACAGCAGGTAGAAGCTAGTATAGGATTCTAGAATCCCTTAAATGTTTGAAGGGGACATCTGGGAGTCAGAGCACTGCCAGCACAAGGCAGGACAGCTTGTGCTTTGTGTACGTTGTGTTGAAAAACTGAAAGGGTGAGGATTCCACAGAATCTGGCCATTTCTGCAGTATGATTGAAGTTAAAAGCACGTTCCTAAAGGTGAGCAAAGATCAAACCAGCTGCAGGACTGACTCCTATGCTGCAGGCAGCAACGTGTATTGTTTTACAGTGTTTTCTTGCTATGGAGGTTACTTAAATTAGCCTTTGCAGTGGAAGAACTGCCTGCAGTATTCTCCCTAGTTGTTCATTTGAAGCATTTCACATGATCTGAAGAAATCTGAAGCACAGTCTTTCCAGCTGAGAGACCCTGGTCCAGCTGAGCTGCTTCCATAGAACCTGTCATCTCATTGGTGGTTTGCTTCATTTCTACGTGCATTCAGATAATTTTCCATGGAGAGCTTATTTGAAAGGCACAATACAATGTTGAGGCTTTTTGTCCTTTGGAGCAGGAACTGTGTCCTTTACAATATGCATCAGGCAATTCACTCACATATCACTAATAATTGTAACCTTGTTGAGAAAGAATGTAATCTTTATGTGCAAGATAGGCACAAAGCAGTACAATTAAATAGAATTTGTAAATGCTTTTAAAAGTGGAAAAAAAAATCATTTCAGTCAAGTCTTCTCAACAGTAGTGTAAAGCTGAAATGGTATTTTAAATGGTATTTTTCAGAACGGTTTCTTAGACATTCTCTTCTTGCCATCTGCAAGGTTTAACACGTCTGGCATCACAACAAAGCATGTATGACAACTGTTGGTAAATTTCCTTGTAACAAGCCAACGAAAGATAATTATACATCGTTATATACTTTGAGATTAGACACACAAACAAACAAAATAAGGTATGACTGATCAAATATGCAAATTAAATTATTAGGCATTACAAAATTATACAATTTGTATTTATTTCAGTGCAGTATTTATTGCGTTCCAATTTTTTTTTTTTTTTATGGAGTTCAATTACAGCCCTACTGGAGTGGACTGTACGATGTGTAGCCTTTGCCAAAAGAAAGAACATGGCAATTATTGAATAGATGGTGTATTAACACCAACAATTAGGAAGTATCTCTTTTCTATTTTCCATTTAAATGTATTGTCTATTTTGAATAGTTATCTTCAGTTACTACACATGCTACTTTACAAAATATCTCAGTCTCAGCATTTTTTCTGAAATTAGAGGAAGCTGAAAGGGATTTGGAACTTTAAAAAAGTTGAGTATCTTTTTCTCCTTCATACCATTAATACTGTAAACTTTAATCTGCAATCCATTCATAGAATCTAGCAACTACAAAGGCACTAGGACCATAATGGTTGCTAACAATGTAATTATCTTCTCTTTACCTTGCAAATGATCTAAGCAGAGGCAAAATCGTCTGCAGAGAGAAAATTAAGTTCTGAGCCCAAGTTTGTTTGTTTGTTTGTTTTCAGGTTACTCTACAAAGCTAACAAATACTGAGCACTGTCCACCAGTCCATATTCTTTGCTTAACAGTCTGCAGCCAAACAGCCAGTTGAATGTCATGGGAATAGAGGGACAGGAGTGGAAGAACTGAAAAAGAGCTGTTTGGTTTCTGAAAGAAGGTGGTGTCTGTCCTCTTAAACTGAATTTTTCCTGCGGTACAGATTGTGGAAAGGTTATATTCTGTCTGTTCTACTGCAAGATAAATGGTGATTTAGGCAAAACTAGTCAAAGAAGTCACCTTACAGTTGAAAATAAACAGAGCAAAACAGTCATTTGCAATGCAAAATACCCAGCAAGCATGGATGAGTTTTCACAATGTTTGCCATTTGTGTTAAACAATAACTTAGTTTCAAGCTAGATCAATTAAAAAAATTAGTAGGTATAGTTGCCACCATTATTGCCTGTTTTTGGAAGAATTATAATGAAAATTGTTTCCGTAGCATGATCTTTTCCTGTATTTCTACAAGATATTTGTTTAAAGTGAAGGTAAAAAAATGTGTGAGGCTCACTCATTCACTCTTATGCATACACTCTTGTACATATTCTACACTGCTTTGGAAATATTGTTAATTAAGTCTTGAGATGCACTGGAAAAGCAGGGCAAAAAGCAAAGGTATAGATACGGATCACTAAAGATATGAAAATCTTCAGATGGTAACTTAGATTTAAATTTGACTTTGCCAGCTAAAAAAGCCACAGTATTGTGGCTTTTGAGGCAATATTTTTACATATTTTTCTCTCTTAGAAAACATTAGTCCATAATGAAGTCTTACAGAGAAAAGGACAGTTAACATAGCAACAAAATATGTTTCATTAACACTTAAGTTTCAGACTATTAAAAAAAAAGACTTCATCTCTAAGATTGAAGGATTTTTAGAGCAAACTTTTATGATGACAAGTATTTCTGGAGAAACAAAGGAATGTGCAAAACTAGAGAGCTACTTGGTACTGCTTATTGCTCAAATGAGTGAGAATTTACATTAGGCTATATGGGCATGTCTCAGCCCCATCTAAACATTGATGTACCAGTCAAGTTCCTTGCCTCTTCCCTTATATGTGTGTACATACTTTGAGGAAGGAAAACATCAGACTGAAACCTTAGCTTGGATCTTTTTTATAACTGTTGTATTTTTTGGTTTCAAAATATACTCTTTTCTTCAATCTCACCTTCTCAATTTCCTTTGAAAGCTCTAATTGTCTGAAGGATTATTTTGTTTTTTGCCTTTCTTCTTCCTACTCTCTTTTCAGAGTAAGAAATACATGGAAATATATGGAGATTAATTTATGACATAGTTAAATCATATTCTGAATACATATTCATGCACGTACATCCATACAGTGGAAAGGTTTAGAATGTAAGAAGGTTGAATCAGTAAATTGCACATTTGTTTTTGGTTTATGACCCTTGTTAATCCAGAAGTTCAGTATCAAACTTTATATATCAGTTAAAAAATAAGTTTTAAAATCCAAATCAAATAGTAATGACAATCTCTTCTTATTCCATTGTGGTGTTTTTTTATAAGTGGAGAATAAATTGCTTTTCACTTTCACCTTTTTTCTCATGGTTAGATGTTATTGATACCAAAGCTAAAATTCTGTTCTTTCTTACTAGACTATCTCACGTGAATCTGTATTTCTGTAGCTAAGCTTCTAGTAGACAAACTAGTTAGTTTAACCAGGCTTCCTTACATTACACTGCAGCCAAATATATAGGCAGGTCTGCACTGAGATTTCTAATACCTGTTCAGCTCAGAGAAGCATTGGTGCGATTATCAATAAAACTCTTTTTTTTTTTCACATTAGATGGGTGTGAATCAAGTGTTATAAATGTACAGGAAGTCCATATTAATTATCTCTCCTATTTTATAGAAAGGGCTGATTTACCACTGTAGGTACTGTTACATACTTGTATGCCTAACCACTGTGGATACGGATAGTTTTTATATGTATAGGAAGCTTGAGACAGCTTGCTCCAGACTCATTATTCAAATATTTACTCTCTCTCTCTCTCTCTCTTACTTATGTCTTATGTCTCTCTCTCTTAATTATGTCTTGTAGGATAATTTCTTATCTGTAAAAAAAATAAAAAAAACAGAAAACATGAAAACTAAACACTATCATAGGATAGTGTTTAGTTGATCTCTGTGTGTATCATATGTCAAATCTGTTTTCCTCATGGAGTAATTTATAGATGAAATTGAATATAATTGCACCATAAATGCATTATATACATGACCTCTATATAAGGCAAAGGCAATTATTATAAAGCTTATGATCATATAGAAATTAAGAATTTGAAGACACCAAGACATGTGAAAGTGTTTTTAAATACTGAATGCTTGATGACTGAAATGTAAAACTAAAATGCCTAAAAAAGATTGATAGTACTTAGGAAGAAATGGCTTTGAAAAGTGAAATTGTTTCACAGATCAAAACATTTTTTACTCTGTGCCACGTAGACCGTTGTATCAGAGTAGTATGATCACTTTGTGTGATACATTCATGTAACTCAATAAAATAATAAAGGGAATTTTTCTAAGGTTAAGAATTTGAAAGTATTTTTAAAGCTGAGTGAAATATTCTTATTTTTAACAGGATTTTCAAGTTTCTGAAATATAAAATTGCTGAAGGAAGAACTGGATTTCAGAAACAGGGAAAACCTGTTGGGTTAATAAGGCTATCTCTCAGTTGATACCTTATTGTTCCTTATAGTGAATTATCTAGCCTAATCTACTGTTATTTGAAGTAGACCCTCCAAAAATTCCTTCCACCATTTAAGACTTCATGGATTAGTCTTGACTAGGGCTTATGGGAGCCTATATTCTGACAGTAATATTACTTTAGGGTAATATGCAAGAAATAGAAATATTTAGATGGAGAGAAATATGGTGCATCTACTGGGAATTAACTGTTCAAAGAAGAAAAGTAGATTACTGCAGTCCCTGATAAAGTACATCTTTATTATTTCTGTTGATAAATTAGTCTGTTTTCACCTTTACTATCCATTACTGCCCATAAATCTCTTTCAGTGTGCCAACTTTCACAGTTCCTCCAAATCATACCATCCTGATTGGTTTATTTTTCTCTGGATTAATCAGCCAGTGCTTTTCTATAACTATTTTATTCTTTATATTGTGCTTTTGCAGTTGATTGCCTACTGTTAGTTCTTGCTGAGACTATTTCTTTGTCTTCCTAGCAGCTAACTTACATCGGAAGCTCAGCCTCTCTTTCTGCTTCTCTCTCGTCAGAAATTGCAGCATTAAAAACTAGCAGAGGTGTCCATCTCAAGCTTTCAGGATCTACTTCATTAATATGTGACTTTGCTTTCAGTTTCTCCACATGACTTGAAAACAGCTGTTCCATACCAATAGTTACAAATCTGTCTTCTGTCTATCATGCTATGGTGCTGCTGGATTGTGGCAATATCATATGGACATGTATGATCCTGTAGCTCAACTATTTCATTCAGTGGTGATTTATTTTTCATTGATGGCAATTAAGGTATTCTAATATTACATTTTTTCTGGAAAGCCAAATAATGGCTTTGCAGGGGATCTCACTTCACCCTCTCTTCTAGAACATAAGTAACTGAAATCACTGAGAAACCTTCTGAATCCTTGTCTTTGATACTGGGACATGATTGTTATGCAGGAGACAATGTAATTCTTCTAGTAAAGCTGTGCCATAGAGAAATATCCAAATAAATAGCATCCTTTCTCTGTTTTTTTGTAAGAACATAAAATAGGAACAGTTCAGCATCATAATACAATGTTTTGTGATCTAGAAAGAGTTTAGCTAACAAAGACTCTGACAATAAATATTGTTAATGTTTCCATCAACTTCAAATACGCTCACTACAACCTCCTGATTAAGCTCTCAGATTGTTCACGTCCTTGCTATTATTGTTCTTTAGCTAAATATATAGAAATTCCCAATAGAATTCAATTTGTTAATTTAGTTCTGCTGTTTGCTCACATTCAAGTCATTGATGAAAATATGAAAGCGCAGATTTAATGCAGCTGCCACAAGTAAAACTTGGAGAAGTTCTGATAGCCATTCACAATTTCTTCTCTAGCATGAGTCTTTTTTGTTAGCGGTTACATTTTGTTTCAATTGCAAAAATCAGTGCAGGTATAAAGTTATACAGATGCTATCTAAATACTTACATTAAAGTTACACAAATATTTTAACATTTCTGTTTCTGCGTCCTAAAAAAAATTACCCATTGCTGGATAGTAAATTGAACTAGTAATTACTTTTGAACATGTGGGTTGGCTATTTTCTGCTTGAAATAATTACCCAAGGAAGTCTGTACCAGGGCTATCAGCAGGAAGCTAACAACTGGTGTACTGGTGAAAAGAGTTCAGAAAGCATTCCTTTTTTTTTTTTTTTTTTTGCCAGATGGAGGAACAGATGGATATGTAATGTACACAAAATCTAAGAACATGATCTCAGCTCACAACCAGCAGCAACAGTGAAATGTTGAAAAATCAGTTGTACCTAGTCTGCAGTTGTAGGCATCAGGGAGTCATGGCTCTAAAACCAAATAATGAAGTGAATATTAGTGTGTTAAACTTCTAAAGACAACAATTAGAAAGTTTATTTCTGAAAAAATAGATCTATCACCATCATCACTATGATTTATAGTTCTAAATCATTAGATAAATGATAACACTGTTTCATTAATCCCTTAGGGGTCATTTTATGGGCATCTGACGTGTTCTGAGTACATGTTGTGCTGTAGTTTCTAAAATATCAATGTTTATTATTTATTTGTTCTTCTCAGTGGTCGTATGCACTGTGTTTGAAATGCTGATTTTCAGTAACAATAGTTTAGCTTTTGAGTATAATCATACATGCTATTTTTCCCGCATATGTGCCCTATTCCCTCACTGCTAACAGAACTGACATTTCAGTCTCAGCACAATTAGAACACAATCAGGGTTGTAAATGCATTGTCAGGTTGTGCTGTACATTACTGAAACTGTTCCTGTATTATTTTGGGGTCGTTGACTGCTAACAATATGAAATGTCATGAATATGAACTAAATCAATGTGATTACCACAGTGGAAAAATTAATCACCTAGCTTGTCTTTATCATTTGACTACCAACAGGTAGGAATCTATAAACATGAAGGCAACTAAAAAGTACCTAGGTGTGCTCTTGCATATTTATCTTCTTGATAATAATATCATTGAATAGAAGACCCTTAGGGACACATTCAACTTTTGATGTAGAAAACTGAGGAGTGAAAAGAGATTAAGTAAATGAACGTAATTTATAATTCTTTTTCTAACTCATAATAAATATTCGTAATGTTGTCATAAAATACTTCAGTAGAGTCAAGGCTTAAGTAGGAAAAGTATAAAGAAACAAATAGAAAGCAAGCTAGAAGGCTTTTATGCTGATAACAGAGAGCCTTTAATGCCTTCACAATCACCTGCAGGAAAAAATTTAGCTATGCATAAGAAGACATAATAAGCATTTAAGGGGATTATGTTTGAAAAACAAAGCCAAAAGCTTCTGATAACATTTGTGTTATAATTGCTGTTTAAAAAATGATCTAAGATAATATATTTCAGTGTGCAACTGAATTGTAAAGCCAAGATAATAACATAGAAGTCAAATCGGTTGATGAATGATACTGTATTTAAAAAGAAAAAAAAGAAAAAAAAGAAGAAAAAGGAAGAAACTCTAAAATGCAGTGGATACTGAATTGAATAAAAATTCATAAATATTTCCTCAAATTTGCGTATGAAATGTTTGTGTTTTCACATTCCTCAGTGCTCATTTTTGTAATTGCTTTTCATTACCATAAAACGATCACTTCCTACCTTTCAGTGTGACCAAATAAACATCCATAAGTACTGCTTAAAACAGTTTCAGTGTCACATGAATGACTACCTGTGGGGACATACCTGAGTAGAAGTGCTTTAATATTTTCTGGCAGAATTGGTATTATGCTTATTTACTATGGATTCAGGATCACATGTAATTTGACATCTGAAGACTCAAATATCTGTAGAGTTTTACTGCTGTCTACAGAGGTTCTTCAAAATACATAATTAATATACCACATGAAAAAAGGAAGTCAATATTATTAATAATGTTTACTGGTACTATCGATTTAATAATACCCCACAAACTAAATGAACTATTAACATTTTTGGAACTTATTCACTGAAGAATTAGTGAAAAGAGACAAGCATTTTAAAAAATTGAAACATAAGAATTAAATATGATAAAATATGAAATTGGTTTGTTTTGGCTTCTTAAGGACAATTTGCTGACTTGTGATTTTAAAAGTACATATTTTAATTGATATTTTCTTTTTTTCTCTCTCTCTTTTTTTTTTTTTTTTTTTTTGTGGCAGTGCAGGGTAATATTTTGTATGTTTTATTTTTCAAGAATGTGATATTGCCAAAAATATAACCCATCTTAAATTATACTGATAGATTTGATTGTCAAGGAACTATAAATTATTTGTACCATATATTCCATAGATTAGTCCAGCAATTATCTAAAACTAAAACCTTGGAAAGAACCACTTTTTTGAGGATTGTAATGGTATACTTAAGCAGAATCAAAAAAACAGAAAAACTACATATCCTCTATGTATGTCCAAGTTCAGAGATTAGATATTTTAATAACATCTATTTTTTTTTTTTCCAGATAAAGGCAGCAGAAATGATTTCTGTTGTAAGTTGTTCCCCTTTTATCCATGAAAAGATAATCATGAAAATGCTTATTTCCTAAGATATAAGTCTCCCTTAATTTAATGATATTAATGTCCTTACTTGATTTAGTAGTCATAGTTTCCCTTACAGTCTTACTTCCAGGCTAATTTAAATAACAGAAGACTGTGGTAATCATACTTAATTGGTTTAATTTCTTAAGAAAATTCCTTTACTCTTCTGTTTGCCATCTTCTTACCTCATTTTATATCACTAAGTTCAATTTTGGATTTTAGAAACAGTGTGTGTGACAGCTGCTCACAATTAGGTGCTGATCTCTTCTCCCTGGTAACCAGTGACACAAGGCTGTGCCAGAAGCGGTTCAGAATGGACCTTAGGAAAAATTTCTTTATTATGAGAGTAGTCAAACACTGGAAAGTGCTTCCTAGCAAGGTGGTTGACATGGCATGTCTTTCACTATTTAAGTGGCATTTGGACAATGTCCATAAAAATATACTTCAACTTTTGTTTTGCAATGTGGTGTTCATACAGTTCATACAGTTCATCAAGTTACACTTGATGATCTTTGTATATTCCTTCCAACTATTATTCTGTTCTAATCTCTTTGTGTTCAGTTCTGTTTTCTATCCCTTCAGACTCTTCTACTCCACTCCATTCCATTCCATTTCACTCCATTCCATACTAGTAAGAACAGGAACTTATAGTCATTGTTATGGTCATTTACAGCTTATGGCAGCAAATGGCATTGGAATGAGCAGTATCACTTGTTGGTTTATTGAAGGTATAGTCACAATTGTGTTCCTTTACATTTATTCTTGAATGCTTACCACCATAATAATTGTGTTCTATTCAGCTCATTGTTTTTGTCAGCTGCTTGTAACTTCAGTAAATTCTATTAAAAGTTCTATTAACTTGTTCAGAATCACGTGGGAATTTTGATTAGTATTTTGAAGAAAAAAATTGTAGAATAAAGCAGATTTAGAATAGTCTTCCTTGATATTTTCTTAAAAAGTGTATTTTATAAAAAATATAAATGGAGATGTTATGTTTTCATAACTAGTGCATTTCAGATCATATAAAATTCAATCTGATGCTAATTGAATAATAATATACGCTTTTACATATGTCTGTTGATGTAAATTGACTCTCAACTTCTTGTATGAAGGAACATGGAATTAGAATGAAAACTAAAGGGTTTTTAACTTTACATTTTACTTCTTTTCACTCACTTCAAACAGAACCAAAAACACAACTCTGGTTTTTATAGCTATGACTAGCTATAGCTGAATTCTATAAGATCAGATGCTCTAGACAGTGTAATTTAATTTAGATATACCATTCAGTTATTCTGAAGACCCTTGTGAATTAAATAATTTGTAAAAATAGCATTTACTGGAAATTTTTAAATTCAATTTGAAACCTTACTCTATCTTCTATAAGGCTTGGGTATCAAATATATAGAATGCAGCTGTTTTAATTATCGTAATTCTGATATTAATACTTCTTCATTCAGTCCTTCTCATAGTTCTTGTTCTTCATATGTTTTCCCAGATTAAACAACTCAGTTTTGTTCCAGGTTTCACATCTAGATCTTAAAGGAAGGTAGCATATTCCCCTGTATTCAGAAGAATGTAAGTTCACCATAATATTTGTAGAATACATTTAAAAGTCCACATATCTCTACAGTATTATACAATTTATAATCAGAAATTGCCTTTAAACTTATGTACTTAGAAAGAATGTAATAGTTTCATAAACATGAATGTAATAAGCTCCACAAGCTGTCTTCAAAAATTTATTCTCTCTCAATTCTTGAAATTAATTAAAGCAGTTTTTGATTTTAAATGCTACAAACAATTTTAAAATAAATGCTTTTTTTTGTTTTGTTTTGTTTTCCTCTTTTTTTTTTTTTTAACTTAGCAAAAATTCAACTATCTGGAAGTTTGCCAAAAATACATTCCTGACATTAAAAATATAAAATATATTTGAAATACTAATATGTGAAATGTGCCCTTTTACTCTAGAGAAATTAGTTAAAGTAAATGCTACTGCAGAAATTCCAGACTAGAAACAATGCTTCCTTTTAGACCTATAATATATTTCAATGTATAGAAACAGTGAAATATATTATAGGTCTAAATACTGATGTAGCTCCTATAGTAGTAAATATATATAACTATTCCATATCCAGTCATAAATGATGATAGTTTTTAAAAAGTTATATTTAATACTTCAGTGGAGGTGTCATTCGAATAAAAAGTTATTTAAGTGCTAAGATCAATTGGCTATGTAGTATTATGTTTGCTGGTGGGAATAATGTAGAAAAGATGACTAGAAGTTGTTTGTTACAGTGACAAAATGTGTTTTTAGCTTTGGTTATTGTCAGCCCATACATTTATCAATATATAGTACTTTTTTTTTTTTTTTTTTTTTTTTTTTTTTTAAATTTTATTGATTTACTTTATAGCCCAGGACACTTTTTACTTGTATGAAATTCAGAAAACATTGATTTACTTAAATTATTCAGTGCTTTAGTGTATGGCCATTATGTCATATGACACTTTAGACAAATCAATAAACTTTAAAAAATTGCTTTCCTTATTCAGTAGGTTTGCAAATGTGCTTGTCTGGAATCATTAATATGCTATGAAGTGATAACATTTAATACGTGAAACTGTTTTTAACAAAAGAGTTGCCTATATTTAAATAAATGCATAAATAATTACAAATAAAATGGATAAAATTTGAGTTTGTCTAAAGCATGCTTTGATGCAGAATACACCTCTAAACTTACCATACTATTATTCTGAAGACATATTGTTATATAGATATACAGCTTTTTTTTTTTGTTCAATCACTAATCTGTGCTGGATGTTAAGAATGTTTTTCCCAGTAATTTAAAGACTGGAAAGTTTGAGCATTTGACACAGAACAAGCTGTGAGAAGGTCTAAGGTAGGTGATGATCCCTGAGCACTAATGAAGTTTTATAGTTGGTTTGTAGAGAAAGTATATATGATCAAATATGATCTGGTGAAAACATCATCTGCAGATGGATAGCTTCACAAGAAGTCAGTACCGTGTCCCTAATGGAATGTACAGTCCTAAAACTATCACTTTTGTACATGATAGGCCTTTAATCTCTGTGCACGATCCCTTACAGGTCTGAGCAGAAGTTATTTTACAAAACAAAAAGTTTCTCACTGATTAAAAGAGACATTCTTTCATGTCACCCCAAAGAAACAAACAAACAAATGCACAAACAACTCACATTTATGTTTTTTACTAAACATATACTATACAGCTTCACTGCATATCAAAGTAGCTGTTGAAGAAGCAGTTTGTATAGCAACTTTCATCTGCAAAAGATTTTTTTAAAATGCTAAATAGAGCAATCACAGTCTGAAAGTTAATCCTGAAGGATTTGTTATTCAAATCTCAACATATTGGTGCCACAACACCAGTTTTGATATTTTACTAGGAGGTGAGGATTTCAGATCCATCCATCTTAAAACAAAAGATATTATTCATATCTGCTGGGGATACTTTTATTTCCTTCACGGGAGATAGCAAACAAACAAGCAAACAAACTGTATTTGTTTTCTTTATTAGCAGTTTGTTTTTTCCAAATTAGTGTGCATGTTGACTATTTCTTTTGATTGGATTCAGACTTCATGTTGGACAGATCATGAATTAGCAGTATACCTTTTTCCTTTGGCTTAGATTTCTTTATTTCCATATAACAGTTACAGGGGAAGGGAACTCTATCTATTACCAGTTTTGTCTCCTTTGTCTTGTCCCTTTCTGTAACAACATTAACTTACATAGGCTCATGATAACTGACATAAATGCTCCGGAGCAACTTCTCTGTTGTAAATAACACCATATGAGATTGTTTTTGAACCTTAAAACTCTATATACAATCTGTGTGCATAATTCATTCCCACTGCGGTTTAAAGTTCAAGCTTACTATGTTGCAGGTTTCTTTCTGATTTGCTTCAGTGTCTCTGGAACTGTTTCATATCTTGAAAATAAAAATATTCTGCAGATAGAAGTATGGATCAGTTCACTCTGTAGACTGTCCTACCTGAAACAGTATAGTATAGTATAGTATAGTATAGTATAGTATAGTATAGTAGTTGAGAAACACCTTAATAAATCTTAAACACGTTGATTTTAGAGGTCATGATACATTTATATTTACATAATTAAGACTACTGAAGAAATTGCCTAGCATTTATCACAATAACAGGCAATTTTTTCCCCAATTTTTGCCACATTATTGGTATTTTGTCAGAAGCACTGATAGTTTTATTGAAAGGGCTGATTGCTTGGAAATCATACATCTTAAAAAAAAGCATCTATTAATCTAGTGCTATATGAAGAATTTGTCTATTGCTTACCTATTATCTAGTGCTTATCTATTAATCTATTGCTATATGAAGAACTCTAGTACTTAAATATGTTAAATATATTAAAAGAAAAATGTGGTGATTCTTAGGCTCTTATTAAGCAACAGAGCTACACTCAATATACATCTGCCTTATGGCCACATGACAATCTTGCCTGGCCTAGGGAGACACAAAGATGAAAGGCTATGGGAAATCTTATGCTGCCTTGTTCCCCTGAAGGGTGCTCTTAAAAAGACTTAGAAGTCAAGACTCATCTCCTTCAGTAGAGAATGGTCTTTTCCAAGGGACAGAGTCACAAAGAACAAAGAAGATACATAATGTAAATATCTCGAATAGAGCAAACTATACACCTATTAAAGGCATTTATATTTAGTAAACAATTGTATTAACAAAGACATATTTTTTTTAGTAGAAAAACAAAAATTACACTGTCTGTTGTACACTGTTCCAGAGAGACACACATATTATTTGGGATTTTACTGGACATATCTTACAAGCAGCCAATTAATATATAACCATATATTCAAATATCCAAAGGAAATTTTTCCTTATTGCTTTCTGCATGGTTTATTTCAGTGGGACATTCTACATGGAGAGTAGTGATGATCTTGGCTGATTGAAAGAAACAAACAAAGCCCACCTACATGTCATGGTAGAAGAAAACTAAAAAACTACGAGGAAGAAACTCGGAAATAGCAATCTGTCCTATAGTGGTGTTCCATCATAAAATACAGCTTTGAAGTAGGAGAAGAATACAGGGTTCATTCAATACATTTAATAAAGGAACAGAATAATCATTTGAATTTAAAACACAGGGAAATATAGTACTGAGTAATTCAAACAAGGACATTTATTTTCTATTTTTTAAAAACTTTTTCGTTATTATGGAGAGATGAGTCACCAACAGTCTGGTTGATTCTATATGCAACAATCAGAAGCTAGTGCACCTAATTAATAAACAGATGGCAATAGCCTTGTGAGTCCTTAAGCCAGTAAGGGCCTTTTGTGCTCCACTGGTTATGTCACAATATCCTTTCTTAAGGGATACATATGCCAAGACTGGATAATGCATGGCAGATGCTTCATCTTGGTTTCAGGATGGCAAGAAGCCAGCCAAGATCCCAAGATAGTGTCCAGACAGTTATGGAATTAGTTTAATCTTGTTACAGCGGAAGCAGTCTTCCCCAAGAGTGCTGAAGAGAATAAACCAGCATAAAAGTGTTTGTGAAATTCAGAGAGTAGCAGAGTGACCTCTTTAGGTGGTACACTGCATGGCTGACATCTTAAATAAAGGCTTGGCACCCTACTCTGCTGAGTCTGCTGGTAACTTTTCTTTTTTAGATAGATCTGATGGCATTCCTAGACAAGATTTGGGGCAGCAATTCAAAAGCAATTTGTAAGCCCACCAAAGAGATGGGCACAACTAAAGTCATCCTGTAATGCTGAACGTCTTGATAAGAATATATTTAATGTGTGATTGCTGCCTGTCACTGTAGCAGAAAATAATATTCTTTGCTTTTATATTTTCAGTAACATTTTTGCACATTGATTTTTTAAAATGATTTCCATTTTATTAAATGATTTCCATACAATTAAATATTTTGTTTAGAGAAGTGAGTACAAAAAAAAAAACAAAAACCCAACCTAATCATAATTAATTATGATACTGATATGAGTAGGTAACTGGTGAAAAGAATGAAAAGAAAGAAAAGAATTAGAGACTGGAAGCTATACCTATAGAACTGTGTCAGGAGGCAGTGACTTTTAGCCATTAAGATGTCTTTTTTGAGCCAGTAGGATGGATGAAGGAAAAGCCCTTAGCACTTCTCAGTGAATCTCTGCAGGAACACAGGGAGATATAAATACCTTCATGAAATGTATCATGTGTGCAATGAAGAAATAGCACAAACCCAGGACATTTCAGGGACAAATAGCACCCTTGCGTTACTCCATTTTTGGTCAGCCCAGAAGAGCTGCTCCTTCTAGTATGGCACTGGCCTGTGTGGTGAGCAAAATGTTATAATGCTGTTATTTGTATACTGATATATTGTGTGATTCTTCTACCTAAAAGAATTGAAGTTAGGATTCAGCCTTCACTGATAATATCATTGCTAAATTAATCTTACACATTTGAAAAATGTCAAACTTACATTATTTTTACTGAATTTTTACTTATATAAAGTTTAATCTATTTCATTAAACTAAAAACATGTCTAAATAAATTCAAATATTTACTACATATTTTTGGGGGGACTCACTACTGTTACTGGAAAAGCTTGGTGAAACTGCTTTTTTAAGGATTCTGATGAGGCAGTCTTTTGCTGCACTTTCTATTTTTTAGCATAGATATGTGCAGTAATTACAGTATATCAACATCTGAAGAGCAGACTGGGAGCAATTGTGGTTTTCCCTGTGGACTTGATAAAAAATTGAGAATCACCATCCGAAAAATGGTATTGCCTTTCTTACATCTGCAGAATTTTCGTATCTATCCAAAATGTCAAAAGGAAATACCTTTGAATTTGTTTCTACTGCATTTAATAATTTAAATCTCAGAAATATTTTTATAAATAAAACAAAAAATGTAGCAAGATACTGAAACTTTTATGTTATAGTACAGTGAACTCAGACTAACATACTGTATACACCTCTGCAGAAATTTTTGTCTTACTGTGTTTCTTCTTAAGCAAGAGGGCAAACAAAGCAGAGTTTCTACAGAAACTACTCTCTTGGCCAACTATATATACTTCTTCCTTGTTGGTTTTTTTTTTTTTTTTGCCCAGTTCAGTTATAGAATCAGGAGTTTTCCTCACCAGTTTTTTATGTATACATGGGCAAGCATCCTATATATTTCTACTATTGTTGCATGCTCAAATCTTGAAAGTACTTTTTTCCATAATGACTAATAGTCTAGCGTCTAGCATACTGCCAGAAGTATAGCTTTGATGACTCATTTAGCATTTAATTAGCTTTATAGATACTACATATTAAATCCATATTTCTGCTTTATACATCAGCATTTCCATCCTTTTTTTTATTACTAAGTATTTGTCTGAATTGGCGCATTTTGGTTGCCTGAAATAGTATGGCCTACTTTATTTCTCACCTTTTCAGTTCTACATTCTTGTCTTCTACCAGGAGACTTCAAAATTATTCAGCACACTTTATGTGTTCTTTATTAATTGCAATATTGGGTCTATATGTTCTTACTTCAGTACTTTTCAGTATTTTTCAATTGAATTAGCAACAAAGGAATAGCCAAGTCTTGAACTGTTGTCACCAAATATTCATCACATTCTTTGGCTTAACACTTTGCGAGACATAAATTAGTACTTTGAGTTAGAGCTCAAGCCATGTACATATATTGCAAAAATGGGCAGAGGGGAAAAAAAGAATGTTACTACTATGAAGGTACATGAGAACAAAGGACATTTCTGGACATTTTTGTGTTTGTATACTCAGAGGAATCTAATGAATCTAAGTCTAATGAATTTTTGTGCCTAATGAGACTGTTTTATCTTTTGTTTTCGTATATATAATTTTTGGCATTACCTAAATCTTTCAGGCAAAAAAATCTCATCTGTGCAGCATTGTCCTGAAGTGAGAAAGAGAAATTTGTGTTGCAAGAGAGTCTAAAATGATGAAAAAGTTCTGCAGTTGTCATCTGTTTATCTGTTCAACAATACAGGAATGCAGCTTTAGCTGAGATAAACAGCTTAGCATTTTAGAATGCTATTGGTTTTGATCATAGACTTTGTCCTTTCATGTACCACATATTTTTTTCCATGATCTTGGTTATTTAGACTGTGTTAGACTGATAGCAGTGAAAATAGTTCAGTATTTGTACAAACAGTTGTGAACTGTTTGTACAAATTTTTACTGAATTTTTACCCACACCATAATTTTCTGTACTTTACATCTTCTCACATCTGCAGTGCACAGGTGGTAAGCAAAGTAAAATGAATTTATTAGTTTCTTCTGAACAGGTTGAACTGTTTCTTTTCTTATTTTCAGAATTTATATAGGAACAAGAATCAAACTGTTCTTTAAAATATTAAGACAAATTTAAGTTCTGCTAAGATAGAATCTGTAAGAATATCAGGCAGATGGTTCTAGTGGTTAATACAGGACATATATAAAAAGAATAATTTATTTTAATGTTTCTCACATAAAAATTGACTTTTTTTGCAGACTACTTACTGTTTGTATTTACAGTTGATAATATGTAATATTTAGTATGTATTACTAAGCAGTACATTAAGCATAGGTAAATTGTTATATTTATCTAATGTTTTGTTCCTTTAAATCTGCAAACTCTTCATTTATATGAAAATATTCTAAACTTGAAAGTCCACCACAGAAAGAAAGGTGTGTTGGGAGGATTACTGTTCAAACATAAATAAAAGTCTAAAATGTCCTATGATTCCTCTTTTTTCTTCTTTATAGTTTTTGTTAAGTTACTTTAATACTTTTCCAAATAGTGATTGAAATAGTGTTTTATTAGGAATTGTAGGAATTATTTTTGTTAGAGTAGTGGAATAAAACATACATCTTTTAGCGGTGGATCAATCTGACAGAATCAACAAATAGAAGTTACCTGTATAGATTTACACAGTATATTCTTATTCTGATGCTTTTCTCTGTAAATGTGGAAGGAACAGTCTTAAACTAACAGTCTTAAATTAACTATAACACACCTTCCAAATAAAGTATTTTGAGTTATGCTTCAACAGAATTATGTGGAAACTATCAAATGGATTCTTATTTTCTGGTATGATTTTAAAAAATTCAGAATCTTTTAAAAAGATACATTGTCTTGGGAGTAAGAAAGTAGTGTCATCTTTCTCTAACAGTTGCTTTAAGATGTAAGGTTCTCTTTCCATATTCTACTATGATTGCTATTACTTACGTGACAGCACATTTTTAACTCACAATCCTGAAGTATGTTTTTAATGTTTCTTCACTTAGAAGTAAATTGAAGATAGCTTATAACATAGCTGTGGTTTTTTTTTTCTTTTGATTTCTGATAATAGCCTGCCTTTTTTTTTTTCATCTTGAAAATTTTAAAGTTTCTCTAAAACACTTTCATTCACTCACAAAATAAATTTTCCTTTTTCTTTTCTCTCTCTCTTTTTTTTTTTTTTTTCCATTTGGGCACTTGGTATCTGAAGATATTTTGAAAAATAGGTACAGTACCAGAATTATTCAGAAGTGTTATTACTGAACTACTTGATGGACAAGAAACATAGATAAATTCCTTTGGTGACAGCAATATTGTAGATATAAGCCACTGAATGCACTTACATGTAAATATGATTTTCTTATCATTCTGTGCAGTAGTTAGGACTGACTGTAGTGTTTTAGGTGCATTATGTTTCTGAATACACAAATGCTTGAATGCTCAAATTTTCCAAAATGATGCAAACATGAAACAAAAATATCTCCCTGAAACCTATTCACACTCACAAGAGAATTTTTAATTAACAGTCACATCTGTGCAAGAATACTGTATTTTGCAAAGTTAGCAACAACTTAAACCATATTATTAAATTTTGAAAAAGAGTACAAATCTCAGTGGACCTCTTTAACAGTTGAAAAACTAGTGTGCAATGATACTTCTGGCCTCGTGAGTCTGGTTTGGAAATAGCTAAATTTTCTTTAATGATGTCATTAAATATTTAATAGTATAATATTTTGAACACCTTTCCAACATAAATGACATTAAAATTTAATCCATTTAAACTGTTAAAGGTTATCTGAGAAAATTCTATAAGAATACACTTTCAAAGCCAATTAAAGATGCCTTGATATTAAAAGATGCCTTTTATGAAGAAAATTGAAAAAATGAAAATCGAAGTGAAGAGTTAGATTCTTTCTGAAGAATTTCATGAGGTTATAAGATAAAATACTGAAATGCAATTTGTTTTGCAACATAGCACTATTGATCCTATATAGCTCTGACCTGCAGTTTCAGGTTCCTCTATTAAATCATCATAAAAGTAGTAAATGTTCATCAAGTTATTAAGAAATGTTATCATCTTAAGATGAACCACAAATTCATTTTATGGAAAAAAAGCATCTAAAGTACTGAAATAAAAAAAGATTCAAATATCTGGAAAAATACCTTTTCTTACTTGCTGGCTATAAACAATTGCCTTGTGCTCACAACAGATATTCTCAAGAATTTCTGTGACTACATCTTTGTTTTGATCCACATGTTTTTAATATCTACTGTATTTGCTACTCTATCAAGTTCCTGTAGGCAGCTGCAAGAATGCAAAGGAACTATTACTGAAGTAGCAATTCCTTTACTGTTCGCAGAGTGTGCAAAATATTTGTGCCTATTGCCTGCCTCTTCTGGATGGGCATCTGATTGTGATCACCAGCATCTCCATGTTGTGGTATAGTATTTCACAAAATTGTGAGAAAACGACAAGAAATAATGTATCAGCAAGAAAAAGGAATCCTAATCCTTCAATCACAAGAAACATAAGGTAGAATTTTACCTAGTATGGGAAACTTTCTTTAGGAGTTTAAGGATCTACATAAATTTTGAAATGCGACCTTTATGCTGAGCTCAAAAACATTGTTCCATTTTAATTAAAAAGTGGAAGTCCTACAGAAGAGCCTTTCTTTTAAGTTTTGCTCAGGGGAGAAAAAATAGAAATGACAGGGATTTGACCATATTTTGTTTATTATTTGAAATGTGATAGTATTTGGATACAAGCTTGAATTTAAAGCTAATGGCAGTCAAATAAGATAGCAAAAATTGCAAACTTTTATTCAGTAAGATTTGCAGACTACAACTCTTATTCTTCAAACATTTCTGTGTGAGCTTGATCTTAACAATTGTGTTGACTTTAGTGGTGGTGCATACAACTGACAGAACAGGGTTTTATTATTAAATATGTAATATAGTAGCACAGGTTTTGTTATGTTGTATAGAACAGAGAATGTTACAGTCATCATAGAGGGGTTAAAATACTTTATACTACATTTGTATGTGTTTTAAGGCTGGACATAAACAAAGTGGAAAAGAAAACCAAAGATCATGAACAACTCTTAGTACGGTACAAAATTACTCAATTTTTGAAATTTAGATAAAATAATTCCATTTAACTGGGAAAGCAGTCTACTGTTATCTTTAACAACTTTACTCAAGGGGAACATTGGGCTTAAAAAGGTTGTGAGAGTTTCTTCTATTAAAAAAAAAAGCATACAATGTGATTTAAATCTATTTACAGTTGTTCCTTGTATTAAAATAAGCAGTAAAAAATTTAGACTGGATGTCAGAGACTATGGCAAAAGGTACAGCTTTTGGACTAACATGCTGGGTTTAGTATTGCCTACTAGGTAGAGATGCAAAAGATCACTGACGGAATCTGTTCATGATGGTTCATGTTCATGAAGAATAATCTTCACTAAAAATGGACAACCTTATAACAATTTTGGTTCTGGCTAAACCAATGTCTTGCTTTCCTTCCAGAAACTTTATGTGATGAAATGATAAATAATTCTTTTCAAATCTTATTCATGTAATACACTGGTCACTGGCAGAAAGTCTTGTCGAATTTTTAAGGTGCAGGAAAAATCTGAGTGAATGAAGTGGTAAAACCTTGTGTACTCTTAATAAAACATCTCGTGAACGCTTTCTTTTTATCCTAAGTTTTGTTTTTGCTAAAAGTGTAGGTCTTTTCCTCTGCAAAAGATTTCCTTTGACCCATGGGGGATCAAAGGTTACCTATGGATGATTTACTTGGTTTTGTTTCACATTTCTTAAATAGAATAGAAAAAGAAATAAAAGTGCTAAAACAGATTTTGACTGAGCAATCTCCAGATTCTTGAAAGAGAATCAATTTCATATAAAACAATTTCTTTTATCCAACTTCTTTATTATTTGGTTATTTAATTTTTGATTGACAACTTTCTGCACTGCTTCTTTACCTGAAACTTCTTCCCATTTGCTTGGATAGTTCCTCTTTAGTATATTCTGCTCTTCATAATATGTTATATTACTTACTTCAGACTTCAAATAAATTTTAAGACAAAACTTGAGAGGTAATGCAGTTTTAGCAAAGTTCAGAGAAAGCAATACTGTAAAAACTTGGATTTTGAATTGGATTTGAACTTAGAGCAATAATATGAATAATCTTGTATGTTGCCCCTGTAGTCCTATTTTAATCATAATTGAAGCAATTATTTGCTCTACTAGGGCCTGATTCTTCCAAAATTATTGATCACAGTGTCTTGCTCCAATTTATAGAAGGGAGAGGAGGCTGTTTGATATATGTATATACCCGATGTGAGATTAAGAAACAACGGTGCAAATGTTGGTCCAACCAGTTTATTACAAATCTTTATTAGTGGGATGGGGAAGGGGAGTAGGGCAAAAGAAAAGATAGGAAATAGAAGCAATGAGCCTTTGTAAGAAGCAAGAGGGAGGTAGTCACCACCATGGATCCAGCATGGTTAATAGTTCAGTCACTGATCTTCAGTAGTGGTGGGTCATCGGGCGTTGTTGTTCTGTTGACAACAACAGTGTTTCAGTGGTAGTATCATCTTATTTAAGTCCAAAGTGGTCGAGTCAGCTCTCCTTGGAATGGTAGCTTCTGGCTCTGGGATCTCAGCAGAAACTCCTTTGTTCCCATCTTCTGGGCAGATAAGAGGGAGCGGGATGCTCACCTGCATTCTGTTTTTCACAGGACACGATGGTATCATTCCCCAGTTTTCACATACCAAGCTGGAGCTATTTAGTCACAGGCCAGATCTTCCACCAGTAAACACTCCTGAGCTCTGGAGGAAGGTGCTTTCAAATGTCCACAAAGTGATGTTGGTTGTCACACAGTAGCACCCATCACTTGCCTCCTCAATAAATCAGTCTTATCACAAGAAAAACCTCAGGAAGCAAGCTTTGAACTAGAAAACAAAGGAGAATTCTCACACAGAGTAAGCACTACTCATGACAGTCTCTGCCAAATTTGGTATTCAGTGTGAGAGCTTGTTTCTAGCCATAGTTACTTCCGTTCCTCCCTTTTTTCTTCTTGATTTCATTTCCTAAATATTTTAATTTACATGTGGAATAGTCATCTTTGCACTTAACATCTTACATATATTGTATATTATATTCCACAATCCAGTTGATCTTTCAAATTTTTTATTTTCTTTTCTCACTTTTTTATTTTTTACATTTACCTTAAACTGATCTTTCAGATAGGAAAAAACTGAACTCTTATTAAATAAACTCCTCTGTGTTTATAACATATGGTATCAATAATTCATTAGATAACATGTCATATCCTAGTCCAGAAGAAATACAACTAGTTTCACACTGGGGATCAGCATGGGTCTTGCCTGAGGGAAACTTGATTATTTGAACAAGACAAAAGACCTATTGATTTAATGTTCAGGACTCCAACAATTTCTTTCAGCACAATATTGAAACATTGCTTGAAGCTCAGATTGAGCTGAGCACTAATCTTAGAATTAACCAGTAGGCAAAGATAAAAAAAAATGTAGGATCTTAATTGTATTATCAGTTGTGTAGGTAGAGTGCTTACTCACTTCAGTGCAAATCATATATGTAGAAATAGTCAGATGATGTGGGCTTTTAATTTTGGAATGTCATGGTAAGGCTAGCATTAATATTGAACTAAGGCTCTACAAGGAGAGAAGCTTTGACTTAACACCATAATCAGGAGAAAATATTTGTGATATTTTGCAAGGATTTGACAATTTCACAAAGAACTAAAATATGTTAAAGAAAAAATTAGCTTTGGTGGTATTTTACTACATTTAAAGCAAGACTTTTTCTTAGTTTTCTAGAGAATAGCAGAAAGTATATGATCATATGTATAGTTGTCCCACTCAGAATTATTTATAAGAATTTTCCATTATAAATCTTTTTCACAGGTATTGTTATATCTCATGTTTTACAGCTATGAAACAGACATAAGACAAACCAAATCCCAAATGATAGTGTTCAGGGACCTTTCAGAACGGTTGTAGAAGGTGACTATACTTTCTCTCTCCTGCTTCTTTTTAACACTAAGAAGGGAATACCGAGAGAAAACAGAATGGGGGGTTGCAGCTTTACTAAATATCATATGTAGGTAACCATATCATGCCATATTGAGAAGTACTAGAGGAAGACTGTAATTCGTTTGACTTTTGACTAGCACTTAATTGACAGATTGAGCTTACATTCTTTTTGTTATTTGTTCTTTCATCTTGGAGAAAATGAGTACTTAAATGTAAATAAAGATTCTGCTTCCATCTTTCAGGCAATTGAGCCTCAATGATTTACTCTTCAGTAGTGGCACTTTACATATGCCTGGATTATTTTTTTTTAAATAATTGATAAACACATGCTGTTTTAAATAACTGCTTCTTCACACTGCAACTTGTTAATTCATAACTTGGTTCATTGAGTCTGATATAATGGCATCACATTGGCCATATTGTCTGTTAAAAGAACAGAATGATACACATCATCAATCTCCAGACTTCCTCCTTTCCCCTTCTCTTGCTGGAATTTAGTGCCCACTGAGCTTTCATATAAAAATGATTCAAAACTATTTGATAGATCTAGGCACTATAGTTAGCATTACAGGCAGTAGACTACAGGGTCTGTTATCAGATTGACTAATGGATGTTCTCCTAAATCATGTGGCATGCTTCTATTAAAAAGAAGCCACTTTTTTTTCAGATGGAAAAGCTTTTCAAAAGAGTCTATCCATCATAGTTGAGCTCACTGCATCTTGAGTCCCTAACTACTGTATACTTACTCTTTTCACATTTTTTATATTTATTACTGTTCCTACACCACTAACTCTCTATTTTATATTTTTTCAACATACTTCTTTGTATATGCTCTCAAAAGCTGAAATTTTTGAGTAAAGGAGATGGCATTAGGGAATCAAAGTAACTTTTAAAGTGTATTTTATTCTTCTTTAAGGAATATTTGTTGCACCTATACAATTTCATATGGACAGTATTACAGAACACGACATATACACTTGTTTTCTTTTTCTCTGTCAATAATCATATTGCAAAATCTCAGTTAATGTGACCTTAAAATCCAAGCACTCTAATGCACTGAGATGTCAAACACAAGGACACTGTTTTGTGCACATATTCATTTTTCAAAGATGTTTACCACTCCTTAATCTTATAAGTATGTTCCTTAACATGCTTCATTCTTTTAGTCTTTTTAGAATCACAGAAAGAATCACAGAATCACAGAACTGTAGAGGTTGGAAGAGACCTCTAGAGATAAGTCCAGCCCCTCTGCTAAAGAACATTGCCTACAGCAGGTCACACAGGGAGTAGTCCAGACAAGTCTTGAAAACGTTCGGAGAATACTGGGCAGCCTGTTCTAGGCTGTTCTTGTCTTCTCTAGGCTGAATAGACCCGAGTCTCTTAGCCCTTCCTTCAGCAGAAAATGCCCCAGGCCCTTTATCATTTTTGTGGTCCTCTACTGGACTCTTTCTAGGAGATACCTGTCTTTTTTGAACTGAGGTGCCCAGAACTGAACACGATATTCCGGATGTGGCCTCACCACAGCAGAGTAGATGGGGAGGATCACCTTCCATGATTTGCTGGCTACAGATACACACTGTGCATCATTTTAATGCACCCCAGGATACTAGTGGCTTTTCTGATCAAAAGGGCATGCTGCTGGCTCAGTGACCAACCTTTTGTCTACCAGGACCCCCAGGTATATTTCTACAGAGCTCCTCCCCAGCAGGTCATTCCATAACCTGTATGGGTGCAAGTGGTTACTCCTGCCCAGGTGCAAGACTCTACATGTCTTGTTGAACTTCATCGGGCTATTCTCTGCTCGGCTCTCCAGCCTGTCCAGGTCTTACTGAATGGCAGCACAACCTTCCAATGTGTCATACACTCCTCCATTCTTTGTATCATCAGCACACTTGCTGAGGGTGGACTCTATCTCTTCGTCCAGATCATGGACAAAGATGTAGAACAAGACCAAGCCCAGCACCATCCCCGGGGGAGCACCACTAGTTATAGGCCTCCAGAGAAGGCTAAACAGGTTATCACTCTGTGCCACTGATACAGTTCTCTGAGCCGTGCCAGTAAGCCAGTTGTCAATCCACCTCACCATCCTCTCATCTATCCCACACTTTCTAAGTTTCATTACAAAGATATTCTGGGAGACAGTATCAAAAGCCTTACTGAAGTCAAGGTACACAACATCCACTGATCTCCCCTCATCTATCTGATTGGTGATAACATCATAATAGCCTATCAGGTTGGTCAAGCTATCTTCTCTTACATTTCATAAAAGGTTTGACAACTCAGGAACTGTTTGAAAAGAGAAGAAAACTTTTCTCAGGTCAGAAGACAACTGAGTCTAGGGAAGGAAACAAAGAGAATTTGTCTCATCTAAACTGTGTCTGCAAGCATGAGCTTTCAACAAAAACTTCTAACCCTGAGACACACAGCTATTAGTGCTTTGGTTTCTTAGTGATATATAGGGACAAAAATCTAGAAGAGGTGTATGGGAACTGCTGAATCATAGTCTCAACCTCTGATTGACCGCCTGTGGCAAGCAAAGAGTCAGCCCTGGGAGCACAGGTGAAGACAATTCTCCTGTGCTATTCGAAGGGGTGAAGCCTCGTTTCACCTCTCCTAGACCTATTTAAGAGCTGACTACCACTGGGGACGAGTTTCTTTTCTGGAGATTGCTCCTCTTGGATCCTTCTCAGCAAACCCTGTATAAGGGTAAGTTTTCTATCCGTTCTTCTTTAGCATGATAACCTGTTTAGCCTAACTTTCTTGTATATTTCTTAATTATAACATGTGTGTATTCATTGATTATACATGAGGAAATAACCTAGCGAAGCTTTTGGAAGTCAGGAGGGGCTAAGGCATGTTATATGTATGTGATGGAATAGTCTAAAACTTGGCTGTTCACTTACTGCATCAGTGTTTATCAATTAATATAGCTTAGATGTACACTACATGTGTGCTAGTTATAACGTGTTATTTTTATTAGCCTAGATAGTACATGTCAGAAAAGCAAAAGACAGTTTATCACTGTATTTTGGAGATGATCCATAAAAGTATGGCCCTTGTCAAAGATGTTAATTTTTTTTTTTTAAGCACAAATCATCTTTAAGATGATTGTTATAATAAAGAGTTATAAAATCATGGAATTATAGAATCATTGAAGTTGGAAATGTTCTCTAAGGTTATCTAGTCCAACTGTCCACCTATAGCCACTATGTCCACTAAACCATGTCCCTCAGTGTCACATGTATCCTTTTCCTACTTCCTGAGTTATGGTTTCACATCTTACGTTTGATTGTTACTTACGAAACTTTTCTTTTGGAAGATTGTTTTTACAAAATTTAACAAAATTATTGTTAAAGGAATCATAGCGCAACCCTGCTACTGTTACTACATCAATAGGAAAGAGGAATAGTTTTCAGCTCAAGGAGGGAAAGTTTACATTAGGTGTCAGGTTGAATCTCTTCACAGAGAGAGTAGTGAGGTGCTGGAACAGGCTGCCGGGGAGGTTATGGATGCCCCTTTCCTGAAAGTGTTCAGGGCCAGGCTGGATGGAGCTCTGGGCCTAATAGCAGATCTGGAGGTTGTTGGCTCTGCCTGTGGCTGGGGATTTGGAACTTGATCATTGGGGTCCTTCCCAAGCCATTCTATCTTTCTGTGGAGTTTGAAAAGATAGCAATATATTTGCAAATTTGTTTTTACTTCAAATCTTTAGTGAAAGTACTTATCTCCCCCACACTTCAAGATATACACCCAACAGCAAAGAGCATAAAGAACAATTAGAGTTATTAATGAGGTCTCAGTTTGTCTCTTTATTGCAAGTCTATACAAAAGTCCCACTCCAGAGTAGTATTTAACTGCAGAGCAAGATAATATAGCAATGACAGGAAAGTATTTTACATTGTCTTGGATCAACAACACAACTTTTTTTTATGAGGTCTTGTACCACAGAGAAGTCACTGTTTAGTTAGTTATCTTTTTGTAATTTTAATGATTTTACATGTCTTGTTAAAAGACTGAATTATAGTTCCATTTGATGTGAAATTGATCTGCAACTAAAAAAGAAGTTTTATGAGCTCTTGAATTGTGACTTCTTAATCAAATATACGGTTAGTGCAGAGTGCAAAAACATCCAGATTAAGATATATTTTTGTGATAATTTAAAGCAGTATTTTGTTGTTATGCAGTGTGTTTATTCACTTATAGAAACAATCTCAACATGTCAGTTTGAGATGAATTGTCTTCAGTGAAACACTTCAAACAATAGTTTCCATCAAATATCTTCCTTTTTTCTTTCTTTTTTTCTTTTATTCCATTAAATAAGATCTGGAGAAGTTAAAAACAAAACAAAACAAAAAAAAAAAAAAAACCCTCATGTTTTCCAATATTTTGAAAAGAAATAACATTCAAGAGGAACAGATAAAATATTCATCTTAATTGACTTCTAGTATCAGACAAAAGACAATGAAAATCTAAACAATAACAGCAAAGAATCAGGAAATAAAGTAAAAAACCCATCAAAAATGTATTAGTGTCATTCTCACTAATTAAATGAAAAGGTTTGGGGGATTTTTAAAATTTGACTGTTTTTGTTTTTCTTCATCAGAAAACAGGATGTAAGTCACCAAAGCAGAAAAATATTTCAAGCTTTCTTACAATGTTCTTCTTTTTCCAAACTCAAAAGGTATTCAAAGTACGTGATTTTTTCCATACTCTCATTAGAGTCTCACACTGTAATTCTTTTGATAAAAAGTAAAAAGTGAAAATAATAAAAGACAACAGAAATGTTACTTTGTCTTTTTCCTGTGTAAAATATTGTGCTGCTTCTTGGGAAGTAAGAGATTAAAAAAACAAACAAACAAAAAAAAAAAACCAAAAAATTCACAGAATGACATTATTACTTTTTTTTTTTTTTTTTTTGCACCTCAGATGTCTTCAAGAAAGCTGGAAGACTTGTTGCTTTCTTGTTACTTTTTTAGGAACAAGTAAAAGTAGCTGTGCTACATTTAAATACTAGTCATTCTTGCAGTTTTCTGTGTTTAGTTTCAGCTTTCATGTGTTTTCATTCAGTTCTGAAAAAGGATGCAGAACAAATACTGAAAGTGATGTGAAAGAATCTGCAGAAGGAGAAGGAAATATGTATTGCTTAAGAGGTATAAGTTAACTTTTTGGAAATAATTGCATCTTCTTTGAAGATGATAAACATTTTTGAGAAGACACAGTAGACCGAAGCCATAATGCTACTTATGTATTTAGACTCTGTATATTCAAGAAGCCTTGTACAAATGTATCTGGTAGCTTACTTTTCTAAATTTCATTATGAATGTTATACTTTGTGACTTTATGCAATTTAGAACAACCGTATGCATTTTGTAGTGATATGTATAACTGGAGACCCTAGATAGAAACTAGTGACAAAATCTGCCTTTACATATACATACAGCACAGCAGCTACTGAGCCAAGGGTTCAGTGGGATATAGAGTACCTAAAAATTTGTTTAGCCATCTGCCATGTATAATATGAAGCATTTTCAGAGAAGCAACCTGCTTTGTATCATTACGTGTTTTCCATTGTCATAAAGATATTTCGGCAGTTACTAAATGATGTTTCCTGTTTAGTTCCTGAGTGGGAAAACAGAAATTTTTTTTGATTGGCTTTACCTATTTCTTTGAAATTTGGATTTCACCTTGTGGAGAAGTGATAACACTTCACAAGTCTATGACTTTTCAGTATGTACAACAATTTTGGACAGATTTTATTACTGCTGGTAGTGACTCACATAGGAGCTTAAAATTTCTTTGCTCCCATTCCAGAATTTTGATCTGTCTGGTTTTAGAGGTGTTGCTCCACTAAAATCACAAAAGCTATACTGCTTTTATCCACTATTGTGGAAGGGATATGATATATTGTTCAGACTGAAGTGACAGAGAACTACATGCTTTGAATTTTAAAGTAATAAAATTAATAAATTAATTTATACTCATAGAAGATGTAACTAATGGTGTAGGAGATGAGTGTGCACTCAAACCTCTTTAGTGGTGGAAGAAGGAATACTAATAAGAGCTGGTACTGCTGTGTCTCATCATTCCTCTTAAATTGTATATGAGGGATATTATATCAAGGAACTCAGTTAACATTTTGTGTTCATGCATTGTGTATGCAATGGCAAAAGATTAAAAAAAAAAAATCATTCAATTATGCAATATTCAGTGAAGTAGTAAACCTCTGGCATTGAAAAGGAAAATACAACAGTACATGTTAAACAATATTCTATAGCACTCCAGCAACTGTATTACCTGTATAATTCTGGCAAAGTCAGTGACAACTTGCATTTCCAACATTTATGCAGCAAGTTAAACTTTCTCATGGGTCAACAAAACTTGCTGTTCTTTTACATTACACTCTTGATTTCAACCTATAAATGATTATTTCTAACCACTAATACTTCACACTTTGCCTGAGTTTGTAGATCAGTTTCAACTTGTACCTTGTCTCACATCCATGCTTCATGCTCCATGACAAAACCAAAAGAAAAAAAAAAAAAAACCCAAGCTCTTCTGGTATTAGTAAGTGTGAAGTTGATAAACAGTTCCCATTTTGTATTGGGGGCATTCAAAATGTAGTTATTATACAGGCTGCTTCTGTTCAATAACTGTGGAACAGAAAAATGAGAACTGTTCATACAAAAACAGTTTTGTGTGGCCAGAATATGCAAAGCTGATCATAAGGTGAAATGCCCACTATTCCTTGAATTTTCTTGTGCTGGATTCCATTATTTTTTTTTCATATAGAAAAATGCAAGCTTACTGTCCTGTACCCTAGCACTTCATTTTTTCCTCTGGATTTAGAAATGCATTGGGCTTTTTTGAAGGTTGGCTATATGGAAAGACATTTGCCTTTACCACTTGGTATGTAAGAATTCAAGGTAGTGATTCTCCTTCTGAGTTCCATAAATAGCTCGTGATGGGGTTTTGTGCTTTCATTTGACTCTAGAGGACTGGTTTTTATCTGCAGGTTTTTGAGAGGAAAGTGTCTTTTTCAGCCCTAGGGAACTACTCGTTTATCTGTTGATCTTTCCTAACTGACTGAAAGCTAACAAAATTGACATATAAGAGAAACTATTTTTGACTCTTGCTGTTGTGTAGGTGTGGAATAGCCTGTATTACAGATGACGTTAAAAATGGTCATCCTGTTTTGGAGCATACGTGGGTAATGTGAAGTAATAGTAGATGATTTTGATAAGCAGGGAACATGTAACAGGAGTACATCACAGTGTCCTCCAGCCAGAGAAATCTCAACTGTCACTGTGGGGTGGATGTGAGAGCTACCTTTCCTGAGCCTGTTTGCAAAATAAAGACACACTGAAGAGGTTATTTTCTTTTAGTGGACTGAAAAAGCGCTGTAATTTGAGTAAGTGCATAGAAAATAGGCTTTTAAAAATTAATTCTATTAAAATTAACATTTGCATAGATGAAATAACGAATATGCAAATAAATGCTACAAAAAGTTTCTCAAGTACCATTTTTGCTATGCAGAGGCAAAATGTTCACAATGAATAATATATAGAAGCTTTTTAGAGTTCCATTTTCAAATGCTTATTTTTCTAATTTTGTTCTCTCAACACATCTGCATTTCACTAGACAACTGAATGTCATCAAAGTCACTTGCTCAATGTCATTAATATCCATTAGTAATCTACTACTTTTATCACTCACTACTGTCCTCATAGATACTGTGTTTCTGGATACAAAGGTCATTCAAATTTGTTCTTATTTTTTTTGCATATTTTAGTGTATTGAGTGTTCATATGACGCAAATAATTTAATGTGGTCTCTAAGCTTTATGTGAATGCAAACTGTTGTGTCCTGGCTTGTTTCTAATCAGTGCTAGTGATGTGCCAAACTGTCAACGGCTCATGAGCAATATGAACACTATACTACTTCACACCCCTTTGAGTTCATATCAATCACTTGAAAATAACATATTTTTTTTCCAAGATGAGCTGTCACTATCAATTTGAATAGTGCCTGTTCAACTGGAATTTGTCCAGTTTTTCAGCAAGCCGTTTGGTACATTATATCATGAAGAAAACAACTTGCAAAAGCAGATTCTTTTCATGATTCTTGTAGGATAGACATGTGTCCTTAAATATTCCAAACTTCCTTTGCCAGGTAAGATGGTCAACTTTCATCTGTACAGTCTAAAGAAGATTATTGAAAGAAAAGTGACTTTTTGAGGGAGAAGGGAAGGTTAGGGAAGTGTAGAAAAGGGAAAGGAAAAAATGCCCATTCAAACACTAACTTCAATTAACTACAGAATCTCTTGGGATATTGTTGTGTTTTGAATAAAATTCAAAGTATGGTTATATGAAATTGTGGAAAAAGGGTTATACTTTAGTATCATCTTTCAGCAAGCAGTCTAGGGCTAGGTCATTTGTTATTGTAAATTCCTATTTCCTATTTACCCAATGGAGAGATGGAACATAGAATTAGAAATTAGCTTTTATTTTTATTGCATCTATGCCAATATTTAATTTTCCAGTCATGTTGACTGTAATGTCAAGGTTTTTATCACGCAGTTATTATGCTTCCCTTTGAGTAAAACATAAAAATGAATACAAGAGTTTTTAATGTGATATTTCTTATCTTAAGCAAAACTAGGAAACATCCAGATCTATTGAAATAGAAATGTTAACACCTATTGTTAGAGTATTTCACCAAGATATAACCTAATTTTGTCTCTTTTTGAAAGTCTGAGCTTCAAAAGAAATGTAAAAACAGGGAATAAAGAACAGTAATTAATTGTTTTCAAAGATAAGTATCTGTGAGTACATGCATAGTAACAGCACCTTTTTTCCTCCCATGTCTGTTCTTTGTGCTTATGAAAATGTCTTCATATATCCATGGCAATTCATTATAGATTTTATAGCATTTTCTTTTTCCAATAAATTTTACTGTGATTACTGAGTGAGACACCTTAAGGAAAAAAAGAACCCTTGTATTCCAGTATTTAGGCATGATTTGTATATCATCCTTTATTGATTTACTGTTCCATCTAGATATTGTAATAATTATTTGAAATCTAGAAACTTTTAGGAAATTTATTGATGTCAAGGGAGTACAATAAGTAATAGGAAACAGCTTAGTCAAATAAAAGAAATTGTCTGCATATCTTCACTAAATGAAAATTCCTGTAACTGCTTTCAAGGCAGACATGGCATGCAATACAAGATAACATCATCTCAAGCAGTTGAATGGCTATATGAATAATCTAAAATGACAAAATATCTCTGCTTACCATAATATCTGAATTCAAACATGATTCAAAATTGAAAGAAACTCAGTAAACACACAGCAGAAACAAGAAAGGCAGCTACTTAAAATATTCTGAAACATGTTGGAAAAAGCAGTATAAGATTTCAAGGTGAAATTCTGAGTCACGTAAGGGCTCAAATCAGGAAGAAAATCATGCTGTTTGTAGCTGGTAGCAAAACATTTGAAATGTTCCACTGCTAGTCTGCATCTTTTGTTTCAACTGTACATTGTTCTGGAAATGCTCTCATGCCTCTCAAGAACTAGCAGGCTCTCAGATAAAAAAAAAATATCTCTGATAAATAGGAAAGGGTAGTGAATCAGAAATCCTAGGACTGTCTAAGTTTTTTTTTTCAGTGGATTCCTTCCAGCATTTATAAGTGAAATTACCAAACATATCTCCTGTTTCTTTCTTGTGGAAAAAAATACCGTTGTGTTACAGCCATGTGCTAATGTGTGGGGCAGCAGTGACCCATGCTTTCCTGATTCCTGCATGTTTGCCTTTCACGTTATTCTGGTGAGACTAAATAGCACTTTATTTTGGTAAATTAAATGCAATGGTGAATAACTTCCTGTAGGTGTAGTGTTAGTACTTCTTGAGCAGATTTTATTCTGAAGCAGTGAGAATAATTGCACCAACAGGGAGTATAGAAGAGGTTCACATCGCCTCTGAAAACCAGAATGAAACCAAGGAAAAGAATCTGGATGACCAGTTTCTGTATCATTATTTTGCTGTCATCTTGGAACAGTTTATCTGATGCCATTACATGATGTCTTGGCAAGGATGCTAATCAGAGGTTTTTAAACACAGATTTGTTTCTCAAACACTAGACAGTTTTACCAAGGTTTACAAAAATACCTTCAGAAGAAACCAGATTGGAAAAATAAAGGTACTCTCTTTAGATTTTCTCTGTACCATATGTAATCCTTTCCAAATCTTAAGGTTACTTGTGAAACTGAACTCTGATGAGCATAACAGCATTTCTACTAAGGTCTTAATCAATGTTCTGAGAAGAAGGATTAACATGACTTTTGGAGGGCACATTTAGGTCAGGTTAGGATGTGTTTGTGTGGTGTCAACTGATTCTCTGCCCATATATCAAATTCTACAGTGTTTTGAATATATCTGAACAAAATATGTTTCCAATCTTATAATGAAGTGACAAAAGGTTTTAGTAGAGTAAGATATTGAATAAACATTCATTGCACAGCTGTATAGCAAAGTGATAGCAAGTTCCTATTTAGCCATATCTCTGAAATGTAAGAAATGATTGTTAAACGTACGTATTAAACTCTCTATAGTGATGAGCAACAACACTTTGGAGCTGCTAGTGATTCTGTGCTAATCATACCATTTTTAATCTTTCCAAAACAGTATGTGGATTTGCTCAATTGTTCTCCCTGAGATTGTTCTTTTGATGCCTACAAGTTTTGTTCTCAAAACTTTAACAAGGTCTTTTTCAAATGTACTTCCCAATTTGAACTGGTTTGGCCTTTTTTTTATTTGCCACAGTGTTTTCTATTGGTACACTTGTCTATCCATCAGTAGATTCAGTGCTAAAAGCTTAGATATCAGTCTCATATGGTGAGACATTCTAAATATGTGGCCCTGTAATTTAATTGACTGGGAGATTTCATCTCTTGAATCCAGGGATTCTCATATTAATCGAAGTGCTTCATGAGCAGCTGCCTTTGTTGGAGAAAGATATACTGTACTGTATCAACTGACTGAAAGTCTTTGCTGGTTTTTCTTACAGTGATGCTAAAAAATGTGCCATGTTTTTGTAGAGGAATTTATTCAGGTATGTATGGGAACTGCTGAATCGTGGCCTGAACCTCTGATTGACCACCTGAGGTGAGCAGAGTCAACCCTGGGAGCACAGGTGAAGGCAGTTCACCTCTGCTACTGGAAGGGAAGGAGCCTTGCTTCACCTCTAGTAGACTCCATTTAAGATCTGACTACCACTGGGAAAGGTTATCTTTTGGAGATTGCTCCTCTTGGAGTCTTCTCAGCAAGCCCAGGACAGGGGTTAGCTTTCCATCCATTCTTCCTTAGCCTGATAAACTGTTTAGCCTAACTTTCTTGTATATTTCTTAATTATAACATCCATATATTCAGTGATTATTCAAAGTATTACATAGGGAAAAAAAAAGTCTTTCTGTTGTAGGACAGCTGACAGATAACCTGGAGGTGTTTAGGAACTTCCTGAATGGTGATATAAGCAAGTTGATTTGTGTACATGACATGAGTTTAAGAGTTACTTTCTGGAAGAAGTAGCTCAACTAATAAAAAAAAAGCTTTATGCTCAGAAACTGTAATTTCCATAAATGTAATAAATGTTCATAGGAAATTAAATATACTATGTATTTTCCTTATATGTATTCATGTTATCTTATGTTTCTTGTGCAGTTTATATTTTATAGTGATTCCTGGTAGTTGCAGGGATACCACCATTGTTTTTAATGTAGCATTTATCTTTGAAGGATTGAAACCAAGCGGTCTCTCCAGGGCATCGTGAGTCTTAGCTTTCACTATGAATACAGAAACCATAAAAATTATAAAACACTGTTTAAACTTCAGAATAGACCAACTTTCAATATGGAATGAAGTTGCTATAGCAGTAAAGAAAAGAAAAGATAAAAGTAGGGATTTTCTAATATCCAAAGCCCTGGGAGAAGGAGGATAGAGGAAATACCTGAATCTCAAAGATACTGTATTATAGAGCAATGACCAGAAAGCCGAAATGACTCACAAGCATTCATTCATCTTTTTAATGTTCATTGCATGTAAGTAGAAAATGCCTGTATTATAAGAATACATTTAAAAATCTAATGAATATGAACAATTCATATAATGTGGCATTCTGGAGTACAATACAATTTTCATGGGTCAGAGATCAGTTTGTTTAAAATATTTTTTTTTAGAATTGGATGTTTTTATGGAATTAGTTCATATTAGATTACACTCCATTGTGACAAACTTAAGATATTGAAACACAGCAAGTGTCTTCTGAGACACAGCATTTCCTGAAAGGCCTTTAAACAAATTTACTGTTTTAGAAATTCTTGGAAAATCTTGAAAAATAAGTGAAGACAAATCTCCAGATTTCTCAGGTCCCTGAAGTTATGTTCTTTTCTCTCTGAGACCCTACAGGATTTCCAGCAGACAAAAAAAAAAAAGATAGAGAAAAATCATTTTGATAACATAAGAAAGATGCTTGTGTTTGTTTAAAGTGTAAGTATATGATTTAGCACAGGGAATACTTCCAATAGTACTGTGAGAAAAATTATGTGTCCATGCATGTGGTGAAGTAGGATTTAGTGAAACACTGTGACAAAGCCATCATGAATGGCCTTGTTTTGTGTTGCTGAGATCTCTTTCCTATCACGTTCAGCACTGTACAGCATTCAAACCTTTGAGTTATGAAAGTGTTTTTAATTACATTGAACTTCTCCAGATTTAAAGGTTCATTGATAAAGTAGTATGTGCAAGTCCAGTTTTCAAACCTGCCCTAAGACAATTGGAAGCCTTTGGCCAGCAATATTTCAATCACTTCCTTTCTACCACACTGAATTATTTATTCATATTGAAAACAGCACTGAGAGTTCTAAAAGGTTCCAATGAACTGTCTTCAGGCCACATGAAAAAGTACTATTGATTCCAAATTCTAAATATTGTGAAGGGAGAAACTCAAAGATTTTCCTTTAAAATGAACATTAAAATGGTAATGTTCAGGTTTTTTTTTTAACAAGGAAGGGAAGATACTAAAGCAATGAAAATCTGTGTCATATTTTGTGGTACCTTGCATAAAACAACAAAATAGAAATGGCTGTGTTGGACTGGATGTTTTTTATCATTTTGGTTATAAAAATTGTTTTGAGACAAGATTTTAAAATCTAAATTATTTATTAGTCTTTATTAAGGTTGTAAACTGCAGGTTGAAAATAAAAAAAATGAGTAAAGAATGCAAAGAAAACAGTAGCAGATTTGAGAAGTTATCTGTTACTCAAATGATCCAATTTGGGTTGGAATGTTACCCATGTGATCTGCAGGGTGTCTGGAAGAAACAGTGCAGCAGCTGAATAGGAAATGACATCTGTGGCTCAGGGAAAGACTTGGCAAGAAAAAAGCAAACAAATAAAAAGTTTAAAAAATGCTAAATGACCATAAAATTGCAGTCTTCTGTGAAGCATGGGTGCAGTTTAATTTCTTAATTTTATTTTCTGCTTTTAAGTAAAGACTGCTAGATAGAGACTCAAAATGCTTTTTCTGCAAAAACACTTTCTGCAAACACTTCGAGTTTTGTGTTATGCCTGTATAGAGCAAGTGCATCAGTAAGAAATCTAGTTCAGTGTCTAGAAAGTGCTGTGAGAAATCTAAATATTTAAATTGCAGTGGCTGCAGCACTGGGTCATTGTGCATGTGTTAAAGAGGGGAAGAAAGAAAAAGTAAAATCGGGACTGGTAGGGTAAAGAAAACAGTAATGCAGCAATTATTCATGCTCCAATTCCTAAAATCAGCATAATGTAGTTAATTGTAAGTTGACCCACAAGCCTTTGGTAAGAAAACTATACTTAAAATACCCTGGAAATTTTAAGTTTAAACACCAAACAAAACTAGTGAACCTAGCAATAGTGGGAATTCAAAGTTAAGGTTAGGTCAATGGTTGGGAAGCAACACTCTCAATATTTTAGAGTTTAGCAGTTTCAACCATTGTGATTGCATAGTTTTTTTTACACACCAACTGCAGCAGCAAGATATATGAAGTATGAGGAGATCATATGTTTTTTTATAGCGTTGAAAATCCTATCTCTGTGCTGTATCTCACCTGAATTCCTATGATTAATCGTAATGGAGGAAGGAGAGCGCTCATTCAATCCATATATCTGGGACAGATGTTTTGGGATTATGTTTATTATGGGATTTATTATGGGATTATTATATTAGGAACTATGGAGGGACCTATCTTTAAGAGTGGCTATTCCAATTGAATAAACTAAGTAATTGTTTTTACTAGGAAAATGTATGTTGGATTCACCCTGTACTCAGTTATTTGCCATAACAAAGAAATTTGAATTCTTAACATATTTATGTAATTAGCTACAAATAAATAACAGGAATGTAAATATATACACTAATGACAAATCAACACAGAGTTGATTATATCTGTCTAGTGAGTAACTGTTTTTTGTCTTTACCTTCTGGTCACTTGTAATGGTAAATACAAGTATCAGGAGGGATGATATATACAATCCAACAGTAGTTGACTGGACAGTTTCTGTTCTGTGAATGTTTTTGAAAACTAGAATAGAATCCCAACAAGAGGCAAATTTTATGAAAAACGGATTTTTTTTTTTTTAAAGGACAAGTAGACAAAGCCACTGTGTCAGTAATGTGACATTATGCTAACAGCTGTTGACAAATGTAGGGACTCTTTGGTTAAATAAGTGCTTTTTGTAAATAAGTGTAATATGTCATGTGTGATGTTAATCAGAAATATCTTTACCAGCCTGGCAACAAAGCACTTAATGAGACCAAGAGTATCATGACTGAACCATGTCAAGAAGTATGTAAAAATTAACTCATAAACTTAGATGAAGTTCTAAACAAAAAATTACTGTACTTCAGTAGGACCAGTAATGGATGTAACATTTGGAACAGAGAAAATACAGAGAATAGTGACAGAAAGTAAAAATATTATACGTTCATTGAATTCTTGATGTATGAAACCCTGTTCTTTGATCACCATTTAGCACAGCATAGCAAGCTTCCAATTTGCTAGTGGTGTGGCAGTAAGACTAGGAAAGCATATTCTTTAAAGAAATCAGTTTAACTCTATGTGATGAACAAATGTGTCAAGAGGATAGCCACAGGAAAATAAAATGGGGAAAAATGAATCAAATTCATATACTTGAAGTTGGTAG
Organism: Lagopus leucura; assembly: GCF_019238085.1. NCBI lineage: Eukaryota > Metazoa > Chordata > Aves > Galliformes > Phasianidae > Lagopus > Lagopus leucura. The sequence continues at coordinate 21,522,127 of NW_024962264.1, forward strand.
GGGAAAAAAAAGCTGTAGGATTTAAAATGTCTAGCTGCTCAACTGTTGTCTTGACCATGAGAAAAAGCGTTGACATTACTAGAAAAACGGAGGCCGAAGCTGATAGCTCTGTCACATAAGTGGTGCAAATATGTATGAATTTTACAAAAAGAAATTGAAAAACAAAATGCCTTATAGAAAGAAAATAATAAGGCTTATATGCTTTTTCCCTTCTTACAGACTTCAGCTTCAAAATAACATGATGATGACAGCAGCAGACCCACTAGAAAATCCCATAGCTTGTGGTATTCAGGATTCTCTCTTTTTTTTCTTAATTGCAGTGTTGTGTTTCTTTTGTTTGTTTGTTTTGCTGTTGTTGTTGTTTTTCTGTTGATATTGTGTGTATTCTTTCCTATATTAAAGCTATTATTTCCCATCCTCTCATGTTATGGAAAGGCTGGCATCTTGACCCTGACTATAGTTACACTATTTCTGCATTGTGTCACTGTCCTAAATAAGTCTTGTATCACACTGTTTTTATTTTACTAAGAAAGGAAAAGTAAAAATTGCAAAGAAGGTAAGAAATTGCAATGATATTTACAGATGCATAGTTTATGGATTGATTCAACTTTGTTCTGAGTTTTCCAATCATGATGTTATTCAGCAAAAAAATGAAAGACAGCAAATAATATTTGTAAGTGACCAAAGCAAAATTACTAACTAAACAACTAACTAACTAAACCTGCATATCAAATATCTGAATAAATTAATGCAGCAGAGAGTTTACAAATAATCTAAATGAATGAAAATATTCATAAGCAGAATCATCAGATAATTTTAACCAACAAAGAGCTTCATACTAAAATTCATGACTGTTCAATGACAACTGGCAATCATACTCAATTTCAGAGGACATATGGTTTTAGTGAATAATTCATACATGTAATCTTTTTGTAACCTCTTTAAATGTGATTTTATATTATGAATAGATTACTGCTTTGTAACAAATTTTATTTCATTTCTTTTTTTAACTGTGTGTAAAATTTGAGTTTCTGTTCAATTTTGCAAAGCGTTAAGAAAGGCAAAACAATAAAAACTTTCTTATTGTAATAAGTTCTTTGATAAAAAACCATTTTTAAAATAGTCTCTTATAAAATGTGTCTCTTAAAGACAAATATTTACTGTAGGTGTTCTTAAGAAAAAACTTTGTAATATTTGAGGCATCTTTGTGAGACTAAATAAGTTTAGAAGTCTTGTTATGATTTTTCATGTACATGAAAAAAAGCCTAACCTGATGAGTTATTTGAGATTTATATTTTCTTTTGAATGGTAGGTGGTTTGGTGTTTTTTTTTTTTTTTAGTTTTTTTAAACCTTCTTATAACAGATATTTTTGATTTTATTCTTATGTACATAGTGTACATAGTATATTATCTAGGAACTGAAATCTTCTCTTGAAATGGAGATGGCAAACATCTGTATACTTTTTTCCACTTTTATTTAGAGAGAAATGTGAAACAGAGTAGAAAAATAAAGAAAAACTATACACCAAGCCAGAACATTCCTTAGCAACTAAACAAAAAGAGCACCTATACCTGTTATCTGGTATGAGGTGCCAGCTAACTGTCCACACTCAAAGCTGAAGAAACATAAGCCTTCTCTAGTCCAAAACCTGTGTAGAGACCCAATTTTGTTCTTGATGTCAGGTTAATCTCTTAATCAAATAAGGAAGCATTCTGGAGAGTGGATGAAGAGGTAGTGATGAAGAGCAAACAATTGTGCTTTTGTTATGTATGTAAAAAATTCCTTATGGGAGTCAAGCCGGAGGAGCAGCAAACATATACCCATAACTAACCCATAAGTGTCCAAAATATGGGAAGCTGCTTGGAAAAGTCTCTAATACTAGAACCAGTGAAAAAAATACTGGAAAGATCAACAATAAGAAAACTGAACTGTTCAATAGAGAAAAAAGACAAATAAAATATGTTTTACATTAGCAATTACAACTGAATTTATTTCAATTACTGGAAATCCTTAATCTATTTACCAGATGACCAGGACCAGGAAAGCTGAAAACATAAGCTCACAGTTGAAGTCAGCATACAGAAAAGAAGAAAATATTGGTAAGATTGTTTTAAAGAAACTTTCAATAGGACTAAGTTCCCCTCAACTTATGAAGAAATAAATAAAAATAAATAACAAATAAATAAAAAGGCAGAACCAGAGGCAAATGCCTACCAGTGGCATCTCTGAAAAGTTTTAAACAATCTGTCAAGAGTAACAGACCAAGCAAGTTCTCAATCAGTTAAGTTGAAATAAATCTTCTCAGTACTCACGTATTAAGCACCGATATCCCACTGAGGAAAAAAAAATAGAGAAAACAGGACAGTTAATCTGCCTCTTTCACACTGTACTGTTCTGTGAAGGATTGAAGAATGAAGTGATGCTAGTATTAGGAAATTAATACGTAGGAATAAAAGAGAGCTAATGCTAGCATGGAAAAAAATGAATTACATGTCTTAAATGTTATCTCAGAGTTAATGTATGAGTTGCATGATGCTTGCAATTTTTCTATTTCAGGAGACATCTGAAACATCTTCAGATAGAAACATCAATCAATCTTTTGAGCGTTTTTTTTTTTTTAAATACCAATCACTAGTGAAGAGTACTAAAAAAAAAACTCCACCACATTTACAAGGAGGAATCTTGTAGAATAGACACTTCAGAAATGAGATACATAGTCTCAGTGAAGCCATCAGTGGAAACCAGCTAATATGTGGAAAAAAGCCATTTGAGAGAATGGAGTATTAGCAGGTAGTGGGAGCAATCAATAACAACACCACAGAACAGGTGAAAGCACTGGAAAGTGACAAAATGGAGAAGAAAAGTGTATGTTTCTACTATAGGCACCAGTAGCAATGTGGGAAGGATGAAATGTGTTAAATTACAAATATACAGCAAAGTGAATGAGGCAGTTTTTAATCCATATATGATTATATTGCAATGTCTTTAAAGGGATCAAAATCCAACCTGAAATGACCAGAGGAGGAATCTCTGGTGGAATGGAGTGGAGTCTTAAATGGGCTGCAAACCATCCATACTTTATGGTCTCCTAGTAAAGAGGATCACATTCTCAGTGGATTCTTATAATGTCAGTTTTGTCTGTGCATTGGGGTAAATTTATATTAAATAGTAGTCAGCTAATTCTGGAATAATGAAATAATAAAGAGTTAAATTATGTTCCTTACAAACCAGCATATTGAAGTGTAAGGGACAAAAGATGAAATTTGCCTCTACTGTTATTGACAGGTAGAAATTACAAAAATTTTTTCATTCATTTCTAACATCTATTAGAAATACCAAAAGTATAGCATACCAAAATATAGTTGCAGTGCAACACTGTATGGGAACTGTTTAATCGTGGGCTGAACCTGTGATTGTTCACCTAAGGCAAGCAATGACTCAGCTGTGGGAGCACAGGTGAAGGAAATTCACCTGTGTGACTGGAAAGGGTGGAGCCTGGCTCCACCTCTCCTAGACCCCATTTAAGTGTTGACTGCCACTGAGAAAGGATCTCTCTCTGGAGATTGCTCCTTTTGGACTCTTCTGCTGCAAGCCTAGGATGTGGGTAAGCTTTTCCATTGATTGCCAATTGTCCCTTTTCAACATGATAATCTTTCTAGCTATGTGCTCTCTAAAGACTAGACTAAATTCTCTGTATACTTGTTGGTTATACATCTGTATATTTGTTGATTATACAAATTCAACTTGTATGTAATTTTTTAAAAATGCTTGTGAAAAAATACTTTAACACTGTTCAATTGAGGTAGTTTGGTCAACAGCCAAGGAAAGGATTGCTGCATGTTTTGTATTCTTCTGTTTCCTTCCTTCACTAGATACTGCTGCAAGTTGATACAAAACTAGTTATAATAACCCAGTGAAGGATAATTAGCTTTGAAGTACCTACTTAATAGTTAAAGCGGCCAAATGTGGAGCAGTTGACCAACAGAACCTCTTGCTGTAGTACACTAGTTTTTTGAATGTAAGGTTTGGTCTGTCTAGCCACGCTTTTTTTCTTTGTATAAATAGGGAACTGCTAAACCTGAAATGTCTCCACAGTCCCTACAGAAGAGAAAGTGATGATTAAGGATATGACAAAAAAACTGGGTGAGAGTGGGAGTGAAATGGCTGCAAGAGAATTGCCAGGTCACAACCTGAACGAATAGTTGATTGCCAAGCAATGCACCTGAGTGACTAGAAGAGATGGAGCCTGGATCTATCTCTCCTCGACCCCCATTTAAAGGTTAGCAGTTAGAGAAGTAGTATCCCTCTGACATAGACTGTGTTCTTGTCATGTTTTTGGTCACTGGAAGGGGTGAGCTTTTTAAAAGCCTACTACTATTCCATAGTGTTTCCGTTAGAATAGTGCCTCATTAGAAGGTACTGTCATCACCTTTTGCTATTCAAATGACCCAGTGCTTGATTCCAGTGCATGCAGACACGAACTGCAGTGTATGCTAGGCTATATTGTGCTTACATGAAAAGGTACTGGTAGCAGTGGATCTGTAGGGGTAGCCTCTGTAACAAGAATCCAGAAGTTGCCCATGATAGACAAAAGCATTCCAGTTTAGCTTGCTTTTAAATCTCACTACTATATTCTGTTAGAAATAGGCTAGAAATATTTATGTTAATATCTCTATGCTAATTTGTCTAATTTGTCTGTGATAATAATTGAGTGATCTTCCTATCCTCATCTCAGACCTCCTTCACCCTCTTCTTCCTTTAAGGAGGGGAAGTAAGAAAGCAGTCGGATGGAACTCAGCCCTTAGTGTGAAGCCACTGTTAGAATACCTGAAAACTGTTGGCCTGGCCAAGCTGTAATCCTAGCTGTAGAAGCAAGATAAACCTAAAGAAAAGACAAGATGGAGCATCATAGTAGTAGATTTGAAGTTGTAGAAATAAACAAAAAGTGCTGGTAAAGAAGATTTGAGATTCACATCAATGAGTATGAATAGATAAAAATAGTCTTGAATATGGAAAGGGTTGTGATACTAACAGTGCAGCTGCAGATGGCCTTATATGTGATAGTTCTTTACAAGATCCATTTCTGCTAAATTACCCTGAGAGCCTTCTATCACTGAATCTGTGTTAGATAATAGCATGGCTCACAAGAAATGGGATACATACTCACAACACATCTCATTCTTTTGAAGAGCTGGTCTGTATAGATTATCCATCCATGTCATTTAACAACAATTCTAGACTTCTGTAGTGGGCGATGTATTTGTCCTTTGACAATTTCAGTGCAGCTTGTTGTAACGCTTCTGTGGAAACAGTGTATGTTGGTGTGACATCTTAGGTAGCTCATTTCCATCTGCTTGTTATCTATGGTGTAGCGCTTTGCATCTTCTCACAGACAGTGGCTACTACAGATTTAGCAACTAAAAAGTTGGACTCAATTCTCAGTGTGTTTGAGGTATCCAGCTTCCACACAGGCATTAAATGGCTGAAAAAATCCACTTCTACCATGAAGTGAGCAGTCCAACTGACGTGCAAAGATGATGCCATTCTGATGCTGGATGATGATGTGAATCCACTATGACAGAGCATTCCTGACACTAGCTCAGAAATTCAATTTTATTCTCAGCCTTCTGTTGGCTGACTGTCATGAGAGTTATTATAGCAATAAATGAAAAGAGTCTTCATAGTTGAGCAGTAAGCATCAAGACTCTGCTTCAGTGGTGAAAGGTTTTCTCATTCCTTTTTTGACAGCTGCTTGAAGCCTCTCTTGTTGCACCATACTCACACGCATGAGTTTGACACCCCTTTTGGAAAGCCCTGTGGGTGATGGAGAGCAGATCTTCTCAAAGACTGAAATGGAAACAAATGTAGGACAACCTTGAGAACAAGAACAGATGTTTATTGGAGTAAGTCAGTGCTGAAATACACACAACATGCAGTATGAATGAGTTCGGGATGTTTTGTAGATACATCAGCATAAATACAACAGAAGTGTTCAGCCTGAACAGCTTTCACTGAGGCAGACCAAGTTCCTTAAGGAACTTATTTTTTTTCCATGCTTCTCTGCTGTCTTGTTAATTAGATCTTCACTATTTATCTCTGTATTTTTTCTTAATATGTGTAGTCCTTCCCTTATGTCTCTCAAGCTTTTTCATTACTAAATTCTTGTTTCTCCTTCTGATATTCGTTTAGCTGAGACATTCAGCTTCCTAACAGGTCCTTTCATCTTTGTTCAGCTTGCCTCATTAAGAGAAGTACCCAGTATTCTACCCCTTCCTCTTCTTCAGTGATTAAGGAAGGAGTTAACAACATTCTTTCTAAAAACAATAGAAACTCACAAGCATCTTTCCCAGTTAGAGGAAAGTTAGAGGATGAGATGGTTACCTGCTCACTCAGAGCAGTCTGAATGCAATTCTGGTTTGAAATGAATTGTAAGAAGGCTTTCTGAGATACAAAGAAATTAACCTGAACTGAATAACAACCCACTAAATGTGTAGGTATCACAAAGATTGAGTAAAACTAATTTGCAAAGTCAAGATTCATAGGAATAACTCTGAGAGTTTCTGTTTCCATTGCTTAGATCCTTTCACACCTGTAAATGGAATAGCCAAAATATTACATTGTTATACAGCATCTATTATGCATTCATTTTATAGAGATGTAAGTGGTTACACAGGGGCATTAAAATATTTGCATGTGGAAATTTGCAGTTTCCATTACGAGTTGTTTACTTGCTAACAGGTAAACACTATTAAATGTAAAACATTAGCATGAACGAAGTGCTTTATTCTGGAGACACAACAGAATGGAACATTTCTGCATCTAAATTTTAGGCACTAGTATGTTCTTAAGATACTGATATGACCTATGAAGTTAACATAGTTTTAAGGCATCTCAAACATATTCCAACATTGCTAGCAAAATAAATAGAAACCTGGAAAAGTAATCAATAATTAAGTTGGGGGGGGGGGGGAACAAAAAAAAAAAAAACACTTCATTGATCTTAGGCTGCTCTATTTTATTAAAACAATAAAATTAATTAATTTCATAAGATTAATAAGAGAGCTTGCTGAAGGCGTGTCATCCTGTTGGAAAATTTGATATTAGTACCATATCTGTTAGAAGATACTTTGTTTCTCTTGCACACAGTGTGTACAGGATCTTGTGTGCTATAAAAATCTCTTTAAAAATCTATTTAAAAATTTGTACTGATCAATATAAAAATACTTTGCTCAACATTTCAAATTCAGTAATTAAAACACTTATATTCTTACTTGAAGCAAAGATATTACCTGCTTCTTAGGGAGGCGCTTAGATTTCTTTACAGTCTTTTCTCAGTATATCTATCACTAAGAATTATCTTCATGATGATATTCTTAACTATATCCATTCATTATTTAATAAAGTATCTATTTTTGTGATGGAAGATGATCTGAGCATGACAAATAAATTATTCAGAGACAAAAGTATATTGTCAATGAATCCAGGTGTGAGTTGAAATTTTCAAATCAGTTTGCTAGCACTTCTGACAGATCATGCACACTTAAACTTTTTGCTTACTTATTTTTACCAATATTCTTTTACTAAGATTTGTCACAGAATTGAAGAAATATTCAATAGCAACTGTGATATTTACCTAACGCTTAAATACATTCATTTATTTGAAAGAAAAATACATTATTTTAGTAATTAAAGAATCATGTATCCTTAAATTAAAAGCTAGAAAATGTTCACCAGGTAACAGCAGAAAAAAAAGGTTAATTTTTCTCCCTAAATCACTTTTCACTATTTAATGATAGTTTGTATTATGCTTATGTATCTGCTTATTTTTGCTAATGAAAAGTTTCACTTCTGCATTTACTTAGAATGGTCAGATTAGAAGTGAAAATGTTAGATGGCAAAAAGGAGTTTTGGCTTTATAAATCCACTTCAAGCATGAAGGGAGAGATGAGTAAGAGATGAGGTTAGCAGTGGAGCTGCTTGATGAGTTGTTCTTTTTCTTTCTATTGCTCTTGCTGATTACTGCTATACCAATATTGTCCTTTGTGCTACATCTGAGAGAATACTGATGCAGATCATTTCTACGCTCTCTAGAGTAACTGATTGCCTGCAAACTTTGTAAAAGGTAGGCCTGAGCCTATTTGGTATATTCCAAGACTTCTCCCAGATGACTTGCCTTTCAGTCAGACATTATCACTCTGTGAGCTAAGTGCCAGCTATAAGATTAAGGTAGTATTGAGATGTGCCAAAGGACTGCTTTTAGTGCATCATCTTAGATGTGTATAGAGAAGTGTGGTGCACAGTATGAAGGACTACAAGGATGCTAATGTGTAAGGTTTTTTGTTTTTGTTTTTTGGAGGGCTGTCCATTGAAGTAGCAAAAATTATCTTTTGTAACTAGTAGGCAGCTGTCCTATCTATCGCACTATGAATTTCTTGGAAGTTAAAAGTCTCAATGGAGACTGAGTAAACTAACATTCATGCAGCATGGATGAGGAAACTGCGGCTTCAACAAGAACTAAGAATAAGCTGTAATGATGGTATTGCCACCTCCATAGATGGACCTTTGAATTTCTGAACAAGGCAAAAAAAAAAAAAGGGAGAGTAATCAGGAAACAGTGGAAAAATGCTGCAGAAGCAAATAAGGCCACTGATGAAAAGGAAGGGAAACTTTTCTAATTGATTAAGTGTCTTTCTCCTGTCCTTGTTCACTGACAATCGTCTGCCTGTATTATTAAGAAATATGTGTCCAACCATATTGAAAAATGGCCAGCTATATGACATGGAGATTTCTATGTAACACATCTGTCATTCTGCTGCCCTGACGGTTGTAGGGTGTCTGCTCATTAGTATTTAAATCAGTTCATAAATATTTCACTTTAAAATTTGGTTTAAATAAGCCTTACATCTGCTCACTGTAATGCTGCAGCTTAACGTCTGTTGTAAGCCTTAGTTCTTGTCTGATATAATGCTATTGTATAGCTATACAATTTCATAAGGATACTTATACAATAAAACAGGGATTTAATGGAGCACTTTATCTTTCTGCAATTTTTAGTTTCAGCTGACCATAGCAAGTGAAGCTAGAAGTTGTAAAATATTGCACATCTCCCCTGACAGAATGACTCCTTTGCATTGAAAGTTCTGCAATGTTAAGAAAAATATGCAATTAAAAAAAAAAAAGCTTAGCTAAGATTTTTACAACACTTGAGAATGTATATGATGCATTACTTGCATTTTCCAGTTTCCCTCTTTCATTCCATTTGCAGTGTTTCCAGTTGTGACTGGAAGTGTTGGAATGATGGGAGAGTAATCCCATTTCCAAAGCACAGTGAATCTTAAGAGGCAAATAAAAAGCAAAAAAAGAATTTTTTAGTTCTGTACAAAAAATCAGAAATGCAAAATAAAGGTACAGATCTTCCTTTATTGTTCCACATTACTCTGTATTAGCCACCAGTAGGAGCTATTCCACTCAAATACTACAATCTCCATAATTTTCTCATTTTGTATGATCTTTGGAAAAAAAATTAGTGGGTGAACTCTGGACTTATCAAATGAGGATTAAGAACAGAAAATAGTAGAATGCATCATTATCATTAGAGCTCATATATGCTACTGGTTCCTACAAATGAGGAAAATGAGAAAAAATAGTGGTATAGAAAGGTCAGGAGACTTCTCATTTTATTGAGGACAAATATATCTGCAAAGTGGTATTGGATATTTGTCTTCTAGCTGTATTCATTATCACACATGACAAAATTCCCAGTCTTACTAATTCTGTCTGGGCAACTCAAATCTGTTCTTTGTATAGTGTGGAGTACGAAGAAGTAAACTAAGGCTTGATTAACAGCTTTCTTATAGCTATCTTAGGTCACTTTAAAACATCAATTCAATAGACTTCCATGGATTTAGAAACAGAGAGGGGCAATCTGCCCTCTAGCATATACGGTTAGCTTTATTTTCTGTGATATCAACCAGATAAAAAGTAATTGTCTGATAAAGTCTACTAGCCAATGACTCTTCTACAATTAGGAGTAAGAAAGAAGTATTTTTAAAAGAAATCATACCTTCTGTTTATGTTTAGTTTCTCAACTGTCCCTCGTATGGGAGATGCCCCAGGACCTTTATTGTCATTGTGGTGCTCTGCTCGACTCTTACTTAGGAGATCTGTCTTTTTTGAAATGGGGAGTCCAGAACTGAAGTTGATATTCCAGATGTGGCCTTTCCAGGGCAGAGTAGACATGGAGAATCACCTCCCTCAGCCTACAGCCATACTCATTTTAATGCATCCCAGGATACCATTAGCTTTCTTGGCCACAAGGCACCACTGCTGGCTCATTGCCAGCCTGTTGTCCACCAGAACCTGTAGGTCCTTCTCTGCAGAGCTCCTCTCCAGCAGGTTGTTCCATAACCTGTTCTAGTGCATGCAATTTTTCATCTCTGGGTGAAGGATTCCTATGTTTGCAGTTATTGAACCTTGTCAGGTTTCTCTCTTCCCAAAACTCCATGATGTTCAGGTCTTGATGAATGGCAGCACAGCCTTCCAGTGTGTCATAGACTCCTCCCAGATTTGTATTATCAGCAAACTTAATGAAGGTGGGCTCTATCCTTTTGTCCAGGTCACGGATGAAGATGTAGAACAAGACCAGGCCCAGCACTGACCCTTGGGGAATACCACTAGTTAAAAGCCCCCAGCTGACCCCTGCACCATTGATCAGAATTCTCTGAGCTATTCCAGTCAGCCAATTGTCAGTCTACTTCACCATCCCCTCATCTATCCCACAATTTTATGCTTCATTACGAAGGTATTCTGGGAGACAGTGTCACAGCCTTGCTAGAGCAAGATACACAACATCCGCTGCTTTCCCTTCATCTATCCAGCTAGTGATGACATAGAAAGCTACCAGGTTGATCAAAAAAGAATTGATGAATCCACACTGACTTATTCTTATCACCTTCTTTTCCAATTGCTTGGAGATGGCGTCCAAAGCAAGTTGTTCCATCACCTTTCCAGGGATGGAGGTGAGACTGACTGGTCTGTAGTTTCCTGGATCCTCTTTCTTGCCCTTTTTGAGAACTGGAGTAACTCCAGTCCTCAGGCACCTTTCCTGTTCACCAAGACCTTTCAAAGATGATAGAGTGGTTCATCATTTCTGTCAGCTCACTCAGCACACAGGGATACATTCTATTGGGGTCTGTGGATTTGTGCTAGTTGATTTTTGGCTAGTTGGTCTCTGACCAGTCTGCTCACGTAAAGGGAAGTCTTTGATTTCCCAGAATCTCTCTCTTACCTCTGGAGTCTGGGGTTCCCAAGGGACAGTCTTTGTAGTAAAGACTGAAGCAAAGAATGTGTTCAACCTTCTCAGTGTCCCCTGTTACCAAAGTACTCATCTCATTTAGTAGCAGACCCACTTTTTCCCTAGTTCTCCTTTTACTATTGATGTAATTAAAAAACAAAAAGCAAAAACCACCTCTACTTCTTGTCTTTTACTGCCTCTGCTAGATTAAATTCCAAATTACCCTTAGTCTTCCTTGTTGCATCTCTACATACCCTGATGACATTTCTTCCCTTTGGACAAGTTCTCTTTCCACACTTCATAGGCTTTCTTTTTCCCTTTTTTCTCCTTCCCTATATTCTTCCACATATTAAAAAAAATAATTAAGCATGCTATTCACCTAGGCTTTTACTGTCACTGTCAACTGCACTCTAAGTCTAATTATAGAAATATAATTTTAGAGTTCCGTACCAAGTATTTATAACTGACTTCTGAAATTGATAGGACAGATTTCCAATTGTTTGAAGTTAACCTCTGTTTAAATATTTTGAAATGATTCAATGTTATGATAGGTTATATGTTTATGGTGTGTTTCTTTTTCAAAATTGCTAGATATCTAGTATGTTGAAGTCTTCTCAAAACAGGCTGCTTATTCTGATGCTAAAAATGAGAGATGAATTCCAGGTAAATTCTGGCTGAAAATATTAATACTAAGTTCTTCTTAAAATACTGAATAATAAAAAGGATAACGTAACTAGAAATATGTGGGGACATAAACAACCAGTGTTTTCTTTTTGTAAAAACACCTTTTGTCAAAGTATGGAGTCTCTTGTGATTTTTTTTTTTTTTTTTTTTTAATTTCTATCAAATAAACTCAACATGACAATATAATCAAAGTCCTTTTCATGATCATTTTCTTTTGCTTGGAAATTAAAGTAGTTTTTGAACATTAACTTTCCAGCTGAGTGGCTGGAATTTGGTGGCTTAATTGCCTCTTGGTCCATGGTTTAGTAGATATACTCAGCAGCTGTTGCTTTGTGTTGGACATGGTTTGGAGAATCTGTGGACTCTTCAACCCTTATTTGAAAGCCAACACATTTTAACCTAGCTGCAGTTTGCAAACAAGCTGGCAAAACTTCACTTCAAGCAAATATATCCAATTCATTCAAACTCTGCTTACAATATGTTTGAGACTGGATGCTGAAACAGTGGAAGCTTGTGGTGAATAACTGGCCAAGATCAAATAAATATTAGTAGTAGTGGTTTTTTTAATACCACTTAAGGAGCTTCTCTTTCTACAAAGATCGGAACTATTACTGTCTCTCTACCAGAGCAATTCCCTTGAGGATGAATTTGATATTAAACTTGTCTTTCTGTACATCAGGTGCATACTTTTATTTAAAATGAAGGTGAAAGTAAAGGCAATATGGTAACACAGTAGATCCAGAAACCGTAGGAGAAAGCGTGACACATCTGTGTAAAGAAATGTGCCTGTGCTTTGCTTAGACTTCAAAGTATTTATGAATGATGCAGAGTGCTAAATGTTATTCTTCTGCATATAGAATATTTAGAACTTTTTTGAAAGCTATAATTATAGTCAAGTTTCTCAAGTAGTTTATTAGTTTTGAAGGCATTGCATGGCAACCTCTTGGCTATCAAGGACAAGAGTCAGTTCTGAATGTCTGTGGGTCCTAAAACGTAGTACAAAATAGAAAGATTTTTGCAGAAAATACAGGTTCCTATATGGAATGTATAGACTTAAAAAGTTGATATAGCACATTTCTTGCACCAATTGAGGTCAGTGTGTATTTCATTACTGATTCAGTAAGGATTCACCATCTACTTTTTGAGCTTTTTGAGTGAAATTTACTTAGAGGAATCTTAACATTACTTGAGATTCATAACAAACTCTTTTTCTAACCTGAAGTACAACCTTTACAAGGATAAAATGTGGGTGTGTGCTGTACTTATGAAGTTCTAATGGAGTATCAGCTAGGTTATGGAACTTGGAGATGTAGGCATGTAGTTTCAGGTTTGTGCAGTAGGCATTTTAATCACTGATATTAGAACAAACAACAACAACAAAACGAACGCAATTTGATAAGAATAATGGTTTACAGAATAAAAGTCGACACACACTTGATATCTCTTTTGAGAATAATTAACTGATGAATGAAAGAAGTCGTGGAAGAGGGATTTTAACACTATGTAAATTCCAATCTGAATGATTTTGTGATAAGGCCTTAAAGGTACAGAGGGATGGAAAATGTGGGAAGTGGCAGTCCTTACTGATGAGATTTTTGTTTAACTTAAACTATTTGGCCCAGATATCAACCTTTGACATTCTTTGTCTAATAATCTCAGGAGTTGAATTTTATTTTTACTTCTGGCTAAGTCAAGCCCAGAAGATAAAACTATAGATTAAAAGTGTGCTATGGCCAACCTCCAAAGTTCATGTAAGGTAGAAAAAGCACTAGAATGAAGGTTAGTAAAACATACAGTTGAAAACAAATAATTGGTAGTAGAACTAAGCCTTTGTTCTGTGCCATTGTACAAAGGTCCAGTATGAGTTTCAACAGTTTTCCTGGTAATTAATGTATATAATTATCAATACAAACTTGAGGTTGATTGAAAATTACAGCACAGAACTGTTTAAGAACAGACTGGAGAGGATTTGCATGGATATGATGAATGTCAGAATAAAAAGAATATTCACATTATTGGTTGAAAAACTGGCTAAAAAAAGTCTCTGTAGTGACAAATCAAACATTTTATTGTTTTGGAAAGGCATAAATTCCAAAATTTGAGGTTCAAGACCTTACAGATGGCATCTGTTACAATTCTGCTGCCAAATGTGTAATACAAATCCCCAAAATCAAGTGAGAGTTGTACAGAAATAATGTTCTTTTTTTTTTTTTTCTTTCTGAGGGAGAGGTTACAGCAACAATATTTCTTTTAATAATATTTGAGTGAAAGTATGTGTCAACAATGCAATTCTGAATAGAAGTAAAGAATTAAGAAAAAAGATGTAAGAGTAAATGAAAAAAACCCTTATCGGATAGATTTTATTTTTATTTTACAACTGAGTGATTTAACTTCATTCAGACTGCATTATTTAAGCTTATAAAGGAGTGAAATGTTATTTCCTTTTCAGAATAACTTAGATAAGATAATTTTATCATAGAATCATAGAATAGTTTTGGTTGAAATGGACCTTCAAGATCATCTAGTTCCAACCCCCCTACTGTAGGCAGGGAAAACTCCCACTAGATCAGGTTGCTTAAGGCCCATCTAGTGTGGCCTTGAGTGTTTCTAGGGATGGGATACCCACAACTCCTTTGGGCAACCTGTTTCAATGCGTCACCACTCTCACAGTAAAGGATTTCTTCCTAATATCCAGTCTAAATAGATATTAGGAAGAAATTCTAGCTTTCCCTTGTAATTTCATTGCATGAAAATGCATTATTTTTTAAAACAAAATATTTTAACAATTTATGTATTGCACTCATCATACAAAAAAAAAAAAAAAAAAAAAAAAAAAAAAATCAGGTTCCCAACTTTATTATCTAAAATTATTTATTTTGCCTCTATGTGAAATATCACATACCTGGAGTGAAAATCTAGCCTCACTGAACTTAACAGATATGATGTCTATTGATATTCAGAGGCACAAAATTTTATTCATAGTCATTAGTAAGGATGTAAATATTTACTAACAGATATAAGATTTAAAAATATATACTATTTAAAAAAACATCTTTGGTAACTGTGAAAATTGTTGGCAAACAATGACATTTCATTGGTGACTCCCACATTGATCTTTTTGAAGTACTACGCAGGTTGATTCTTTCTTGAGCTCTTTTATCCTCAGCAACGATTGGGACAAACTGCTGGTTATGTTTTTCTTTGAAAGAGCTATTAAATTAGTCACAATGCATACTTACAACTGATGTTTGAAAGCCTGCAAAAATCATACTATATTATACTTACAGTTGTTTATCTTAACAAGCTTTTTGTTGATGATCATGTGTTGGTTTTTTTTTTCTGTGTTACAATGACATTTTTCTATGGTCTTTTTCAAAACTTATGAATGGTGTGAAGAATAGTAAATGACACACATTGACCTGACAGTAGTTCAAGTACTTCAATTATAAATATACATTAATATGTCATATTGTAAAGACTAATTACATTCAAATATGTTGATTAATTATCCCATAAGAATTCCAAACTGTGATATTCTATCAAGGTGACATTTGCAAATGTAGGCCTGACAGTTTGATGAGGAAAGTGGATTATAAGTAGGACCTTTAGCATTAGATAGTTGCTGTGAGAACATCCATGTGATCATCTGTGGATTTTTCTGCATCCTCATGAGACACTCAATTTTGTTTCCTCAAAAAAAGATTTGTCATTCTTTCAGTGGACTACCTTGTAAATCCCTACAAACTTAGAAAAGCCAGTATCCCCATAAAAACAATAAACAAGGAAGCATTTCTGTTTGCAGAATGAAAATAAGCATACAATTAATCTTTGACAGTTATGATATTGTCACTGATGGTTTTATGATATTAAACACAAGACCTTGATAAATAAATTTGCTGCATTAGTCAGTAAGAACATAAAATAAGGTTTGCTGATCTAATTCTCGCATGTTCACAGTATTATAGAATCACTAAGCTTGGAAAATGCCGCAAAGATCATCGAGTCCTAGGTCATAGGATATATTCACAGTTATTGGATTTTCACTTCTATATATTCAATAGCACACTATTAAAAAAATCTCAACAATTGCATCAAGTTTAGCAAAGACAAAAAAAAAAAAAAAAATGTACAAGGGATACTCTGAAAGTAATGTCTTACTTTACTATGTTGACCCATGAAATCAGAGGCAGATGTTGGTGGTGTGGCAGTAGATATTCTGGTGGTGTTTTGTAGCTGAGAATTTTCTCTATCGAATAGTGTTATTTTGCTCTTTGAATCTGTTGCAGCTTACATGGAAATAAATATGAGGCATTACTTTTGGAGTATCCACATATTTGAGAAGGAAATGCACCTTTATTCCCCAAATGAGTACTAATAGAGATAACGACATATAAAGTAATATCTTAGTGCTTGTGTATATTATGCAAAGCCTCTATTGATTAAATGAGAAATATTTGTATATGCATAAATTAAAATTATAATGATTAATACATATAATTACAATTAATACATATAATTACATAGAATTTAATAACATCAAGATGATAAATAATATTTTTATAAAGTGCATTACAAGGAAGGTGATCAGAGTAATAATAATAATATGTTAATATATGTAATAATAAAATATTGTAATTAATTGTATATAATTACATATTTTATTTTGTAAGCCTGAATCTTTTGGTTGTGCCTGATTATTGGTATTATCAGCTTGAGATGTTAATGTCTATAGGGGAAGAATGTTACCTAAACTGAAAAATTTGTTTGTTTGTTTAGAGGATAAAAAGAATCATGCTAGTACCAAACATTATAGTACGTAATATCTCTGTATGATTGAAAACCAAATTTAAACAAGTAAGCTTTTGTAGTTTACCAAAGACATTTAGAATTAAAAATGTATCTTTAAAATGAATTAATTTGGGAAGCAAAAATTCAAGAGCGGTAGAAAGTGAAGGAAGAAGAAAAGAAAAACACTGGTTGGGACTATACATGTTCTGTCCTGGACACTGATGAAACAGTCATTACAGACCGAGATGGCATCCTGTGAAGAGATGAATTGCTGCTGCTGCTGCTACTTTGCTGAAGGTGCTTTGAAATGGAAATAATAACAGGCTTAAATGTCCTGACCAAGCAAGGTTGTATGTGGAAATCAGAGCTGTACTTGGCAAATGATAAGAAAAAATTGCAATCAAAGCTGGGTGGCAGAAGTGCAAAATGCATGTCTACAGAAGAATGAGAATTAAGCAATATGGAAAGGATTTAGACATGAAAATGTTCAAAGGCACAAATAAATTGCCTTGGTTAGAGTGAGTTCAAAGCTAATCTTTGCTAGCACAGGAGTACATAAAATATATCTACTGACGTAATCAAATTTGGATTTACACCACCATCTGCATTGGCCATATTTGAGCTAACCTGTTTTTAATTAAAGGGTACTCTTCTGGACTGGATTAAACTTTTTGAAAATCATAGAGAAGTAAACAGGGAAGAAGGGGAGTTCCTGGCCAAATTCAGTGAAATAGTTGTTAAGAAGCAGTTGTGGTGTCTCTGGGAATGGTTCTTGAATCATTTCGAAAAGTACGCAGTCTTCAGGGCCTGAATCAGATGGAGCATCGATTACACTGAGATTTGGGATACAGGTGCGTGCCTTAGAGCTGTGACATCCCAGAAAACCCATCCCTGAACTAAAGAGCAGGAAACATGGTAACCACACTAAGCTTCAGGGAGTCAGCTCATGAATAGGCTGTCAAAAGTGAGAATGTGGTGTTGAATGAAATGGTGCTTTTTGATGAAACCTCATGTCAGTGACAAAGCTCCATTTAAACATAATAAACCATGATTAACCTCCTTAAGGCATCACTGAAGGCTCTTGTTTGAAGAAAAGCAGAGTTGAGGTATAGGCATGGTACATGTGTGAATGATTATTTCACTTGTTCCTTTGGGAAACACTGTGGAGCTGCAAAATATACAGTAGACCAAAATGAGGAGAGAAGCGGTCACTATTTATAGCATGAGCAAACATTAACAACATAATAGAAAAAAGGTGCAAAGATTTAGTCCAGGCAGACACAGAGTTGTTTCCTATTAGGAAACTGAGATATGAGCAGGAAACATTGGATTTGGCTGTTTGTTTCCTCCTTTTGGGAAATTGCCATTTTTTGAATGTTTTTATCTACATATCTATCTATTATGGTTCCAAACTTTGGCTAATGATTTTGGTTAGAATATTGAATGGTACCATATGCTCACTTTGTAGTAGTTTTGTTAAAATAGCTATATTTTAACAAAAACATTAAAAAGAGAACTAAGTATAAATGTTGACAAAACAGCTGTGATTTTGCTGTTTTAACATGTTATACAGTAAGGCTGTGGCATAAGTAGGATTGAAACGTTTCCTGTTTCAATTAAAATCTCATTTGTTTTAAAATATGAAATCTACCAGGTCTTATTAGTTTCCTCCAACACTTGTTTGCAATTCATTTGAAAGAGCAATTGGTTTGGAAACTTTTTTATTCAAGTGCTAATCTTGAGTCACTGACCTGTAGAAAGCAGAAGACACAGCAGTTTACAGACCAAATTCAAGCCTTGGAGGAAGTGCAGAATGAATTTTAAAAGAGTGGAAGAATATATGTTATTATTTTCAAGGTATGATTTAGGGATGTAGAGACGTTAGGATGTAAGAATTTTGGGGAGGAAAAGCAAAGAGTGATTGAAGTAGGCAAAATACTGCTAATAGGCAAATGATCAAAAAGTGTTTGTCCTGGTGCTACACAGTATTAGCAGAAACCATACTTCTTTCATTCTTACAATGAGTAAATAGAGAAGAGGTTTCTGATATGTCAGTGAAGAAATAACTTCACAGGCAGGGAAAAGTGCCAGCGTACCTAATACTTACAGATTTGTATGGTGCATATCTATGGAAAAATAGAGGTAAATGCCAACATTTTGGTGTATTATGACAGACTTAAGTATAGATTGCTATTTTGTCAGTTTTCGTACATAGTGTTTTTTTTTAATGTTTCTTCTTAAATTTAATCCTCTTTCAGGTATCAACAAATAGTAATCACAAAGATTTCAGAATTGTTTTTTTCTTTTCCTAAACATTTTTCTGCTCTTCTGCTGTTCTTATGAGCATCCCTGAACTCGTCCTTCTTCCCACTTTCACCAGACTCTTTCCCGACTGTGTGTTCGGATCCTTTTTTCGGATCTTTTTTTTTGACACTGGACTGACACTGCTTAAACTGAATTTTTGACATACAAGAGAGTTATAATTTCTGCAAAAGAAGTTCACCCTAGCTTTCAATCAACTTAAGCAGAAGAAATAAGACTATGTTTGTCTAGTAATAAATAAATATTTAAGTAGTTCTTTCTATTAATCTTACTAATATTTCAGTAGGGGTGCCATGTATTCTGTAAGCTGAAAACATGAGAGATGGGTGACATTGCCTCAGTGTGGATAAAGTCAACAATATATACATCTACAGCAAAACAAAGAGATGCATGCAGCAATTGTTCACAACCTTCTGACTGATGCCCAGCCATGTGTATACATACAAAAAAAAGAGTATATATATACGTATATATTATCATTACTGTTATTTCTCTCTTCCTTTTCTGTCCTAGTAAATAGTTTTTATCTTTGACTATGAGTTACACCTTTTTTTTTTTTTTTTCTTTCCTAGTTCTCAGCCCATACCACTGGGACTATGGGAAATGAGCAAAAGGCTGTGTGGTGTTTAGCTCCCTGCCAGGTTAAAGCACACCCCACATATGCAGCAGGTACCCCATTAGAAAAAAATCAAAAGTAATTAAAATTTCTCCCTTATTTTAATTTTTGAATTGTAGAGCACTGTGAGATTAAGCATACTAAGTTACAGTTTTAGCTATCGTTATCACTAAACTCTGTGAAATTAAAAAAATCACAAGCCAAATCCCTCAAAAATCTCCTGGCTGCCAGTAAACTGCTTTCTGTTCAGTCTTTGAAGTGAAACAGATGTCTGAGACTGTTTGGAAAGAAAGACAAGAGAGTGTTGTGCTTCATTCATGGGGTGATATTTTAAATTTCAGTGAGTACAGAATATGCACAGAGGTGCAACTAACAAACACCTCCCAAGAATGGTGCTGTCAAACTATTTCAGCACTCATGACTGTTTTTCACTTGTTTTTAAGTGAAAATTTATCTGCTTATCTGTAGAAAACAAAAAAAGAATTATTCTGATATGATGCAGTTTTAGCTGATAACGTGACTGTCTGAATGTAAATCTATTCCATTTTGGGATAGAATGTGAGCCATCAATTTTGTATATGAAGCAACCTGTAGAAAAAAATCATACCTACCTATATAGATCTATATACCTATATAGATTATATAGATTAATATATATATATATATATAGATTAAAAAAATATTAGATCTTTCTTATTATATGCTCCTTAAGTAAAGACTATAAAAAAAAAAACTGCAAAGAAATAATTTAATGAAGTTCTGGGATTCACTGCTGCACAACTTTTGTTTTCTCTGTGCTTTTACCCAAATAGAAAAAAAAATACAACAAACAAAGAAAACCAAATGAACAAAAAAAAATTCCTCAAGATATTCATTTAGGATTCCCATTTTTTTTAGTTGCAAAGAGGTAGAGACAGTTTTGGTAAATGTGTGGAACATGTAAGCAAAATAATAAAGCCGTATAACTTTTCATGTTTTGTACTTAGATCATATTGCATGATGTTGTGTTTCTTCTATTTTTATAATAGATGTATCTATTAATGATCATCAAAGAAGAAGATGAATAAAGAATAAGAGTAAAAGGACATAATGGTATGATTAGTTCTTCCTGATTTCATTTATTTAGTGAAGTGTCCATTCTATCTGAAAGCTCTCAATTGTAGTAAAAAATGGTATTTTATTTCAATATAAGAATTATCCAACCACAAGCTTTAAACCAGTACATGAAAAGACAACCTATTGTGAGTGAATGGATGATACTATAATGAGAAAAAGCACAAAAAAAAAAAAAAAAAAAAAAAAAAAAAAAAAAAAAAAAAAATCCAGCCTTTGGAAAGATCAACATTTTTTTTATATTGTGTATGTACAAAAAAAAGGATAGATTAGAGCAGTTCCTGAGTTGAATTCACTTTGGCGTTACAAGAACTGTGCAGCACCAAAGCTCTCCTGTGTGGCACTTCTCTTTCTAATATCATCATTTTTTCTACTACAAGGAGGTTTGAAAGAAACTTAAATCTAGCAGGTCTTTCCAGAGACATTATTATTTCTGTAGGCTGCTAAATCAAATGGGAACATTTTGGAAACAGTAAACGTGGTGTGAATTTCCCATTGGCTCCTATTTCTTTTTTCCACTGAGAAGTAAAAGGAGAAAGTTAATTTGTACATTTCCGCTGTATGTGAACCACTGTCCTAGATGGCACTTCCAAATTATGTGTGTGAAAATTTTATTCTTAATATGCTGTCATCAAGGATGAAAAGGAAGAAGAGAGGAAAAAGAGGAGCATAAGTTTTGAAAAAAATGATGAAACTTAATAGTAGAAGTCAACATCAGTCTAACATTTATATAAGTTTCAAGATACTATATAGGATTTTTTGTAATTTATTTCTCTTTCCTGATGTTTGAAATTTCCATTATACTGAAAAGAAAAGGCAGAAAGAAAATCAAATAGGACACAACTGGATTGCATCATAAACATTTGCAATAGGTATGAGTTTTTGGTGGGATAATTCAAACAGCTTTCCCAAAGAGAGTCTTGTTATTATTTGACACACAGAGAAATGAAAGAACATGAGAACAAAGTTCAGACATGGATGTATTTTTACATATAAAAATTACTTTTCATATTAAAGAGTAGGCAGCTCAGAATTGCTCCAGTATGTATGGAACAAGATTGCTCCAGGTATTGAAAATGATCTTAGGTTTTAGCTGCTCTCTCAATATTCTTTCAGTGTTAGATGCTCACACACACCTCTTTGCTACTCCTGTTTAATGACACATTCTGGACTCAATGTTCACCAGCTAAAAGGCATTCTGAAAATATTTTTCATGTCACAAGATCATTCATAAATGTTGTGTAGTAATATCTTTGCTATTCTGATTAATATCAGATGATCGTACAGCTTCTTTAATTACAAAGCTGTGATATTTTGCCTTACACTTCTCTTGATCAGTATAACTACTATAAAATATAAAATAATATAAATAAAATAGAAAAATATTAATAAATAAAATATTTTATTAAAATGAATTTTTTAATTAGTCTGCCTAATATTTGAGCAGGTCTGCTGTCTGACATTCACTAGCACAGAAAGCTACAGAAAACATTCTTTAGTTATTAATTCCTGTGAAAACTCCTAACATATCCCATTGAGCAATATGACTTTGTGCACAGATCAATCAGCCTGTCCCTCTGGAACTTTACAGACTGACCTTCTGTTTCCATCATATAAGTTTTTTCATGCTTGCACATGATAGGTAGGTCTGCACATACATGTTGTTGTGAGGTCAGCCAGAAGAGCAGTAACAATCTTGCACTTTAAGATGTTACTATCTTTAAACGGGATAGACTTTTACAGCTTAAAAAGAGTGTTATAAGAGACCAACTAAATCTCCTTCATAGTCCCCAGACAGAGAAAAAGCATTAAAGTAATGTTTAGCAACATCTAGATATATTGTGGCCAATTCTTTTTTGCACAGAGCACATAAAGAGACAGGATCAAGATCAGGAAATACAGTGAGTTCATGCAAACTGTGATAATAGTGTAAGAATTTGTAGAAATGACTAGGTAGAGAAATGCCCTTAGGTAGGGTCAAGAAACATGATGACCATACAACCACTGTGAAGTCATGTATTGTAAAGGTCCAGCAGATCTTCCCTTAGTAGGGCATAGCTTCAATAAAGCAGAGGGAATTCTCCTCCAGCCTCCCCTGAGCCAAGTGGAAAAGGAAAGTATCAGAAATCTGAAATGGTAGCTGACCTTTCAGGGAGGAGAAGTTCTGGGTGTCGGTCAGATCTCTTCCTTGAGACTACTGTTGGGTAACACCATGGGTGGTAGAAGTGAAAAGAGAAAAAAAAGGAAAAGGAAGATAAGAGCAGATGCTGCTCTTTTCTGAGCTTATTGCATTCTACCTGATATTTTAACGTATATCCAAATTTTAGTTTAATGAAGAGCTTTGGCTTTGTTTGTAAATTGTTCTATTGATTTAAATCCTGAATTTAAATTTGTTGCTTGCATATTGCAGATCTGACCACATTTTCATTAATTGTTGATCATATTTGTGACTTCGAGGAAGTTATCCATTGCTTGAACTTAGTTTTGAAGTCTTTTCAGCTGCAACAACAGAGGACGTAGTTCTCACACAATTTTTTTATAGAAAAATTTTTCTGCAAAAATGAAGGAAACTAGCATGTAGGATGAAGGGTTGCTCAGGCATTCTCAGCCTGTGACTTGATTCCTTATATAACAGACTCACCTCCTGCCCTACATACTTTTCTGCTTGTCTCTCTGAGGAATAACAGTTGTACTCCTTACAGAAAGGTGGAAAAACGTGTTCCAGTCACATGCCTGATCTGAATGATCAAAGGACCGACATTGTGGAGTGTCCTGCAAAATGTTTTCTTCAAAACTCGTAGGATGTAGTAATATGGCTCTGTTTAATCTTTCAGAGTTTCGTGTTGAAGATCCTGATGAAATTGACACCTATGTACATCTGCATATATCATTATGTACACATGTATTTGATGCTCATTAGCACTGATTGGTAATAATGTGATTTATATAATTGTCAGAGAAACCTTATATGAAAGAAATTTTTTTTTTTCATTTTTATTTCACACACTGGTGGGAAAGAAAAACCAGCTTTTACATCACTTTTCATTTTTTTAATTTTATTTTTCTGAAAGATTTTCAGGCAACAGACCATGGATTAGAGATGAACTTACAGACATCAATGTTCTTATCACAATTTGGAAACTCAAATCAATGAAAATTAGCTTTACATTCAGACACATCCAAGATATGGAGGTAAATAGCATCACAAAAATATCAACAGTTTTCTCAACCAGCTAATCTGGCTGATTTGAAGACATAAAAGCCTGAAATAGCCAGTTCCTAAGGTGATAGCAACCTCTTCTGAGCTGAAGAAAACCCTTCAATTTTCTCACTACTTGGTTTTCAATTACAGAACTTCTGCTACCATTTTGCCTCAATACAGGATAACAGCATGCATCTTCTCATCCAAATCAATTTATATCTACTTCCACAGATTGTTTTCCTTTTTTTTTTTTTTTTTTTTTTTTTTTCCACAGCAGTGAATTTTGTCCTTTAACCTTCCAAGTGTTGTTATATCACATCCAGGCTCTCAGACCTGTTCCACTACAGTAAGACCTGAGTCATGATTGTGATGAAGTCTTCTGGTACTTGCATGGCCATTTCCCATTTGTGTAAGTTGAGCTATATGCTGATCCCAACAGTTACATAAAACAGTAGTCTTGCAAAAATTTCTTCTCTGGCATAAATGACAAATTTTCTGTGGTACACAGAAAGCTAATATAGGCGTCAGAGAGGGCAGAATGACAGATCAGTCCCTCAAAAAGCAACAATCAGTCAGATAGCAAGTTCTGAAAATTTTTATTCAAACTTAGGGAAACTAGGTGCATAGGTTAGTATTAGGCTGTTGGTATGGAAATGAAGATTTCGCTGATGATTTGATAGACTGCATGAACTTATCCTCTGTATGGCATAGAGTTAGTAAATAAACCATGCCAAATGAATCACAGACTCAGCTCCTCTGAGCAGCTAGTGGGTGTTTCCCTCATATTGATTGGTCAATAAAAGTGCCTGAAGAGCCTCAACATTATACTGGCAATTTTTACTGGTATCAGTCCCATACTTGATCTAATTGTATCAAAAAAGATTTAGAAAATTGTTTACTACAGTGCTCTGGAAATTTTACTCCTTATCTTGGATAAGGGAAATGAAAATAAGCTTGCATGAAAATTAAAAACAGCAAAAAAAAAAAAAAAAAATTTCTTTATAAGTATTTTTAATGTGAGTAATACTCATTTTGTTAGGAAAATGCAGTCTACTACAAAGTAATGTATATAAAAAGAATGAAGATTGTTTTACCTGTAGGTAGATATGTATTTTCTTATACACACATGTATGTGTCCATATTTAGACTGGTTTGAGGGAAATACAAAGTTGTGAGAAATAATAATAATTACTTTTATTAGCATGTGAGAAACTGTGGCTCTTCACTGTCGTAAAATTCTGCCACAACTTGCACAAATGCAGAGATGGAAGTACAAAAATCAAGCTTTTCAAATATAGCCTTTCGTATTTTATAAAAGAGGGCTAGAAGTTTAAAATAGTGTTGATTGTTCAACCACTGAAAATGAATTTTCACATGTATTTTAGAAGTCTCTTTTATTTTGAATATATATACTCTGAAAGTAATACCTGCTATTTTTTATTTTTTTATTTTTGTATGGAAAATACAACAGATACAAAGAGCATAATGACACTATTATTTAGAGCAAACTTTCAGCTACAAAGTACTATTTTTTAACATAGTCACCACCATTAGTCTGTTAACAAAGATTAACTGATTGAGACTCTTCATTTCATGATATCTCAGAGATACATGATCATCCAGAATGTGGCTTGTCTTTCAATGTTGATGTTACCTCTGCTGAAATGTACCTCCCACAGTTTCACTGTACTAAAATTCCATTGTTTGGTCTTCATAAACATTCAGCAAGCATCAATGAATGTCAGTGGGTGAAGTTTTTTGGCATGGAAGAATTCAATGATATACCTTTGCTTTATACGTACTTCCATGTCAGATGCCATTCTGTCAAACTGCCCCTCTGCAACCATCTTTCACACAGCAACAGCAAGCTATGAAATACTGGTGGGAAGGTTCAACCAGTACTGCCATACCACCAACATCTTCCTCTGACAGTGTGGCCAACAAAATAAAATCAGAGGCACTAGCTTCAGAACAGCCCTCGTATATCTGAAACTGTGCAAGAAATAAAATTGTATGCGGAAATGTAAAGATTAAATGTGTTTTAGAAATGTACCATTTGTTTACTTTGGTCACATTAACATTGTAGATACAATTTGCATTTAATTATGTAGTCTGTGAAGGTGATTACTTCCTCGTTCAGATAAAGTTACTATAGTTTCTCAGCATTATTAATCAGCTAATTATGATAATCATATCAGGATTGCCATTTTATGTCTATGTAATGCCCAAATGTCCATATACCAGCACTTGGGTTCTATAGTAACCCCTAAGACACTGATGGATGTAAAGTCTTTTATAAATGATATTATAAAGCAGCACTACAATGAAATTTATTTAATAAATGTAGTTCCATACACACTTATATAGCATCTCTGCTGAGTCTTGAACACAATGAAAGCACACTGCTAATATGCCAAAGTGAGATGTCATTACCAATTTAAATCCCACATAACAATTGGAAATACTACATTTTTTCAAATATGTCTGTAGTTTCTTTGGCCTTCATTCTGCAATCCCCTTGTCATGTCTGCCTGACAAGTAGGAATGTTTTTCTCTGACCAGACATAATTTTCTGTTTCACACCCTCTGTATTATTCCACACAAAATTCAATTCCTTCCTCTCTTCCTTTCTTGCTCTCTGGCCTCTTTGGCTCTTCTTCCCCCCTTCTTTTTTTCAGTCCTTCATTGCCCCCTTCCATCTGTTTTGTTGCATTGTTTGTGTGCATGCTTTTGCCTTTATTTTTTGTTTTTAAATCTAGTCCACAAATCATCTGAGATGCTTTTATAAAGAAGAATGAAACTCTTGCAATTAATTTTGTTCTTTTAGGTGATAACTCAAGGGAAACTTGAAAGAAAAAAAATCTGCAGGTTTTTTGATAGTTATGTGTTTCAAGTAAAGTTACATTTATCACAGTAATATATATTATGATAATACAAAAGCTTTTTTAGAAATATCTCTGCAGCTTGAAATGTCCATTTATGTTAAATTTACTGGATCCACTGGATGACCCGGCCTGTCTTTGTATTCAATTGCATACAAGTGAAAAAGATCTACATTTGGAGGCAATGCAGAAAAAATCTGCAGATCCACAAACTATGTTCACAATTTTGCTGCCCTCGATATTTTGCTGCTCTAGTTGGCAACATATTCTGCTTTTATGGCAGAATCAACCCTGTTTGCATACTTATGACCTGTCT
Organism: Lagopus leucura; assembly: GCF_019238085.1. NCBI lineage: Eukaryota > Metazoa > Chordata > Aves > Galliformes > Phasianidae > Lagopus > Lagopus leucura. Next base: position 21,549,344 of record NW_024962264.1, read on the forward strand.
ATTATTAGTCCATTTCCTTAAGGAAAAAAAAAGTCACTTGTTTGAAATTAATCTCTAATACCAGCTGACCAAAAGCTGCAGTATTTGCATTCTTGCAAATCTGATACACAAAGGCACATTAATTCTACGTTTTTTCTTTTTACCAGCTGGCCAGATTTTTTGCACTTCTTTTCTTTTTTATAAGTGCACATACTAAAGTAATTCTTTGCTTAGCTTTCCTATTTACTGTTACTGTTCTTAAGGTGGCTAGGCAAAATGTATTTCAAAAGAAAGGACATTTTTTCCTTTTGTTCCTCAGCAACTCCTTTTAATAAATCTTTTTCTTTATACATACACCATGAAAAACTTTAATCCCTTGGAAATCTGCTCCACTGACTTCTCTGCTTCTGACACTCCTTATTGCATGCTACAACTCTTCTGTTTCATTAGTAAAAACCCAGAAGACAATGTATTTTTGTTGTTCTTGTTAATAAGCTTAAAACTCTCTCTGATTAGGCACTTTTAATACATCCTTTAACCTGGTCTGTGTCTCCTGTAAATTATACATCACATAACTGATACTACAAATGTTCAGATGAATCGTAATTTATAAGCATATTTGCTACAGAGATTTTGTTTGCATTAAATACACATACATTTTAACTTCTCTCATATTGCTTTATATCTTGGACATGGAATTACTTTTGATTGAATAGTTCATAAATCCACACAGAGCCCCAGCAAAGTGGGGAAATTATTGTAATAAATAAAGCTATTTTCATATACAGTATTACAAAATTTTATAGGTGGTCTTTAGAGTCAGAACTCTGATTTATGACAAAGACCATCAGGATAGTGACTTTTTAAGGGTGAACAAGCTTAATATCAATTTTCTGGCATATGCATCAGTGAACTTTAAGGTTAAGATTTAAAAATATTAAAGGTAGGCTGCAACATCATCTGTAACAATCTAGAGAAAACTTACTGGTAGCAGATTCATCCAAGTATGGGGTATAAAAATAAAATGTATAAATGGCAGCCATAGGTGATATACATTGCCGTTGTACAGGAAGCAGCAATCTGAGATGTGCGTGTTTCAGAACAGACAGAACTTTCCAAACAGCCTCTGAGCTCCCAAATTCAAATACATGGACTGAATAGGAATTTTCCTGGCTGTGCAGGAACCCTCGCATGTTCCTTGCTGCAAGCAGTCAGAAGCCAGGAAGTAAGATGCTGCTCAGAGTCAGATCATAAGTAAAATTAATGTCAGTGTCAGCTTCTGTAGATTAGAACAACCACATTAACTGATACTAGCTATGGATCTAGGCCAGCTGTTGCCAGACATCTTCTGTATAGTTTAATTTGCAAGAGTATTGTATTTTAAATGTGCCTCTGTCTTTAGGCACTACCATTTGTTAAGAAGGTAGAACTGAATTTGTGGTCCACCTCAATGGTTAAGCCAATCTGGCTTTAATTATCAGTCAAAATTCTAGGCTTTTGGGTTGTTTCCCTGAGAAGAAGATGAAAAAAACAGTGCTTTTTATACTCGATACTTCCAGCTTATGTGAAATATGTACTTCTGTTTTTCTCTTCCTAATATCCTCTGAGGGATTCAAGTAATCAGAGGCAGGTTTTTCTTCCATTTCCTAGACTTCTTTAATGATTATTTCACCTAAAAGCTTTCTTAGACTTCTTTGCTCAAAACTAGTAGTTCTCTCATGAATGTGCCAGTTCATTCTTTACTGCCATTGGCTCTGTCAAATATACACAGCTAAGAAAAGACTATCCCAGGCAAGCTTTCTGTCCAGATTCTGCGTTTAGACTTCTGCTATTGTTTGGCCTGTGTTTGTGATGGAAGCTTATACTTCATTCAATTTACTCATTTATTTGAGCTGTTCTGTGCAACACATGATACATATATTTTCAGTAAGAATAAAGTTTAATCACAAACAATTTGAGAGGGCTAGTATTCCTTTCTCCTTCTAGAGCTGTGTTGTACATATATGTATATTTTATGAATGCTTTAGATTTATTCGGTAAAGAACCAATTCAGTTATTTATTGTCACTGTTATTTCCATTGGCTCTCACTCTCAGTGATACTCAAAAGACACCTTTAGCAAAAAAAAAAAAGTTCCTCTGCTGAACAAGCTGTATTATCTAACTACTCTTTAAAATCAACCAACCAAACAAAAAATTATCTGGTGAAAATATATGTCTTCTGTGGAATTAATTATCACCAAAAGTCAATGTTTGTACTCACTTTTTCTACAACTTGATTGTTAGAAACTAACAGAAAGAGTAGAAGGAAAAGAAAGAGCAAATGACAGCTTCCAAGATTTTCTTTGATACCAAGATAATTGTTACAAATAGATCTCTAGATTTCATTTCAGTTTCTTATGAGCTATAGTTATACCCTCTATCCTCTTCAAGAAGAACAAAAGTTCATCTCTAGCGCTACTATTTTTGTCTTTGAGAACTGGGTACCTTGTGCCTCCCTTAACTGTATTCTCCCTCCACCTAGAGTTCTGCTGTTGCCACACAGTCTAGATCTACTGTCACTGCAGAAGAGGTTTGGGGTGTTATTATTAAAAAAAATAAAGCAATAAGCCTTATTTTTGATCACATTTTAAAAATGAGTATGTGATGCTCTTATTTCACAAACAGCAAGAAGGCCAAGTCTCTTTTTTGAACTGTTTAAGGATAATAGCATTCTCACAGTAATTTTTATTTTATACCTGTCAAATTATGTGAGTTACCTGAGATAAATGAAAGATCCAAATGTAAGATACCTATGAAATTCAAAGAAGTGACCCCATTTCTTGCCTTCATCAAAATGAAGAGGGAAACAGGCTTCTTTTTACTTGCTCTGAAAATCTTCAAAGACCTAGTCTGGCCTTAAGTATCTATATTTTTAGCAATGCATATTTGATTTCTGTCTTACGTGTTTGCATAGGATTAGCCTAAAGAAGAACTCACAACAATTGTTTCTGTCTGTTAAAATTTAGAACTATGTATAGAAAAGTAATGAACAGACTATACAGTCTCTAAAATGATATACTTGTTCTTCTTGAAAATTCTGGCCTATTCTGGTAAACATAAGTAAGAATTTCAGAGAATACAGCACTAGAAATACTTAGAATGTAATACCTGGATGTCATGTTGAAGAAATATCCTATGTGTCTATAAATATCACACAATTTTGAAGGAAGGCATCCTCTTTCTTTTCTGGACATTTTACCGTTGCTTCCTTTCAAGACTTGTAAGACACCATGTGCTTGATTTTTTATAGAATTCGACACTGAGCAGTAGAAGCTGCTTGTCAATCACTTTCTTCAAATCAGTGCTCTATTTTGTCACTGAAATAACAAGGCTGTCTTTAACCTTAAATATCTAATGATATTTTACAAGCTGAAGAAAAGCTCTGTATGCTATTTTTCTGAAACTTTTTTCTCAGATTTGATCTATAATCAAGTTCAATATTCATCTAATTTCAGTCATCTGGACAGTCAGTCTGCAGTATATTGGAAAACATTTTCAACTATCTTTTATAAAAGTGCTGTTAATGTTGATGAGGCATTGACATCTCAGTCTGGAGAAGGCTCTGAGGTGACATGAGAACTGCCTTTCAGTATTTAAAGAGGAGCTGCAAGAAAGAAGGGGACAGACTGTTTAGTGGGGTGTGCAGTGATAGGATGAGGGAAAATGGTTTCAAACTAAAACACGAGAGATTAGTAGATTTATGTAGATTTAGATTGGATACGAGGAAAAAGCCTTTCACAGTGATAGTGGTGAGGCACTTGTACAGGTTACCTAGAGATGCAGCAGATACCTCGTCCCTGAAGACACTTGAGGTCAGATTGAAGGCGCTCTGAGCAACCTGGTCTAGCTGTGCATGTCCCTCTTCATTGCAGGGGAGTTGGAATAGATGGCCATTAAAGGTCCCTTCCAACTCTAAGGATTCTATGATTTGAATTTTGACTTCTAGTTCAGAAAATAAAATTTCTTTCCATTATCACAGCTCATCAGTTTCTTTTATGTGATGTCTAGATTACTGTTATTTACCCTTTAAGACAAGCTCAAAGTGTCCTTTTAATAAAGCAATTTAGCTTTTACCTTATGAATAAGGGTCAACTAAAAAGAAATATTTATTGGTGAAACTAAAATGTCTGTCGTGGGAGATTACCAACCAATCTGCAGCTTCTTTTCTGAGTTTTGAGTATGGTAGTGGAGTATTTTGTTTTGATTTTTTTGTTCTCCCCCTGTTTTGAATTATGAATGAGCAGTGAGAAACATCATTAAACACTGAGGGGAAAAAAAAAAAAAGAACAGACAAATGAAATTATATAGTCTGGTTGGTTTTTTTTTGTTTTTGTTTTTTGTTTTTCTTATCGAAGTCATCTATTTCTTCTTCTGTAGCTGTTAACATATATTTTTTGCAAGAAAATGCAATCATGAAACATGAGATTCAAGGATTCTGACAGCCTAGATATAACACAAGCCTTGCAGCCAGATTTTAACATTCGTTTTTAAACAAATTGTGGATTTGTTATAAAATGCATTTTTGGTATTCCAGAAAAGCCAATGAATTCTTGTGGAATCTTCTGAACAGTTTCAGCTGTGAAGGCAAAGAAATCAACAAACAAAATCCTCAAGGCTAGTCTTGTGAAGCTGCCAAGGTAGGAAATGGCATTTGTTATTTCAGCAATTATGAATGTGGAAGGACTGGATTCTTCCTTTGCCATGGATATGGCAGTTTGATCCTGAATATAAACACTAAGCTGAGTGAATCCTGCTCAGGGTCCTGTTTCTATTGCAAAAAATCCTTCAGAAGCCAAATTATATAAGGGCAGCATGCTCAACAGATTTATACCCCTATTTGTTTGCTTTATATTTTATCACAGAACATTTTTACCAGTGAGTGTATATGGTGCTGGTTTATAGTCAAATTTCCAGAACACCTGCAGTGAAAAAAAGAAAAGCAAGAAGTGTAAAAAGCCATCAGGTTCCATTAGATAACCTAAAGCAAGAGCAGAGAATGTTTGTAAGGATGCTAGTGACTTGTCTGTTTAGGAGCCTGAGAAGCATAAAAATGCAAACGGCTTGACTCTCAAAAGCCAAGGTAATGATAAACCCTGTGAAATTTGGGTGAAAAGGTCCAGACAGAGAAATGTCAGGCTGAAAATGCTGTATTGGATTAGCATCTGAGAATACAGTTTGAAGCTAAGCATGAAGGAAGTGTGAAACAGTAGTAGTCTGAGCTGAATGAAATGGAAATAGTAGCAATAACATAAAGAACAATTGTATTTAATTTGTATTCAGTTTTTAAAATCCTATTTGCTAGAGAGAATGTCAAAGCCCATTTCTCTGGAATTGGGAAAAACGTGACTGTTTGATAGCTGTAGTGGAATTGCTCAGTCACAGCTTGAACCAGTGACAGAACAACTGGTAGGAAGATAGGGCCAGCCCATGGGAACTCAGGTTCATGCAATGCTCTTCCCAAACCTCATTTAAGGGCTGGCAGTGGAGGCAAGGGTGCCTTGCTGGAGGTCCCTGCATACCTGAGGCCTTCTGCAGGTAAGCAGCTTTATTTTTGTGCCTGCTGCTGTTGCATTTCAGCAAATTCTCACTTGCTGCAGCTTGGGACCTTTGCTGTCATTACTGTGCTTTCCATCATGTTACAATAGCAGTACAAAAGTGGTGTGAGTTTGTAATTTTCTATACAGATCGTCTAAAAAAGCTTTGAAAATGAATGAGCAGAATTATAAATCATAACTTCCTTTTGTGCTCCCCAGCATGTTTGACCTAAGAAGAAATGAGACGGACTTCCCGTACCCTGATATCTTACATCATAACACATGAAAGAACTTCCACTAATAAAAGAAGGTGATACATTCAGAATAACTTTAAGATCACAGCCACGCAAAGATATATTAACATGGATGACAATTTGATCTCATATGAGTCTGAAGAGAAGTCCATTTTAAAATGTCAAAACAATTCATTTCAAATAAGGAAAATGGAATAGATCAAAACCAAAACCTTTCTGCTTTTTTGTCATTTTCATTTAATTCTATGTTCTATATATATTCTCTTTTTCCCCTCTATTATTTTTATTCTTTCTTCACAGGATTTCTCAATTCAATATGAATCTGATAATTTCTGTGTTTCAGTTAACATTTTGAACCTATGATGCTTGTGTGGAATTGAAATGAAATCAGATGAATTTATTTACCTCTCTTTACTAATAACCCAGAAAAGTATCCTTGCATTGGCTGTTAACTGCAGTAGTTCTGAACCTCCAGGAACAATTTGGCAGGACACACTGGAAGAGAAACCAATGAACAAACCTTTGTATCATCTAGCAAGAGAAGGTAAAACAAACAAACAAAAAAATCAACATCTAAAAATTTAGCTGATTAATCTTATGAATTTAGTGATTAATCTTATGACATCATTCATGTAAAATAACCAGAGAACTTTGAACAAAACACACTGTATAATGCACAGTTGTCATGGACTGAAGCCTATCTGAAAGTAATGCTCCCACCAAGCATAATATTGACTTATATTTCATTATATATTTGACTAACATAGAAGTATTGTCCAGCTCTTACTGGCTAAGTTAATAATTTTCTGAAAAATGAAAAAGGAATAGATACAGCTGTTATTAACATCCAACTTTTTATAACAAAAAGTGAGAAATAAGAGTAACCCCTTTTATTAGACAGGGAAGGTTGGGAAACACATAAATGGACGTCTGTTTTGGAGTGGACTGGGCCTGGGGTAGAGCCAGGAAACACTGGGGCCAGGCCACAGAACGGGACCTTGGAGCAGCTGGAGTGAAAGTCCTGGTACCCTGGCTTACTTGGGAACCCTCTGCATCCCATCTGAGCTGGAGTGAAGAGGCAGGAGCCTTGATCCTTTTGGATGTGTGGTGAGTGTTACAGATTGGAAACAGCAGAATAGCAATTGCATCTCCTGTTGTGCTCATCCTGCTTAGCAAGGATATTTTGAATAATATGTCCCTAAATGGTTTGGTACTGTTCTCACTGTACTTAAATTCCTCTGCACCAAGAACAAATTTAAAATATTCATACTGTCACCAAATTAATTAACTGTACCTGTAATATTCCCAAAGGAGTTTTCAAGCAAAAAAACCACGTGTATAGACATATATATTTCTGATACAAAAGTACATGTAATGAGCAATTTGTCGCAAGTATAAAAGATACACTAGCTTCTGTGGGCTCCACTTTTTCTTGTTGTTCAGTAGATATAATTTGAAGTTCTACTGTCTCCAGCTTCCTGATATCTGTTTTTACAATCTCTTCATGTTGTAAGATGATCTACTTCCAGCTGGAGATGCATTTTCTCTTTATTCTATGGTTGTTGTCATAAATTACTTCCAATACATTCTCTCATTTGTTTGGTGACATATAGCAATATTTATTCTACATTCTTATGCTACTACTTGTATCTTCACTTCTTCATACTGTCTTTCAAATCTGAAGTGTATTGAACTTTTTCTGACTGTTCATCATATGCCAGAGAGGACGGAAGACAAATTTGAAAGGGTAAACATGGAGACTGACACTGTAATGGTATTTTTGCTGGTGGACGAACATCATTTTCTTGCTAATATATTGCTTATCAATAGCTGACACACATATGCATACACGCTTTTTTTTGTTTGTTTTTCACAAAGTATTTAATTCTCTTTTTAGTATCTATTAATCCAATATCTTTTTCTAAAGACATAAAATTAAATCCTTGGAGGGATATGAAATAAAGATCTTTAGAATTACTTGTAGATATGAACATAAAGCTGCCTAAATTTCAGAATAAATATCCTGATTAAAAGAAAGAGTAAAGACTTTGTTGATTCCTCTAAAGCAATAAACTGAGAATGAAGATTTAAGAAGTAATTACTAACTTGATGCTCTGGGTTCTTGGTTTTCGTTTTCCATCTCACCAAAGTGCTTCATGATATATGATACATCACAGCTCTGAAGAATAACGGGAAAAACTCCATTTAAATGAAAGGAAGAGCAGTAAAAGAGACATATGTCCATCAGAAAAATGGAATTTTTAGAGAAGCATATCCAGGAAAACAAAGGAAAAATGGAGATTTATTGTTGTCTAACAGTAGACAGAAAGATATATTCTGGTGTAGTTTGTGCAAAGTCTTCATGATGAGGATAGAGATGGGCTGTGAGATAAGATCCAAGATCATTCAGAAATAAAGAAAGGGAAAGGCCTGCTCCCACCACAATTAGCTGCTTGTAAACTACATTCAAGTAGAACCAGTATGGGAAAATAAACCAAAACAAAACAACCCATCATCGTCTTAGCTGTATTTTTTAATAAGCCGTAGGAAAAAAAAAATCTGTATTTTGGATTAGAACTGACTTTCGTCAGTTTTAATTAGATTGCAAGTGCTCTGGAGACTCCATACGTTGCCAAGAACTATATTTTTAGGCCTAGATCCTGCAAGCATATGGATGTTCACCTTCATATGACTATTATTGTGATATTCAATGAATGTCATGGATGATACTTTATGCAAATTGTGCAGTGAACTAATTTTCACAGCTGCAAATCATTTTATATAACTTCCATTTATGATCTGCCTCAAGCAGAGTCAAGGGTAACACAGAGAATATTAAAACTTGTGTATGAAGTTTTTATGTGAGTAGTTTCATGAGAGCTGTTTTTTTCAGGTAAGGAAAGGTAAATATCTTAGTGTTGCTGGAGATCTGCCAGTTTGCTCTGTGCAAAAATATCTGGATTAATGAGAATACTGAATGTCTGAGTATGTGCTCAAAATCTTGGGTATTTCCTGTTTTGACTAAAGAACAGTTCTGTTCTGACTAAAGAATAGTTGGTAGAAGGAAAGGTCCAAAGCCTATTGGATAACGAGATCCAGAAGAGGACTGGAGTATGAGAGCAACTGATATTTTACATATTTCTGTGAGAGAGGGAATTAAAATGTGGAAGCACTGTAGACCCTATCTTGTGCAGTGTTGAGAAGTTACCTTGACTCTTTCTAGGTAGAAGTAGATCAGGCAAAAGACTCTTTGAGACAGCACTGAGAACACTCAGTGTCCATGATCTCTCGCTTATTTCTACTATTATACCTGCTCATCTTATTCAAGCCATATTCTCTGCCTTTCTGCTGGGGCTTTAGTAAAAATACATTAAAAAAAAATATATATTATTATTATTTTTTTTTTGTTTGGTGTCTTCTTTGTTTAAAAAGGCAAAACTGAAAGAAAATTCCCTATTCTTCCCGTTTTGCCTGGTACATATGGATACAGAATGTGGATACTCAAATATAGTTTGAAAATTGACCTTAGAAATGTTAATATGTTCAGCTAAACACCCATGTTTCTGTTTCTGGATTCTTGCTTAGGTTCTTGTTGAATTTCAGCTATCTCTATATTGACTAATTCAGAGGGTCCTTTGGCCTGATTTTACCTATAGACACTAATACAATGCAAGCAACAAATATTGCTCTCATTTTACAACAAGAGTCATATAATCAATTACATAATTTCCACCTGACTATGCAAATGTGAAAAGTATGTTCAGCTCATGATCCAATCACTGAAAATTTAAGAATATGTAAAGGATACTTAAATTTCAAATGCTACAGTAGTAGAATGTAGTTTAAATCTGTAATGCTTTCATTTGACACCACTGTGATCCAGAACAGATTTTTACCTTTCAGTTCTTGAGTGAAGCCATTTGCAAGTAGAAGAGGCTGAAAAAGAGGTGATTTGCTGTATCTAAACATAAGAAGAAAAAAAAGAAAAAGATTTTATTGTAAGAAATTCACATTTTTTATTAAAAAAACAAAAGCAAACAAACAAACAAAAACAACAAAACATCAGAGATATGTTTCCTGTGCATAATGGTAACAGTCACACCAAGAGCAGTAGATGGTGTGATGTGACACAGGAGCCTGTGAAGAAGGAAATCATAAAACACAGGATAAAGCTAGAATGATTGGGTGTTTCCAATTTTTCCTGGTTGGCTTCCCACTTCAAATTTGCCTGGTTATATGTGATGAGACTTATGATGCAAAGTATGTGAGAGAAATAGTGAAGGAGAGATAGAGAGATGAGAAGGCTTTGGTTTTGGTATGAATGCAAGGGTGGAGAGAAAATACATCTCTAACTTTTTGAATATCTCTGAAAGAAAGAAAAAGAAACAGCTTGGTGTAAAACTATAAAATCAAATAACATAGGATTAACTAGTTCATCATGGATTAAAAATAATTTCCTTTGAAAAATAATTTAAATAAAGCCACTTTGAAATTTTAAGTAGAATAATTTTAGAAGTAGATTATTTTCCTATGAACTACGAGTTGTAATAGCAAACTGCATTATTGGTAGTGGGAGTTCTTTGTGCTACGCAAGTATGTCCAACCCATAGCCTGCTGGCCACATACATCCAGCACAGCTTGCAATGTGGACACCTCTTAACCTGCACAGTCATGTCTGTGGCTTTGCCCTGGGTGTGCACCCACCACTCAGTAAGTATCAAATCATCTGTGTGTGGTTGACACTTTGTGGGCTGGAACCAGGGGAAGAGAAGTGCATACTGTGTGCTGACTCTGCGTCTCACACCCATCTCATGCACTTGGTCACATTGAACCCCAGGCTATTCTGTGTGGCATATCTTGTGCTGCTTCTTGACAAAAACCCAGCAATTGCTGGTGCTAATATTACAACTTACCTTGTGGTACCTCAGAAGAAAACAGCACTCAGAAAAAGAAAAATCATGGATGAAAGAAGACTGTTCAACAAAAAATGGACAGATTAGTACTTTTTTTTTTTTTTAATAAAGACACTATGCTTGATTTGTAAACGAATTATGTCAGTTTTCAAAAACATGCTGCCAAATTAAATGTGTATCAAGGAATGCTTTGTAAAGACAAAATGGTGGAACTGAAAGAAGTCTGTCATTTCAACAAAATCTTTTTTAAAAGTTAAAACTCAAACAGACTCTATTGTAAAAACTAGTCATGTGGTAGCAAATCTGATTAAAAAAAAAAAAACAACATTTCATAATAATAATTTTGTTAAATAATATCTTGACACATTATATCTGTTACGTTTAAAAAAAAAAAAAAAGGATTTTTCTAAAATCATTTTGTCTCACCAGAGTGTAGCCAGGTGAAGAAACAGGAAAATCTATAAACAAACAAACAAACAAACAAACAAAAAAAAAACTCAGAGAATAAAGCTGCTAATTTCAAATGTTATTCTTTGGCAACAGATGAAAGTACTGATGCTACAGATATGCTCACTTTGCCATTTTCATTAGAGGAATTGATAATGAATATAATGTCACAGAAGAAGTGGCTTATTTGGTGCAACTGAATGACACAACTAAATCTCTTAATTTTTATTGCTCATATGAGTTAAGCATGTACCTTCAAGGTGAAAATCACTTATCTTCGCTGTGTTTCAGACAATAGCAGCATTTGAAATGAAACTTAAATAATGGCAAGCTCAATAATCATTTCATGCATTTTGATACACTGGCTAAACACAGTCCTGTAAACAGTGAAAAATGTGCAGCCGTGTTTTCCATTGTGATAATGGAGTTTGAGAATAGTTTTCAAGATTTTTGAAAAAATCATCAATTTTTTGGGATATTCACAACTCCATTTTCAGTTGACATAAATACGTTACCTGCACGTTTTCAAATACAATTTCAAATACAATTTCAAAAAAGTGTATAGAGTTGCAATCAGGCATTCCATTCAAAGAAAAAACTGATTGCATCATCTCTTTAACTAAACTTTTATATGACCTGTCTTAACAGAGAAAAATATTCCATGATTCACAAACTCATCTTATTCATGTCATTGCTTTTATATTTGTGAACAAAAGTGTTTTCAAGGAGGAAGCACAGAAAGAGTAATACTTCATCAAAAATCTCTGATGAATGCCTTGAGAGTTCTCAAGGAATTGTAACCACTTCCATTGAGCCAGATATTAATGCATTAATTTCACAAAAACTAAGGTCAAATATCTCAATGTTTCTATGTGGTATTTTTTTTTTGCTGTTTTTCATATTCTAACAAAAATATGTTTTACAAAAAGCTTTGTTACTTGTGTTTGTTATATTATATATTTTACATGCTGCTCAAGATAATTCCTATTCATTCAACGAGACCCAGACAAGCCAAAACGCTGAACACCCATGTTGCAAAGTAATATGTAATCATAACAAATGTACTCATACATTTTTCTACTGTCAAGTGGAAATCGGTGAGTGGTGCTGAAATCAGGATGGTAACAGTTTGAAAATAAAAAAGGGTTATATTGTTCTATGCATTCTATATGCTACACGTGACTAAAACAGGAAAAAAAACCCTGCCATTTGAAACTGGCTTAGGCTTCATTGATTCTTTACTGTTCCTCGTAAAGCTATAGCTGAAGAAAAATTAGGAACAAAACATGCTTTGTGGCTGTGATAATGACATTAATTTTTTACTTTTCTATTTGTGAGGTTGGGTTATGGAGAGAGATTCCTTTTTGGTTTTTTTTGGTCTGTTGATTTGAAAAAAAAAAAAGATTATACGTTTTTCAGACTTATTGTTGTCTCCTTTAGATTCATACTACTGCCAACACTTATTTTTAAAACAAAGTATACTTTTAATACTATTTAAGTTCTATATACTTTTCAAGGAACTCAAAATTTCTCTTTCATTTATCTCCAAAATGATTAAGAATTCATAGTCTTGGCTAAGATCTCCAAGCAACTGTGGTAAAAGACAAACTGTTTTTTATTGCTTTGCTGGTGGTAAATATTTGTTCAAATAATAAATACCTCAACAGTGACAACAATCACAACAAAAATCTCAGAGAAGGAAACTGTGAGTAAGAAACAATAGATGATTTCTGTGGACATGTTGTTACTTACCAGCCAACAAAAAGGTGTAAACTGTGTTTAGATGGCTCTGTGTGAAAGCTAGTGTGCTACTTCATGTCCTGTTGTAAAGGAAAGAGCCTAATCCTCAAACTAAAGAATTTGCCTTTGTCTCAGTACAGAGGTAAAGGATGCTTAGAGTGAACATAACCCAATGGTGCCAGTAGCACCCGGTGAAGTGTTTCTGCTCTGTGTACAGTTGTGAATTTCACTGATACAGACATCGGCATTAGCTGCCTTATAGTCAGGGCAAACAGCTGAAGTCCCTTTTCTGGAATTCTGGATCAGCAGCTGGAGAGAGAACCAGTGCCTGAGCCACTGGTGCCTTAGAGAGCAAGCCGCTGAGGAACATGCCAGCTGGCCTTGCACTTAGGTCTTGTCTTCTCTAAGCTATCCCTGCCTATGTGTAGCTGGGCCTCAGGAGGACAAAGAAAAAAAAAAAATGGACAGCTGTGGGAAAAGTTTTGGGATACTGTACAAAGGGGGAAAGTGAGTTTCAGATTAAGGAAACATCAGTATTTTGTGCCTTCAGCATGTAAGTGAACAGAATTCTTCACTCTGTTTTGTTAAGACTCCATTGAAAATATACCTCACTAGCAAAACCAGTTTTTCCAGCTAAGAAAGACAATACATTAGATAAAAATACTTCATTTTTTGGGACTGGAAGAGGTGAAACTAGTATTAGGAGTGATATCGTTTTATCAGTGGAGCAGACTGTGTTCGCATTGCTGTTGAATGAATATGCAATAAATAATGGAAATGATCATAGATATAAAAATAGCCAAAGGAATTGATATGAGACTAAAAAGAATTAAAACAAGACTTAAAATTGAGCCAGGAGACTCCACAAAATGAATTAAAGCAACATCTGGAAAATTCTCCAAAACAATTAATGATAAACTATTCTTAGAAACATCTTTTCTGAGTAGCAACTACAAAGCTCTGTCTGTTCTTATAAAATGGATGGCAGCTGTGAATTGACTGCTCTATACCAGCAGGTTTTCCAGGAGTAGAGGAGACCAAGAAAACTTTGTCTAACTTGAAATTTGCTAACGGAGATCAGCACTTGGTGGTTTGGGCCGTTAAACAATAGCCTTGAAAAGAGAATGAGGGAGACTATAGAAGTCAACTCTTTGGGCGAGGAATTGGGCCAGACAAGAAGGTGATTGAAGCAGAGAGAACATTTGTTGAAGTTTTCCATCCTGTTTTTACTCAAAGATGCCTGGAGGGGAGAGGTCAGATTAGTTTAGCTCAGATAATACAACCCTCCACCTCTGTATGTTTGAAGGAAAACTCCCTGGGAAGCTTATTTGGCACAGTTCAACATCCTAGTCCAAATGAATGGTTGGGGAGATGAACAGATGAACAACATATGGTCAGAGACATGGAGCAGTTGTGAGAAACACTGTTTGCTCTGAACCCTTAGGCACATTTCCATGTTAGCGGCTGACTGTCTTGTCTACCCCCTCATCAATTCCTTCTAAACACTGTTCTTAAGCACATTTGAATAATTTTGGCTAGCAGGAGAAGTAACTAAAAGCTTAAAAATACCGGCCTTTCAAATTATTTATGTGTAGAGAATTGCAGCCAAGCAGCTGCGCTCCTCTGAAAATTTATCATCCTGATACAAAGTCTGGTGAAACACCTTTGCCTGCTGTGGTGCCCACTTTTCCTCCTCTTTAGCAACTATGAGATCAGAGCAGGTGTAGAGTTTCTCTCCATGTTGCTGAACACAGTTAACATTTATTCAAACTACAACTGTCTTTCTGCACAGGTGCTGTGCAAATGCTGAATGCTGAGGGATAACATAAAGGCTTTGCTCTTCCTTCAGCAGTATTCTGTAGTTTGAAGAGTCAGTCCCAAAGGGATTAAGAAATTTCTTCCATGAAAAATTGTTTTTCTTTAACCAGTGCTCAGAATGCTTCCAACATCTTTAGCTGACCCCAGAATGATAAATGAGGTCATCTTGCTTAAGTCTATGTTACTTTTACATTATGCTACTGCAGCTCAATAAACACTCTTAAAGGAAAATCTCATTTTCATAATAGAAAAAAATGAAATGCCTTTCTGATATGACTTGCACCATTTCAGGTCACTCTGTTCTCTCTGCCATTTATTGAACTGCATTAGCATCACCTTCAGAGGAAGCAGGTCACCCTTCCTTTTATATGAATGTACAAAGTGAAAAGTGAAAAGGGTGGGTGAAGCAAAAGCAAGAAATCACAATTAGTTTAAGTGCTGCTCTTAGAACATTCCAGTCAAAATTGAGAACTGAAAGGAAGAAATAAGGGGAGGAGGAGGGAACAGTTCTAATTTGAATGGTAAGTTTTCATTTAAATTTCAGTGCCTAAAAAAAGGCCAAGAAACTAGGATATGAGTAGTGTGAAACTGTCTTATCCAATATACGTTTTTATCTGGAAATGGTCTTAGGTAGGTAGTCAACATGATTGAAATACATGCTGAAATTTGTTCTTCCAGAAATATTTGATCTCCTTCTCTAAATGAAAGCTATTAATTAATGAAACTGTGATTGTTTTTATCTTCTCTTAGATGAGGTAATTTGTCTGTAATAAAAAATGGCAGGATTATGCCCTGTCTGCTGCCTTTTCTATTAAATGACAATATTACTAAGGAAGATAACTAATGAGATCCTTGCATCCTACATTTATGAATACACTTACACTAAGCTGTCCCTCTTCCTCAGAAATACAGCTGTTCTTACAAGTCTAATTTGAAACAAAATTTAGCATTCAGATGTGTGGATCAGCATTTTCCAAGTTGTTGATGACTGTGGGGAGGCAAAATTTTACTTTAAAAAGGTGTATGCTCAGAGAAGCCATTACAAATGTTTTCTTTTCTCGGGCAAAGGTTTGTCTTATTTTTCCTGCTTTGTTTGTTTGTTTGTTTGTTTGTTTTAGTAATTAACCATTCCAGCACCTTTGTTCTTCTGAAATCTATATCTACATTCGCCTATTTGTCTATTCATCTGACAAAATCAGTACTTAAAGAATACATAGTCTAAGATAGACTAAGAAAGAAGCAAACAGGGTATTTCAGTCAACAAGAAGTAAATCTTTACATAAAACTGCATTATCATAACAGATTGATATCATAAGGTCGTCTCTAGAGCTTCCTGAGTTTTTCTTCTCTACCTGCAACTGCTTTTGCATATCTTCATCCCAGAAATGAAGTATTTCAGTAATTCTCTGGGACATGGACATTCCTACAGGTTTGATCAAGACATTTATGTCTGAAAGTCCTCCCAGAAGCTTATCATAAGCAAACAAAAATCTTCATCCCTTTCAGGAGTGAAATAAGAATATACAGAGATTTTTTAGTATTTTTTTAGGATGCATGGTGGGCTGTTCATCTTCTGAACTGACTGCCATGATGTAGAAGCTGAGAGCTGATAGTTAATCAAGTTTCCTCACAGTAGTTTGACAATCAAGTATTTGTATATACTATTCAAAAGTGTGAAAGAAAAAAGAAATGGTAGAGAATGCAAAGTATAATCAGAAGAACAGAAAATATTCATATTTACTTAAACTCTTGAATCTGTTTATTTCAGTGTTCAGCTGTAGGATGTTGGCAAGCAGGAAGTGTTCTGTATGGGTAGCATGTTTGTCCATGCTATATGACATAAAGAAATTAAATACATAAGATATCTTAAGAGAAAAATTGATTTTCTAATATGTGTACATTTTGACAGATATTTAATAGCACAATAAATGTAAAGCTGCCCTCATTTTTGTTTTGTACCAGAACTGTATTAGGTAAAAGAACTGACGATCTCTCCCTAAACCTAAACTGAATCACACTTCTTACGCACTTAATGATTCAAAGCTGGGAGGAGTGGCTGACACATCAGAAGGCTGCGCTCCCTTTCAGTGAGACCTGAACAAGCTGCAAAGTAGAGTGAAGAAGAACCTGATGAGAATCAACAAGGGAGGTGTAGATTCTTACAAGTTGGGAAGAATAACCACATGCATCAGTACAGATACGGGGATGACCTGCTGGCGAGGAGCTCTGTGTAGAAGGAACTGGGTAAACTGGTGGACACCAGGTTGTCCATGAGCTGGTAGGCTGACACTGTGGCCAAGAAGACCAGTGGCATCCTGGTGTGCATTAAAAAGTCAGTGGCCAGCAGGTCAAGAGAGGTGATCCTCCTCTCTTCTCTGCCCTGCTGAGGCCACATCTGGAGTACTATGTTCAGTTCTGAGCTTCACAGTTAAGAAAGACAGGTTACTTCTAGAGTTCAGAGGAAGGTCACAAAGATAGAGAGGGGCTTAGTACATCTCTCCTCTGGGGAAGGCTGAGAGACCTGGGACTGTTCAGTCTGAGAAGAGAAGACTTGGTGGGATTTTATCAATTCTTATAAGTATCTAAAGGGCAGGAGTCAAGCAGATGGTGCCAGGTACTTTGCAGTAGTGCCCATCAACAGGACAAATGCAGTGGGCACAAACTGGAGCACAGGAGATTTCATCTAAACAGGAGAAAGAACTTTTTTACTTTGAGGATGACAAAGCACTGGAAAAGGCTGCCCAGAGAGGTTGTGGAGTCTTTTTCTCTGGAGATATTAAAAACCCGCCTGGATGCTTTCCTGTTTAACCTACTTCAAAGAATCTACTTTAGCAGGGGGCTGGGCTAGATGATCTTTGGAAATCCCTTTCAACTCCTGCAATTCTGTGATTTGGCAGTGGGAAAATAATTAGAAATAATATACTATATTATTTATATGTAAAATGCTTTAAATGGAGGAGATATATAGAAAAAAATGAAATAGTATATTTTTTCTTTAAAACTAGGCATGCTGCATTTGACCACATCAGCTCTGAATTACAAATACTGACAATTCATCTTTAAGTCTTTTTTATGTATGGACAAGCTGTCCCTGAGATGAAAGATTAACACTAATTTCATATCCTCTAAATTTTCTTTATGATACTGTATAGGAACTGTTGAGTTATGGTCTGAACCACTGATTGATCACCTGAGGCAAGGACTCAGTCAGCCATGGGAGCACAGGTGAAGGCAATTCAGCTGCATGACCAGAAAGGGTGGAGCCTGTCTCCACCTCTCCTAGACCCCATTTAAGGGCTGACTGCCTTTAGTAAAAGATTTCCTTTTGGAGAGTTCTCCTTGTGTTGTGTTGTGTTGTGTTGTGTTGTGTTGTGTTGTGTTGTGTTGTGTTGTGTTGTGTTGTGTTGTGTTGTGTTGTGTTGTGTTGTTTGTTTTTTTTTCTGTAAGCTTAGGATGTAGGTGAACATTGTTTCTTTTTGCCACAGTGATCTTTCTAAATATAAACCTGTAAAATACTATCTTAACCATACTGCTCTTCTAACTGTACATTTGTTAATTAGACAGCTATGCATAGGTACCTAACGAGAACATGGTGAAAACTTTGTCTCACAGACAGAAAAACTAAAGCTCATTGAATAATTTTTCTAGTACCATAATGTGAGGAGGATCATAAGAGCTTCTTATAGCTCAAGAAGTCTCAAAAATTAAACTTACTGAATTAAAAGACATCACTTTTTTGATAGCAAAACAACAAAGTAGTTAAAATGAGTAACTTAATATTTGATTTCTACTAGATATGTAAAAAGATTTTAGTAAATTTTGTAAACGTGCTTTTTCAGAGTCTTGTTCTTGAAAGTTTGTCTTTGTTTTGAAATGTTTCTTCATTTCATTAGTCATTAATATATAGTAATCAGTATAGCTAGTTTTTACACAGCTTCAGATCTTTCAGGTTATCCTGCGTGCTTGAGGGAGAAAACCATTTGCTCTTGAAGGTAATTTATTATTCATATTTGCATATGAATCTGTATGTTGTGATCTTTTTCTAGCTGTGCTGTTATTTAATGCTTTACTTAACTTTTGAAAATAGAAAAAGGTGTCTACATTTCTTTATCATCTTGTAATCCTCATTTTAGGACAATAGTAGAAAAAAATTGAGATTCATTAACAAATAAAATTATAAAATTTTTTTGTAAGATTTAGAAAATACCATATGTAAGCATTAATAGGATATTTCTCAGGAGTTGAAAATGTCAGTGTAAATTTTTGTGCATTTTCTAATATCTCATGCTGTTTGTTTGTCTCTTTTCTCTACAACACAAAGATCAACATCCACTCTACTTTTCTTTACTTTGTAGCAAGCCTGTGAAATATTGATTTTTTTATATGTACTTAACTCCTTGAATAATAGATCTCTTAATTATCACACCAGTTGCTAGCCTAGAATACATTTTTACAGCATAGAATTATGGAGAACGTATGTGGCTAGATTAGGAAACTGATTATCTGTACTTAAACTAGGAAGTTGAATTTGTGTTTTTTGAAGTCCACAAGTAGGTTGCTCACCTCTCTTAGGTCTGTTCTGCATGGTCTGCAGATGGCTTATTATGCTATAATTTCAGTAGTTTCCCTGTTAGCCTGAGGAGACCACGTAATTCGAAGGCAGACTTTAAAAAGCAGACTGCTATATAAGGATAGGCATGTTGACATTTCAAAAGATTGGGGACTAAAAAGCACAAGTGATTCTGCTTTATGTGTGTGACTATTTTATAAGTAAAAAGCTGGGATCCCTTTGTACGATTTCAGATTTATTTTTTTAAGCTGTAAATATTAGAAACATATGTTGAATGAATCCCTGCATTCTGAATCAAAACAGTATATTTTGCTTTTCCTCCCTCTATGGCCAATAACTTTTACTCAGACTGTGTCAGCAACCAAACAGGAACATAAATTTCTTTGAGTCACTTCTCCTAACCTTTATTTCTACCAGCTGATTATCAAGAGGTTTTTTGACCATTCTGCTTTTGAGACATAGCCTTATACTACAAAGGTTAATATAGCCTTTGGTATTTTCAGCAATACAAAAGTCCCGAAGAAATCCGGTGATGAGTATAATTGAACAAACAGCTACTGCATTTCTCAATCTCAGTCTTCAGGTTCAGAGCTGATGGATTTTTTTCCTGTTCCAGCTGACATCATCCTGACGAAGACTGTTTTCACTTCCACATTCATTGCTGTCTGTGTCTAACTGGCCAGAGACTTATTGAGAATTTGTCGACTGTATTATCAAAGCAGACTCTTGTTTGACTGTCTTTGTCTATTGCTTCCTTTAATTTCTGCTACTCCCGAAAAAGGCTGCTGATCCTCTATGAAACATGTAAACTAATTTTTTTTCACTCAATTGTTTGCAAAACTGCTAAAAGGAGAACTGAGCAGGGGTTACGCTTTATTTCAGGAGTCTTGCATTTTCCTCAGCACTTCTTAACTGACATCTGGGTCCTATTTTAGTTTGATAACAGGGTTTATTCAGTAATATATACCTGCGAGTTCTTATTACAGATGTAAACATATGTATGCCACAGAAGCCTCAAACCCCAGCTAATAACAAATGCTACTGTATGTTTAAATACTGCTGTTATTAAACTATTTCTACCAGTACAATCACCCTAATCACCAGTTTTTGTTCCAATTAAGTAATGCATTATTACTTTGTTTCTTTGAAAAACTTCTGAAATTTATTTTCAGGTGATTTAGGTACCTGACCCATTTGTACTTGATGAATGCTTAACTCACTCCTGTGGCGAGTTATTTCTGTCAGGTATGGTGTGACAGAGACAAGATAGGTTTCATCAATATTTGCAAAGCACAGCAACCTTTGTTTCAATTTAATGTCAGATTTTTTTCTACAGGAACCTGTAATCACCTCACCCACTATGTCATTGCTACTAGAACTTCTTAGACAAGAAGCATGGTATGTGGCTGTCCAAAAGGGCAAAGCTGACAGGAGACAGGTAAAAATATCTTTGTTCAGCTCCAAACATCTGAGAATCTGAGACTATGAATTTTCTGAAACCTGTCTATAGCTCTCATGTTTAAGAGACATGTAAGAAACGGAAACAATTCCTGTCCTTCATCTTCTGCTCAAGATGAAAGAATTCTAACCTAACCATACAACATCAAAGATAATATGTTTTAGAAATTCTTATTTTCTGATGTTTTCATGATCCATGACTTTCATTGTTGGCATTATCAAAAGGCTGCTGGACATGTATTCATCCTTTTTCCCTCTATAAATCATAGTTGACTTAATTTGAATTTTAACTGGCTCTGAACTCTTCATGCGTGATAACCTCTTGCTATAGTTCCCTGCTTGTTACATGTTGCACTATGTTTCCGTGTAGATGCCTAGTTGTTTAGATGTTCAACATTTCCCTTTTCTTTTTTAAATGTATACTATAGGTTTAGGAATGAACTTAAAGAAAAAAGTGTATACCTGCTATATTTACCTTATTTAAGAGACAAAAAGTAGGGAAAAAAATCTCTTCACATATGTGTGTGTGTGTGTGTGTGTGTGTATATATATATATATGTATAATTCACAATACATATATTTTGGTGAGCATCAGCGACAGTTGCAAACAGTAGGAAGTATAAACATTTAGGATAGTTAGAAAAAGCTTGTATGAAGACTAGCTTGAATAATTTAGTCATTTTCATGACTGATAATTTTAGAAGTGCAGCATAGAATATTTTATACAGTTTAAAAAATATTCTAACTGCAGGGGCTTTCTAATTCAGTGTGGGTTTTTTTCGTGGATATATTCAGCTCATTGAAGTAGTCTTTTTCTTTAGTTTCTCACTCACAAAGATGACAATTTCTTACATCTGTTTGCTTCAGATCTACTTTTATTAATTTTATATTATATTGATAGAAAGCTGCTCGTTACAAGTTATACTTCTTGTTTCTTTTGATAGTAATGAAATCAGTTTCAGTTGTTCCATTATGCAGAATGTTCCCTTATGCTGAATATGAATATAGACTCCATTTTTAGAGCATACTTTTCCAATATCTTTATAATTTTTCATGCTTCTCACACTCTTTCCAAATAACTATTACTAACCACATGCAGAGGCAGAATTTTAGCTGTTCTTATCTGTCCTTTGTCTTCTCTTGTAAGCTTCTCTAAACTTTTGTGTAGACAGAGACAATATATTTTACCACTACTCTTCACAGGTAAAAAGAACAAAGGACGAGTTCGAAAATGGAGTGTTCTTTCCGACTTGAAAGCAGAGTAGGCTCTAATAAAAAGTTTTATTTCTGTTTTTCCCAGTTAAATACGAATAACTCTTTCTTCCTAACTGCCTTTGCCAACTTGTATTCCTTTGTACGTTGCTGACCTCTGTTATGCATGCCAAGGTCTACATCACACACAGTACCACCATATCCTCACCTCCTTTCTCCAGAATTGCTTGTTCCAGCATTTTCACCTGCTCTCCATATTCACAGATTATTCCTTTCTATGGGGTCAATACATCTTTTCCCCTGCTTCTAATTGCTTTCCATCTTCCATCTTATCTGATCCTCCAGCTGCTCTCTCACACAAACCCATTTCCAGTAACACAAATGTAGATGTTCTTCATGTTCCAATGAGTCTCATGTCACTATTTCTATATAGACTTCTCAGTTAGTATTGTTTAACTGCACTGAAAATTGTATTTTTCTTAATACCAAACTGAAGCAAGTTTGGTGTGGGGGGGGAAAAAAGATGATCCTCAGAGTGCTGTGAAAGACAACTCTATCAGATGTCTGCAATCTATGCTTTATGAGTCTAATGAAGAGAAAATGCTGAATGTATACTGAAACACGTGTTGAATTCTGAGTGTTTTTTCTTTTTTACTATTTTCAGCAGAGCTTTTTCACAAAGACTTGTGGGAAGCCTATACGAAGAAGCTTAGATTCACTTACTGAAGAATAATTTGACAAATATTTATGAATTTAGCTAGGATTTTCTCTTTATTTGGAGAAGGAAAGGGAAATATAATTTTCTCTTCCCTCTCTCCTCTCCCTTTCTATTTAAAACCTTTGCAATAACTTTTCAAATTGATAAATATGTATAGCAGTGGAAGGTAAAAATCTGCAGCTATGTACTTTTCTGTGTCCTAGGCAGTGAAAGTAACCTAGTTATGTATTTCTGGAAAATGGAATTACTCTCCTGGAGTAATTTTATGTCCTTGAATTTTTCAGGTAATTCTAACTATTTACACTCTTTTGTTTCTCAACTCACGTTTGCACTCAGCATTTGGGACCCATTTGTTACATAAGGTGCAGTCACACATCATATTCCATACAGATTCAGAAGAAATGTACGTATGTTTGGATGTACATAGTGGAAATATGCATCCTCCACACAGAAAGTTCCTAACATTCCTGTAGAAATTTGAACATTGTTCACTTCCAGCTCCATAGGAAAACCTGCAGCTCTAAAACATACAAGCTGCCTGTTTCAACATCCTGTGTGATCTGTTCCAAGGCATAGGAGTAGAAGGTTTTAAATGAGCTTAAAACTCAGTGTGAAAAAGCTCAGAAAAGAGTAAACCTCTAATAAGAGGCCTGACAAATGCCTAGAAAGACAGCACTGTCAGACCAGAAAATATATTTGCTTTTTCTTATGCAGTCCAAAATAGGCTTCCATCTCTTTTGCTGAGCGTACTACAATATAATATTCTGAAGAATTTCTGTCATATCACTTTCTCACAAGCTTTACAAAAAGCACCAGACCACTAGCTCATGGCAGCTTAACAAATTTCTTTTATAAGATTCACCTTTCAAATATGTCATGGAAATAGGAATGAAAAGTTCCTGCAAATTAATAAGAATCAAGAGGTCTCACTGGTAATGCTTGTAGGAAACCCTTAAAACAGTCCTCAAGGACAAAATAATTGCCTTCACTTCAAGCAGAAAAAGTAATGGCCAGAGAAAGTTTAATCCCTTCAGACTATACTTGAACATGCTGAAAGAAAAGCCTTGGCAAGAAGTTGTTAAAATCTGTACAAAGAGGGAGGGCTTTACTAATTTAAGTATTTAATGAAGAAGCGCAGTAGTAAAACTGTAAATGTTTTGAGTTTCAGCTTACCTAAATTAAAGTATGTTTTCAGTGGTGGAAATGCTGGTTCTTAAAAAAAGACAACATTCTGTATTTTGAGATCAAGGCAAATCTAGCTAAAATGTAAAGGCATCATTTTTGCATATAATTCAACAATGGCTTAAAAAATAAGATGTCAAAAACTAGGTACTAATGACTGAGCTACGGTGCTGAATTGCTTTGATAAAAGTAAGCTTATTGAGTAGTATTTGACTGTTCATTGTATGCTTGGGAGCAAGAGAACCCGTGGGTACTACTGAATCCCTTAGAAGACCCAGAATGCTTCAGCTTGATGAACCAATCCAGGCTGCTGAAACAGTGTAATCCATCTACAGATTTTGACAAACTAGAGTTTACGCTGAGATGAATTTATTACTTCTGCTAGGTTTGTTTGTGATAAAAGTGAAAAGTAATTTTACAGCAAAGTGAAATTTCATTTTCTTTCATTTTTCCATTGAGATCCAGTAGCAACACTTATATAAATACTAAGACTCCATGGTACAACAGTTATAATTTGAACATAACATGGTGTTCATACTGTTAAATCAGGTTCTACAAACTGGGTATCTGCATATGCTTCCTCAGCTACAAAATGTCTCTACAACTCATTTCCACATCTGTAAAGCTGACATAATAATATTCATCTTATTTCTGAGGACCATTGTGAACATAAATTCAATAAGAGGATAATACTTGTGAAGATTTCTAGTAATACTTTTCAGATTGGAATAGGAATGTATGCTGCGAAAATTAATAAATTGGTCTTCTGAATTTGATTTGACTCCATTAAATAAGGACTAGCGGTATGCATTAAAAAGTCTAAAAGAAACATAGTTTAACTTTGAGTATTATTAAATGACAGGCAATCATGCTGATAGAAGAATCTTAAAATATTATTATACTATCATGAAGCTGAAGAGTGTACAACAATAAATAGAAGAAGTACACATGATCTGTTAAGGCTGTGATTCTGTAGTTTCCTGACTTCTAAATGCGTGCTCTTGGAATACTCAAAATGCTATAATATAGGTCATCTCTTTATATGCATTTGGTATGATGCGTACTATGGTCTATGTACATAAGATGTACATGGGAAAGACTTAACACTTTGAAAAATACCCTTCGTGTTTTTGTGAAACTTCAATAAAGTGTGCCTTATATGACACAAATGCTTTAATCCTTCAAGTGTATACTGCACTGAATACTTAGAACAAGTATTTCAATACAAATACAATAAAAAATGCTGTAACATTATCAGTTTTTTACTGATTGGTTCTATATCCACACTCGGTTCAGCAATAAGCAAACAGAGAAGTTGAGTTTCATCTGTTTCTGATTTATGAAGTGAGAAGTGATCAAGGGATGATTATTTAGGTTCATTTTAAAGAATTGCCTCCCATTTATACATAGCTCCCTTAGAGGGTCAGGGCAAATATGTTATAATCTATTTCATATTAGCAAGAACTGTGCAAAAGATTTTGTTGTTTGCTGGTAGAAACAATATAAAATAAGAGGAAATAAAACATTTGATGTTAGTGATTTTTAAAAAAGAAACCTTTTGAAATAAATTTGGAGAAACTATGCAGGTAAAATCCACTTTCGTAGTGATACACTTTCCTCCATTATGATGCTATATTTCCTTAAGAAAGAATATTTTTGGTTTTGTCTGGCACTGAAAAGTATTTTCTATGGAATTTTCTTCAATTTCAGTGGAAGTTTCTGTTTCTCTTTCATATGAATTCTTCATTCCAGACAGAGGTCATCACAGCTGCTATGTTTTTGCAATAGCTTTACATATAATTGTGGACATTTTTCCTTTATAGCTATATATCTGGCATAATTTAGTATAACCTTGTTTAGATATGGTTTAATCCAAAAATCGTGAAGCAGAATCTTCCTGTCTTTTTCAGTTACTGTGGATCACTACCAAGTTTCATGTAATTTTCAGTAAACACAGTAAGTCCTGAGCTTCTAGGCTCAGCCTTCCTTTAAAAGGATTTCATGTCAAAGACGTGTTATTCTTTCAAAAGTCAAATCACTTTTTGAACCCACATATGCCTCACACAATTGCCTTAATGGATATCAAATTTTTGTTCTTGTTTTCTTATCAGAGAACAATTTTGCAAAACTACTGGAAAAAATGAAAAAATGTTCATTTTTTTAATTGGGAGGATGAATCACAAAGTCTGTAGTGAAATATGAAATTGTGCTCTTGAAGGGACTTAAGTATAAAAGTTGAAAGAATTAAAAATGTAACTTTTTTGATTTTTGATTTTGTATTTGTATTGCCTTAAATGCTCATTTTGTTTTAAGATGCGTGTTTCTTTAACTGACTGAAAAAAAGTGTCAGCATGATGTTTTCCTTTGCTGCAACTGATAAGTTATCTTCCTGTATTTAATTCAACATACAGTCTTTTTGACCTTATTTTCTTCCGCTGTCAAACACAGGAATGAGATTGAAGCTGGATAGGCACCCAGCAGCCAGCCGAGATCAACCTATCACAGTTGTTCAAAACCCTAAATATTATTGTAAGTAATGTTTTACATTAACATTAACTGAACTGTTAAAAATAAATATAAAAGCTGTAGGAAAGTGGATCATAGATGAGCATTTTTGGGACTAATGTTTTGTTAAAAATGTAGAATTTCTTTTATTGCAAAATACACAAATATAGTCAGCGGAAATGTCAGCAAGGCTGGCGCATCTTGTGCATTCCCATATGCATAAGGAATAAGTTCAGCGCATCTGTGTGCTCTCTCCCCTAGCCCAGATTTGGTTCTTCACTTAGAGTTTCTAAGCGTTAAGAAGACAGGAGGGAAATCTGTCACAGAAGTGACTATAGCATCTACTCAGGCAAGGGAAATGGTAATGTAAAGGGCAGTAACCAGTATCTGGAGTCCACGATCTTTCCATCATCAATATTGTATTATACACAAGAGATTGCTCTTCTACATGAATTGCAGGTTCCTCTGCAGAATTGTGAAAATCCTTTGCTGGAAGGAATGCTTATTACTGCTTTTTCAAATATCTGCCAGCAACCACTGAGAATATAAGGCTTATGACCAACAGAAGTATCACTTCAAGCAACAAAAAGATAGGACAGTGAATAAACTTCCCTAATGGGAAACTGACTGTGACAAACTAAAAGAGAGAAACTTCTTGTCAAGCTGCAGAAAGTAGATCTACAAGCTGGCCTTGTTAGATAAATTCCCTGAAATAAAATAACTAGCTCTCTGTATCCATAGTCACACAGTTTCCCCTTTCTCCAGGATATTTAGTTCAAGGCCAAGTAAGCAGCTTCAATAGATGAACACGGTCATTCAGGAAATTCAACTGCTCAAGTCAGAGCACTCTCAGGGCAAGCTGTGTCCTCTCTTGGAGACACTAGCAGAGCAAAAACTTGAGCAGTAAGCAGAGAAGTGATTGTGTTGCTTTTAGTGACTTTGGATTGCTCCTCAGCCTTTTAAATTTGTATTCTTGGTGCAACTTTTCATTGTACTGTTGTAGTACAATAAGCCTTAATGATTAATCATCTCCTGCCACTGCAAACTCTTTTCAGCGTGAATGCATATAAAAATAAGCACTCAGTTTTGCTAAAGATTAGTAAAAATATCCTTAAGTTTTTTAGTAAACAGCTACTTTCATTATTTGCAAAAATATATCTATGAAATTAATATTTGACTTGAAAAAGTCATTACTAAACATGTGAACTTCAGGCTGTTACTGAAAACTGATGACACTCTTTACTGAGCATTTAAAAGTTAACCCTGTAAGATTTACTACTACATTGGATTAGGATATTTAGGATATCATAATGAGAATATTAATGATAATGAATCAGAGAATGACTAAATAGTCTGTCTCTCTAGATCAAAGCCATCTTTTAACAACATAATCTGTACTCTTTGGTCTTTTGCCTGCACTTACCTGCACTTATTAGTCAAGAAAAAAGATATAAAGTTAATAAAATTACCTGGGTAAGGATTCTACCAGTCATTTTTACGGAATTGCCTAAAAAAAATAGCAATGTATGAAAAGATCAAAGAAATCATAGCGTTTCTTTTACAAGCAGGTAAATAATCATGGCACCTAGATATTAACAAGATTATTTCCTGTGCATTTATTCCTCTCCTTTATGCTTCAGAACCCCTTTTCCAAAGTTGACTGACTTCACTGTTATGTAGCATTTTAAAGGCCATATAGCCACATGCAAATGTTGACAATATTACAAAAATAATATTAAAACCAAATGCCACAGCATTAGGAATAGCTTCTGTATATGTTTTTAAGTAAGGTTACTTTTTATAACTTCCATGAGCATTTTGGAAAGTCAAGAACCATTCTGGATTCTCTTGTCCATTCCAGTAAGTTTAAACCAAAATTTCTTTGAATGATTGACACGGGAACATGCATTCAAGAGCTGTATTTTAGCATACATATGTATGCTAAAACGTTCTCTCAGGGAAAAAGCCCAAATCTTCAATTATCCTTCAGAACAAATATAAATTAGACCTGCAAACTTAGCTATGATTACAGGAAAGAACTCATAAGCATTTCCAGTATTTCTTCCAATATTCATTGTATTCATTGCACTTGTTGCTTAGGGACATAACAGGTGCTGATTCAAAATCAAACATGTACTTGAGAACTGTGCCCCAGAGTGGAACTAATACAAATTTAGTCCTATCTAGAGGCCAGAAAGCTTTTGAAAAAGAGAAGAAAATAAGCTTTTGCCCCCTAAGAAGACTGTATGGAATGTCCTGGACAGGAAAAATGCTGGGAAATGCTGAAAAATCAACTTCCACAACTTATTAACATGAAAACTATTCTGACTTCTGGTCAACCATAAAAGCTGCATAAGAAAGAGAGAGATATGATCTAAGCTATCTTTCAACCAAGTAAAGGAAAAGAGAAAGACTGTTTTATCACATAAGCTACCTGTGATACAGCCAGTGTACTTAATTAAGAGGAGTTCTAAGCTAGGAAGTTAAGATACTCTTCTTCCTTCAGAAAAACTATTTTGATTACTATATTTGTGTGAACTTGTGAGATGTGATTTAATTTGTCTACAGTCCTAACAATTGTTTAAGGGAGAACTGTTTTTTCTCTTGGTTTGTTATTTATTAGATGATTTCCTCACTATGGTTATTGCCTGTAGCACGAAATACACACTTGTGTTTTCTTAAGACAGAAGATTTTTCTTTCATTAATCATCAATTTGAAGATGTTGTGGAAAAAAAACCAAAACCAACACTACAGAAATCAGTACAGACATAAAAAATAAAAAAAGCTCCATCGGCATGAAAGTTGAGATGAGATTAGTCGTCAATATTACTTATGAAAATAAGGACTTTTACTAGGCTATTATTTTCATTCAAATGAAGGAATACATGTACAGGCTAGTGACTATTTTAGATTATCTTGGACTGTAGATCTTTTACATCAGGAACCATATATTATATGCCTTTTACCTACATCACTGAAATCCAGAAAAATCTTACTCAAAGCTAACACAGTGCTTATGCAATTGTTGTTGAATAAGTGCCTTAATAATCATTATGAACAAATAATACTTTTTAAAGACTTGAGTGAAAAGGTGTTATTGAATATTCTCCCTTAGTACCACTTCAAATGCAGTGTAATAATTTCACCATAATCATAGACTCATAGAATCATTTGAATTAGAAGGGATCTTTTGAAGGTCCATGGACCCAACGGGCCTACATCTCTCCTGTACTGAGGAGACCACATCTGGACATAATACTCCAGGTAAGGTCTCACAGTGCAAAGCTAAGGGATAGGATCTCTTCCTTCACCCTGCTGGCCTCCTTTTATTGATGCAGCCAGGGATGTGGTTGGCTTTCTGGATTACAAGGGCACATTGCTGGCTCATAACCAGCTTGCCATTCACCAGCCGATAGGTGATTTTGTGCCTCACAAAAGCTGTGGTTTACCGTCCTATTCTCACTGAAGTTTACCAGATAGTTTGAGTATGAAAGTAGACTTAAATTCTGCTTCTTTTGTGTGACGGTTATGAGATCTACAGGAAAGATAGTGACCTCAGATAGATTTAAATGCAGATCTCCAACACTTTTCAGTGAGCTTATTGGCTATTTACTCTGTGGATTGTGAGTAGAGCTGAATAATCTGATTGTAGATCAGATTATCGGTTATATTCCATTTTCATGTTCTCTTGGATTCATTGGACGTTCGAGTTATCTGTAAAATTGCTACTTCTTACTTTGTCACGTTTTAGATGCGCGCATGCCTTTAACACTTGTAGTAAAGACTTCACCATTTCTGGCTTTGACAAATTTAAATTCCCTATATTTATGATGGTTAAAGTCTGTTCTAGACGCAGCTGTTCTTTTTCCTAATTGTGTCCTTGCCAAAAGTCTGTCTTCTACACTGTTTGAATGAGGTCAGACTCATATATTTTTTCTGTGATGTTTGGCCATCATGTTAATGCAAAGTAAAAAAGCCATTGTACCTTTTTGCTATTCTATGGGTCTGTGTTGAGGAAATTATCCTGAATGGTTACACCTTTGCATATAGGATAAGTAATTTATACAGAGGAAAGCCTAACACAGTTGAATTTAACTCTGACTCTTTATCACAGCATGAGTTAAAAGGATATAGAATCATTCCCCTTTCATCACTGTAAATGCAATCTTGTCTTAAGGAAGTTGA
Source organism: Lagopus leucura (assembly GCF_019238085.1). Taxonomy (NCBI): domain Eukaryota; kingdom Metazoa; phylum Chordata; class Aves; order Galliformes; family Phasianidae; genus Lagopus; species Lagopus leucura. The sequence goes on from NW_024962264.1 coordinate 21,579,900, forward strand.
GTTTCACATGGGTTTGTTTGTGATTCATCTCTCATTTCCCTCTGGATTCAATAGAAAACTAAATATCACAGGGGAAAAATGACACTCAGTACATTATCAGGAATGAGACAGAGTTGTAAATGTGTTAGAGAAGAAAAAACAGCTTAAGTACATTGTGATTTGAATGTATGCTTTTATTTTTTAATTTAATTTACTTTTTTTTTTTTTTTTTTTTTAATGCTTTATCAAAGGACAGTAGTTTTCTTCCACAATAATGAATACATGCTTTTGATAACTGTAAAATACTCTGTAAAACTTTGTTTGAAATATTAAACTGTTTGGGAATTTATAAGCTTTTTTTTCAGAAATTTCATCAAAAATATTAAAAATATTAAAAAAAAAAGTAAGAGGAAAAATAATTTAATTTGAGTTCCTTTACAAATTAAAAATGTTTGTTATTGTTGTAATGTACAACAAAATATTATCAGACAGATGGTATTGTTACATGAACCATATGTCTGCATCTACTGAAAAACATATGGTAAGATTTTAAAATAAGCAGAATTATAAAAATATGATGGGTTTTAAAAATGTATAATTTCTCACAAGTAATTTTTTAAAATTCTTTTTTTTTTTTTTAAACAGGAATTTACAGTGCCTGATGTAGAATGTGACATTTTGTGTGTGAAAGAAAGTGTGTAATATTAGGAATATTTCTTTTATTTTAGGCTGCATATTTCTTCACTAGGGATAGCTGAAATTACTTCATCTCATGACCAAACTACAAGAAAATGTCTTTTGCTGAAGAAAAAAAAACCAGCAGAATTCTGTAAGGTATTGTAGATGGTATACCACCATATTCTACTAAACAGAGTGGAAAGCATTCTGCTTTGTGTTGTGGACTCTTCCATTGGATCATGGTTCCTCTTGTAGACAAATAAATGGCACAAAATTGTAAAGCACTCTTTCATTGATTCACCTTTAAACTCCCTTACTTTAGAAAAGATTTGTTACTTTGGGAGCAGGAAGATGATAAAGGAGCTAAAAAAGGGACAAGTCTTTTTCTTTCCATCCTCTCTACTAACAGGTCACTTCTGTATTGAAAAGCTTCATTCTGTACAGGTTCATATAATGTTCCTATTACGATGATGCTTTATATTTTTATTGTTGCTCCTTCTTATGTGTCCAGTTATATGACACTGATATTGAATCCCTTTTGTAGTGACTACATTAGCTCAGATTTTATTATCATTTAAATTCTATCACCATTCTTCAAGACATAGGTATATTTACAAACAAGGCAAACAAAAATCTTACTGTGTCATCTAATAAGCTACCTAATATTTTTGACATTTTTTTTTAAATGAAAATTTTCAACTTCAGTGCAAGAAGGCACCATTTGTTTCTAGTTTGTTCCTGTTTAATATACAGTTGTCAAGAATTTCATTCTTTCTATCTATCCGTCTTTCCCTCTTTCTTTTAGATCTTTTACTATTGCTATAGTAAAAAAGCAAATATTGATAAATGAATCGTGTCGTTAAGGGAGAGCAGTTTTGCAGCAGAATGAAAAGTTGTACCTGTGCTTCAAGTTATTAGAAGGCAATGATTCTTTTGAGACATAAATGCATGTGATGTTGTGAAGGAGTACAAAAGTATTTTTTCTCCTTGTAACTTTTTAATTTTCTGAGTATAGGTGTTAATGTGAACAAGTAACTCACACTTCAATTTCTTGGTCAAATTTTATAAAATAGAAGGCAATCTACCATAATGAGTTATTTGTTATCTTTTGTTTGTTTGTTCTTTTTTTTTATTTATAACACTTAAAAGTTGAGGGATTTTTAATGCAATGTTTTTTTTTAAATAGATTTCTTTTTAGTTTCAAGATTTTACCTTTGATAAATTCACTGTTCTGTAAACTTACAGAAATTCAGAACTGTTTCTCTACCACCGGTTTGTATGTATTGTGAATGGTTTTAAAAACAACGAGGTTGCATTTACTTACATACAGCAAATCACCTGATGGAATATTATCTATCTATTTTAGTCTTTCCTGTTTTCTCAATCTAGCCTTCCTATGTTTTCTACAAAGATTCTTTCCAGTGTAGTCCAGGTTGAAATTCTGGTTCTTATACTTCAGAACATTTCACCTATTTCTTTTTTTTTTTTTTTCTTTTTCTTTTTTTTTTAATGATTTCTCTACTTGTCTCTATTCAGACACAGTCAAATAATATAATCACTTTCCTGACAATGTTGTTTCCACTTGGGATCCATTGCAAAGTTATTAAAATGGGAATCTCTTAAAAATCTCAGAAAATGCCCTAGACATGTAGTTTTGGAGAAAATAGTGCAGAATTCTGCAAGCATGATTTTATTTTTTAAAAAAAGGTATGTAGTTTATTTTCTTTATTCCCTGCTATGCACAAGATTAGATATGAAGGCAGGGGGCATTCTTTCTTTCAGTAGGAAAGAGAGGAAAATTGACAAGAATTAAAAGACACATCCATAACAAAATTTTACCAGATCACCTGAAAGGGCTCAGCGTGTATTTTTTTCATGACTTATATAAATGGAAAGGTGAAGTTGTCAGAAATCCAATAAGAAATATAGAGTAAACTTCTTAATCCTCATTTCTAGACATCTGGTATTAATGTCTGTGGAAAATGGTTTGACATTTTGGCACTTTTCCATTAGCACTAATAGTATTAAGGGTAACAAAAGTGTCAGTTCAAAATTCTGGTTACAGTAAAGAAGTGAGAATATGCTCATTCCATATTCATATGTTCAACAGCAGTGTCTATTTACTGTTTGGTCTGGTGACAATCACAGTGTTATAACTGCACTTGCAATTGCAGGCACAACATGGTCAGGATAAATATTGATGAATTGAAATGAACTGAAGGGGGGAATGCAGCTTAAGTGTCATCTAGCAAGGATACATAAGTAAGGATGACTTTGTGGATAGGGCACCTGGGGAAAAGAATCTGTAATTTGCTTTTCATTACCAGTGAGGACAAAGAATATTTTATCTCCACTTTGGATATTTGGGTGAATGGGTGCTTATCACATCAGCGGGCTGTGCTGACAACCTGGTAGATAAAATATAGCCCTAATGCCTTCAGCAGTTCAACACGTTGAGGTATTGGTTTCTCTCATTTGTTGTGATTTCCCCTGCCACTCCCACAAAAAGAGCTTACATTAAAACTTTAAGTGAAATGCATTGTCCCATGCTGTGTTATGGCAGGTTGCATCTGGATCAGTCACACTAGGTTCTGTTTCACATCAGGGTGCATGAGTTTTCATTCTAGTCAACTCACATTAGAAAATGACATATATCTTGTTTCAAATTTGAATCAAAGGACCATTTTTTGAGATCATTTTTGCGGGAATTGAGCTGTCAATGCAGACAGCTTTTTCTACTTGCAATCTGATATCATAATGCCCTTACACCTAAAATCTGCAAAATTACTTCCTCATTCTCAGCTACCCAAATTTCTTACCCCCGTGGAGCAGAAGCTAACTTGAAAAAAATTATCAATGAGTTCCTCTAGGACTCTTTGATCAGAAAGCAAAGAACTAACTCTTTCCGTTTGTAATGGAAACAGGAATCTGCAATTGCCCTCTATTTTCAGAACTGCTCATTTTCTCATTCAGACTGTCTACTCTTCCTTCCTATTCAGTAAGAAGAAACTGTTTCATAGCCTATGTGACTTACAACTGATACCAGTGTTAGAGAAAGAAGTGTCTTTCTCATGTGAGATGCTTACTTTTTTTGGATAAATATGAAGAGCAGACCTAGTAACGCAATATTTATTTATCCCCATGCTTAACATTAATTCCCTGTGTTCTATGTCCTGAATGAATGCATCTTTAGCAGCACTGAGTATTAGTGCTTCATATATCATCTGATGCATGACTGCAAATCTATTATTTTAGGAAACTGCCAAAGCTCCAACTGCATTTTACATATTTATGCAAAAAAAAAAAAAAAAAAAAAAAAAAATCTGTTTTACAGACTCAGTGGTTCTGATCACATTACTGAGGAGGAAAATGGCCCCTTTCTTATTTCTTCCTTCACCAAGGTAATAATCTCTTGTTCTTTCACCTATGTGTTTTTGCTTTAGCACTGAAAGTGTTTTTTCAGAGGATTAGAAGGTATTGACCCTGAACATGTGAGTTACCTTTAATTGTGCATGAGTAAGGCTTGCATAGCAGATTGATGGTAACATATGAGATCACATGGCGAGACAATTGATCAAGTGAAAGTGTGAAATCTTCCATAGAAATCTGAAATGATGACAGAAGAAGCAGCTGTTCATTTTTGGTGCTGCTGGTACTTCTTTCTCCTGCACCTGGAGGTGCATCCCAGATCATAGATAAGTATTTTCTGTGCTGATAATGCCAAAAATATATATTTTTAAAATTACTGCAAGGAACTACAGAAACCGCGAGTTTAAAAGCCGCACTCTTTCCAAGCAGAATATTTGAATACAACTGGAATCCAATTGTCAGGTATTCTTCAGTGTTTTGAATTTTGTGCATCCCTTGGCAGAAGTAATAGCCAAAATACAGATGCAGTAACTAAAGTCAGATGCAGAAGACTAAGAAAATAAATAATTTAGCTAAGATTATCATCACTATTAACTTAAAAATCTCTTGAAAACTGTAATAGTTGAAACTTAGGTAGGTTCCTTTTACAATGACTTCCAGAAAGTAGCATGGTTTTAATTTCCGAGCATGATGCATTGCCCTTTGCAGGGTTATGGCAGGCTGCATATGATCAGTCACACTGGATTACATTGCACATCAAAGCAAATGTTATCATTCCAGTCACATCAGATTAGAAGATGACATATCATGTTGGCAATTTGAATTCAAATCTTTTGAAGGGTAATTTTCGAGTGTGGGATTAAAATATCCATTCCAGTTAAAGGTCAATAGGTACACTTCAGATATCAAATATGCAGTATTTGGCACGATTTCCCTCTTTTTTACATGGGGTTGATGAAGCCAGATGCTATATAGCTGAAGGTGGGAGATCTAGGGCAAAAGGACACACTTTTAAAACATCAGTGTCTGAACTAAAGCTGAAAAATATGTGTGGTAAATGGAGAGGGAAAACTGAATGCTCAAAGCACAGACTAATATGTGGAAGATGGGTGATCACAGAGGCAGTAGTATAGATATGCAGTGAGCGTTAAGGATTTTTTTATTCTCATTGAATGGCCTGTATAATTATGTGTACTGCATATGTGTATCCTCCATATGAATTTGTATCAGAACTCACATTTTAGTTTCATGTTTCTAAACACTTGCATTTGAGGTGTTTTGGATACTGGTAATTTCAGCAAGTTTTAGGCAGTTTTAGCTTTAATTGTCCTTTGTTCTATTTCAAGTCTGCGCTATTTTACCATGTTCAATGTCATTTAACTTGGTCTGTTCAGCCTCGAGAAAAGAAGACTGAGAGGGGACCTGATCCAGGTCTATAAATATCTAAGGTGTGGGGGGCAGAATGGCGAGGCCAGACTGTTTTCAGTGGTGAGTGGAGACAGGACAAGAGGAAACGGCTGGAAACTGCAGCATAGGAAGTTCCGCACAAACATGCTGTCATGGTTCTATGTTTTTCTGTTTTTGTTTTTTATTTTGGGGTTTCAGTATTCCACATCAAAACATCATGTAGTGTACAGGGCATTAAAGTGTCACTGCCCCAATCCCAGCTACCTATCCCTGTACATTACAGCAGTCACGGGATCTGGCCCTTCCGGGTGGAGGGGCGCTCTCTTGCTGCCTTGCAGTGGGTGCTGGAGGGTGCTTTCCTAGCTGTTCCAAGCTTTTTCAGGTTTGAATCGGTCCCGGGAACTCTCTCTCTCTCATCTTGTCTGATTTATTAATCTCAATTTCAATTAAATTGTATCTATTGTGTTATCTTGTATTCCGATATTATAGTAAAATAAGTTTTCCTCCATAGATTGTTGCCGCTGCTCTTTTCCTCCCTTCCTTCCTTCCCATTTTTTGTGGGACTGGGGTGGGGGGGGGAGGGCAGAGGCCTGTCGCCCCTGTCACGGACATAGATTGATCTGATCAACTCCGTGACACATGCGCAAGAACTTCTTTACAGTGAGGGTGACGGAGCACTGGAACAGGCTGCCCAGGGAGGTGGTGGAGTCTCCTTCTTCCCTGGAGATGTTCAAGACCTGCCTGGATGCCTACCTGTGCGACCTACTGTAGGGAATCTGCTTTGGCAGGGGGGTTGGACTCGATAATCTCTGGAGGTCCCTTCCAACCCCTACAATTCTGTGATTCTGTGATTTATATAGCCTTAAATCTGACCTAGAATACATTGTCACGTCCTGTGTGTCAGTTTGTTCACAAAACCTGAATATCCCATCTGTAACTGTTCTTATCAGTCCTCCCAATGGAGGGTCCTTCTTTAGCTTTTTTTTTTTATTTTCTAGACAAACATATAGCTTTTAATTTCTTCCAAGAGTTTAAGTTATTCTGTAGATTTAATCTGTTCTAGAAAATACCCTGAATTGATGCAAGGCTTAGATCATATTAAAATGGGCATCAAACCCTCAGTTATTCCTGTTCCTCTATGGACAGCCTTGTCATAAGGCTTCAGTCCAGTGAGTGAAGATTACAAGATCCCTATTTGGAAGGTCTCCCAAGATCCATCTGTCAAACCCATGTAGCATGACCTTTTCCATGTCATGAGTAAGCCTTATGTACATAATGCCAACAATGAAAAATGCCAACCATTAAATAGTGCATTTTCTTTCTTTTCCAATAATGTTTTTCTAAAGCTGTGGGGGATCTGGTAAATCAGTTGCTGGGAAGATCTACATGACCACATGTACAGTGGGAGGCCAGGTGGTTTGCACACACTACTGATTCATTCACTGTTGCTCTGTGAATGTTTGTACACACACTGATAATGTGACTGTCCCACAGAATATACTGTTTCCAGGCATCCATAAATCTCAACACTGGTCTGAATGTGGCTGATTGGAGTCTGCTGAAGTCAAAGGAGTTTTACAGAAATCTAGGAATCCAGCTAGGTTGAAAGTACTGCATGGTTAGGGGTGTATTATGGCTGAGAGTCTTGAGTAAAATCCCATGCAAATATTCCATTAAAAGATGATGCTGACCTCTACTGCATGTAGTCTGAGGAAAACAGTATAACATTTTTACTACCTTTTTTTTTTTCCCTCTACAGCCTTTGTGTTTATTTTTATGTAATATAAGAAACCACAATAAAGTCAGATGGTACACTTTGACAATCAAAGAATTGTTGCTTGGAAGAGACCACTTGTAATCATGAGGTTTAGTTTCTTACTTAAAGTACATCTAACGCCAACACTAGATCAGAACAGCCATAAGCTAGTCTTAAAAAACCTTCAAGTCTCAACATTCTGCAGGTCCCCAAGCAGCCCTACACACTACAGCTTCCCAAACTCTAGGTTAATGAGACCGTTTCATATAAACAAATGATCAGTTATGGTTTCCTTTTTCATTTCCAGGTTCTGTTCAAAGTAAGTGCAAAGTTAGCATTCATTTAATGAATAAGAACTGCAAACTAGGAAATGAATGTATTTCTGCTGACAAAATTGAAATTTTCTTCCTCTTATTTCCTTGCTATACCTTCCCAATGCCATTTCTTCTGTTTGTTTTTGTCTTCCGTATTTGTCAACACATATGACTTGAAAAATGCAATTTCTTGAATTCTTTTCTTCCATAGTTTAGAGAAAAAGAGCATGAATATCTCGATTATGTTATGTTTAAACTGGTGATATCTCCTCTGTTTTATTAGTTGGTTCCTGGCAACTAGCCTGCTCATTCCCATTATAATGCATTTTCTAATCTAATAAGCATTTCAATAAAACTAAAGTTATTTCAGTAAGATCTCTTACCACCGGATTTCTTTGTGTTAAAACTAATGCACTTTCTGGCTAAGATTTTGAACTCTCTTCTGTCAATTGTTATAGCTGTACAAATCCAGAGCAAAATCCAGATCAAGATGATAAGATCAGGTAATGGTGTAAAGATGTGGAGACCAAGTCTAGATGTATTAATCTTCATTCTAAGTATGGAGTAATGTTGAGTATGACTATCAGTAATTACAATTTCTTAGATTCACACAATTTATTCTGGAACATTTACCTGCTTTTTTATATGTAGGTGTTGATATGGAAAGATAGTACCTCCTAAAGACTAGAGGCTTAAAAGTCAGAGAGGCTTCTGCGTAAATACTCTTTACCAGTCTTAAAAATAAATGTGATTCCTTTTTTAATTTTCCTTTTTCCTGATGAGGCGCAACTGCTCCTGCTCCATTTTTTATTCTTTATTTTCAGGTTTTTGAATTTCATTAGTTCCAAGAAAAATTACCTATTGCTGCAATAATTTTGACGCTGTTCCAACTAAAACGTGCTGTGAGATTTTCCTCACGTTGTGCATTATTAGGTACTTGTTCAGGACAGAGAGTAATCTCTGAGTAATTTGTTGTAACTGCTGGTTTTCTTACCATGTATGAAAACCTTATTTTTGTCAGCTTCAAATGCTTTCTTTCCATTTTAGCTTGCTAGTAATTATTTCTTGTCCTGTGGCTTAGTTATTTCTAGTTAGAATTTGGCAGAAACTTTGTCTGGTGTCCAGTGAATATACACTGATGCTTACATATTCTCCAATTTTCTCTCTGTGAGCATATTTATTACTCTAATTCCAAACTAAATAGTATGATCTCAATTTGAAGATAATAATCTCCAAAGTGGCATTACGTATTTCATTTAATATCTGATTCCATATTTTCAGTAACTGGCAAAGATATAAACAAAGTTTGCTGCCTCATTTTTTATATTAATATGATATTAATATTCATTTATCTTGCCCTCATAAATGTGACAGTTTTTGTTTGTTTGTTTGTTTGTTTAGATTTGAAATTATTTGGGACTTTTTTATTTTTTTCTTTTATTTTCCTATTCTTGTAGACATGCTATGCACTCTAGAATTTAATAAAGCAAGATGTGGACAGGTGGATGAATCAGTATCTGTTCTCCATAGAACATATAAAACATCAATGTCAGATATTTAACAATCTTCAATTTTAATTGTATTGTATAAATATGTTATAGCTCTATAGCTACTTTTCTTGAAACATGCATTTCTGTCATTTTTAACTTTCTGTACATTTAGGCAACATTGCTGGGGAATGTATGCTAAGGTGTACTGAGAGAACTCAGGAGTCACTAACTGAATCAAAAAATGCAGTGCAAAGTGAAGTCAAGCTCTTTTGGGAAACAGCAAGCTCCCTGGATATTCCCTGAATGCCTGTGCTTTGGGGATACTGTGGATATCACTTTTTTTCTGAAAGAATATATATAAAAAAAACCAAATACTTCAGAGCAAACTTCAGACCTCATTATCATTCAAAACTTCCTTTTGACTTCAACAAGTAATGAAAAAAGATGGCAAGATGAGGATATTCTGTTTTCCTGTTCTTTCTATGCAAGCAGTGTGTAAACTTTTATAGCAAGAGTTTTTTGGAAATTTTCAATTTTCATAGGTGCTGAGACAAATGGAACAAAACAGATGATGTAAATTGTTGGACTGTTCATACAAATATAAATGCAGAAGCAGCTAGGTCTGGTCATCATATATCAGAATTATGCAATATATAAGAATGATTTTTAAGACCCCTGAAATGAACATCATAAACTGGCACGGAAGCAGAAAAGTTTGCAGCTTGTTGGAAGGCTGCCACAAATGTACTCTGGTGAATAGTGAGGGTAAGAGTAGTAGTGAATCTCTTTTATGGTGCTGTTATCAGGACATAATGTGCTGGTTTTATGGCATGTCACCACAGCCACTGCCCAAACTGCCAATGGGAGTATAATTTAGGATCTGATGTGAGATCTTGCAGTGCATCAGTAATTTAATTAGATCTTTCATCATTCCCATATCTAACTGTCATTAGATGATAATTGCTCATCTTAAAAAAACTGGAGAATTTTGACAAAACTCCACATGTACTCAGAAATTAAACAGAATACAACCAACTCTGTGATTGTTGTGCTGGGCAGGAAAAAGTAAACTCTATATCCTCTTGGTCTCACCACTGAACTGTTTTCTTAATCGTTATGAATGTTCCTGTAAGATCACCATGTTTTTTGTTGTCTGCTGTACTTTATGTTTTTCAATTTATCAGTTAAGAGCATAGTTCTTATATCCTAATAAAACAGTAAGCTGATCCAAAAAAGAGACATGTATTATATTAGATGTGTTCTACCAGACATTCCCTTGACTCTAGCAGCTGTTACTGTCATGAGTATAATATGACAATCTGAAGAGAGGCAAAGGAATGCATTTTTACTCTTAAAGTTTTACTCATTCTGCTTTCACAGTAGGTGATTTGAATGTTCTCCTGACCAATGCTGCTGTGTACTGCAAAGGAGGTCAGAGTAGACAATAATAGCAGTCTCTCGTAGCTTTATAATCTGTGAATCTGGGGATCTGTGTATGCTAAGAAGTCTGCTTTAAAAGGCTAGATACTGAGAAGCCAATCAAAAATGACTTGGGAAGGCACCTCCTACCATAATTCCTAATAATGGTTCTAAATACATAGATTGGGGAAATTTGCGACACATATTACAGATGGATTATTTTTTAATTTAGAAATAAAGAAAAGCTGGGAATTTTCAAAAGTACTCATAGACAAAGTTAATGATAAGGTGAACAGTAAAGGAGACAGTAAAGGAAACCTTGAAAAAAGTATAACTGGCACTTTAATTGTAGAAGGCATGCATTTTGAGAAAGACAATAATGGAAAAAAAAAAAATAAAAAATTTTGCTATCACATGCTGACAGTACCTGAAATACTAGCAAAAAGGTAAACAGTAGAATTAAGAATAACTCAGAATATACCAGACTGTATGGCTTACATTTCAGCTTGAATGAATAAAAAGAAATAAATGCCAAAAGCAGAATGTCCACTAGCAGAGAATGGAATCGTAAAGAATAAGCAGCATTAACTTGTCAGGGAAGAAGAGATGGGTTTGTTGTTGTTGACATTAGAATTTTAATTAGTATAGAAAAATGAAAATGAGTAAGATCCATCTTTTGTATGAATCAGGCTCTAAAAACGAATCATTTGATATTAGCTGTCAAAATCCCTCTCTTAAAATTAATTAAATGTCATTTAGAAAGAGACATCATCTTATAGACTGAAATATGACTGAAGGGCCATTAGCAAAGGATAATGATACATAGCAAAGTATAAAGTTGTGGGAGAGCTGCCTAGTGGCACCAAAGGGACGAATGTTAGATCCAGAGTTGAGTTTTCTATTTTTTTTTGACATCCTCATCAATGATTTGAAAGTGGGAGTAAGCAGCAAGTTAATGGGATTCACATATTATGCAAAATTAAGAGGTGTTGCAAACACCAGTGGTGACACAAAAACAGTGGGAAGGGACTAAGTAACATTAGAAATGTGGACATGACAGCACAATTAGATTCAATGTGGAAAAAAGCAATCTAACAGTATCTGCAGAAAAATAATCCAAAATATAGATATGGAGTGAGAAAGAGGAATCTGGAAAGCAGTAATGCTTAAAGAACCATGGAGGTGGTAATGGGTAGAAAATTAGCTGTGAATCTATAGAGTGATATGGCATTAAGAGAGGCCGATGAGCTTTTGGAATTCATACAAAGAGGCGTCAAAAAGCAGGAAAATAATAATCATTCACAGTATAACATTCATGCCACTAAGCCTGGAATATTGCATTTGGCTCTGTGCACCACTTTACAAGAAAAGCAAATGAGCAAATGAGATGCATTTCATATTAGAGGAGCAAAAATGAACAAAAGATGAGGGAGAACATTTTAGGAAGAAAAATGTGAAAGCTAAATCCCATTCTGTATACCTTGGCCAAATGTCAGCAGAAGAATGAGTTGATAACATTGTGTCTGTATAAAGGGTGTAAACTCCAAAGGAGAAGAAAGTATTTAGGAAGAAAGAAAGTGGTAGTAACAGATTTAATAAGGTCAAAATAAGAAATAAATTAAAAGAAAAATACTGGAAAACAAAATGCCTGGAAATAGTTTTTTGATTGTAGAGAAGTTTATTTCTGTTTATTTTCTGTAAAAATGTCTATTCAGGGAAATAAATGTATTGGAATTCTACTAACTGTGCAGTTTAGACTTTGTTAGTAAAACATTCTTTTCTTTCTTTCTGTTTACTGAAACTTAATTCCAATGCAACCTGGAGGTAAATTTGTACAGGTTGTATTGCCTGGAACATTTTATAAAGGGCTAAAGAAATCAGCTCTCCATGTTTTAGCAATCCATGCAAGTATTAACTGAAATCAATAACTGGAAAGATATATGAAGGACAAAAATAACAGAATGGATGAGTAGAGCACTCAATAACCAGAAATACAGGTAGAATAAGACCACTAAGAGGGTGGTGAAGGAGTGAAGCCATATTTTCTCCCACAGTGTGGGAAGTACATGAGAAGTATGAAGAAGTCTTGAGAAAAGAAACTAAGTCTCACCTGAGTCCCTAGGATTTGCAAAAGACAGATCTTTCCTATTCTGACATCCAAAAAATTTTCATAGAAATGTTTCCCTTGTTTCTCCATTTGTAGAAAAACGTAAACATAGATTTTTGTAAAGAGCTCCTTTTCACTGTTTTTGAAACTATCCTAGGAATTCTACACTGGAAATATACGTTGGTATAAAAACCTACTATTACTAAGGAAAGAAATTTGAAAGGAAAATATTAAGGCTTTCATAAAGAAAAATCCTTAAGGAAATGGACTAAGGACAAGTCCTTTCCCTTGACAAGGGAAATTATGTGGAAAAACTCAGGATTTTTCTAGATCTACGTGTTTCTGCATTATGTTTCAGGACAATATGAAGAAACGTCAGACAAATGCTGACAAAAGATCCCAGTTCCTTGTGAGATGGAAAGAGAGTAGGAATATGATAAGAATATGTGAAGGCAAATATATAACATACTGATGTTCAATAGAACACTGTTACCTACATTTCACTGTCTGATATGACATCCCTTACAAGCCTCTGCTTAGGAGCACATTTCACTGATGTCTGAGATATTCCCCAAGTCTCCCTGGTTAAAACCAGAAAATATTTCCTTAGGAAATATTGTATGTTGCTTTGAACAATTTGATCTCTTTGTGTGCTTTGAGCACCTTGTTCAATTCTCATTTTCTGGAGAAACTCATCTACTCTGCTCTCCATACAAATGAGTTACAGAGTTATGATGTTGCTTATACACATTCTTTTGGGGTCAACGTGAAATCACCAGATTTCTAATTTCTGGCTTGCTAAATTAGATTTGATGGCATTTGAGATAAAAACAAATCTACATAGAAAACAGCAACAACAACAAACAGGTTATAGGAATAAATGATATTTGGCCTGGATATATGATGATATTTATTCCATTTCTTATGATTGACATATCTTAGTTCCAATGTAGAAATCAGTCTTTTCTGATTTCTGAAAGAAAAGCTTTTCTTTTTAATGTGCTAACATGTCTTTGTGACATCTCTCTTTAGGAAAAAAAAAAAAAAATTTAAAAAATGGAGAAAAAAAGTGTCATTAATTTAACTTTGAATCATTATGACCGTAAAGAACAGAGGCTTCTATCAAGATTATGTCCTCATGCCTCTATACAACAATGCAGATTTACTCCTTTATTGAAAAGCTTAATCAAAAAAAAAAAAAAAAAAAAAAAAAGCTGTAATTACAGATCTTTAGAAAGTGTAGTAACTTGCATTGCAATAGTGAAGAGGAGATGCAGACAGGAAGAGTCTGGAGTTCTATGCATCTATATGCAAAATAGTAAGTATAAAGGAATCCATTCGCAACTGTAGTATACTTTCTTATTAATTAACAGGCAATTCAGGAGGCAGAAAGGAACACAAAGTGTATTTTTTACTGATTTGTTTGCAATTGAAATACAGTATCAGAAGATCAGATAGCTCCACTGCTTACCAACTCACCATTTATTACTCTGTACCTTCTATGGTTTCTAAGGAACAGTTTTAAGGAAAAGATTCTAATCAGTTGCTAATAAGCTACTGAGAAAGCATGTATTTAGAATTTTGTGACCCAGAGAGAAATCTGAAAAATTGATGAATTTGATAAACAGTTAGAGTGAGAAAGGCATAAGAAAATAAGGGAGAACATTAGGGAAAGATGGAGTTATGAGAGCCACTGAAAGAAGGGTGAAACTACTGCATTGAAAGGTGTCACCAATTAATTGCATATTGCATCGGCTATAGATCATGTTGCATGAATTATATTTTGTACAATCAGAATTTTATTACAGGCAAGAGGACTACACAATATATGCAAAATTAATGTTTTACTCTTAAACTAATTAAAGTATTACCAGTCTAATGGAAGAATAATTCAAATTATTCAAATTCATCCAATTATGCATGGTTCAAATTATACAGGATTGAAATAATGTATACACAAAATTCTACTGAACTTCTCTGAACTTACGTCAGCCTTCCACTGCCCTCCTGGATACTAAAGTCAACAATTTCAATATGTGAGGGAGATTTACAGCAAGTCTTCAGCATCCCAAGTCATTCACAGAGATGAGAAAGTTATTAATGTTGACAGTTTCTTCCTCCTTACTCTAAGGTCCTCTTGGAGTAGTTTTGGTATATTTCCTTGCATGCTTTCCTCATCTTTCTTCAAAGCCTTAGTATGTCTGAATTTAATATATAAGTACATAAATAATGAGGACTGCCCTGAAAGTAATGCCTTCTGTTTTATTATGTTAGCCTATGATGTCATTGGAGGATGTTGGTGGTATATGACTGATGGCAGCAGAGGGGCAGTCAGACAAAATGGCATCTGAAGTGCGAATGAAGCACTGAATTCTTTCACTGAACTCACCGATATTCCTCAATGCTTGCTGAGCATTTAGAGAAACCAAACAATGGATGTGAGAACAGTGATGCAGTGGGGGGTGCATTTCAGCAGTGGCAACAGAGACAGTGGGTCACCTGTGTCACCTCCTGTGGTGCAGATTTTTAGAAACTAGCATGCAAAATCCTGTTCACACTGGCAAGAAAGTATAGCTAATGGTAGTAACTATGCTGGAAAACAGTGTTTTGTAGCTGGGAATTTTCTCTATCAAACAGTG
Organism: Lagopus leucura; assembly: GCF_019238085.1. NCBI lineage: Eukaryota > Metazoa > Chordata > Aves > Galliformes > Phasianidae > Lagopus > Lagopus leucura. The sequence goes on from NW_024962264.1 coordinate 21,595,058, forward strand.
CTATTGTCTTTGTATTCCTGTAATCTCTGTGGAAATAAATAGGAGGCATTACTTTTGGAGTAACCTACATAAATGTATGTTACTTCAGTTGGATGATAGCTTTCTGTTACTTTTAACACTGATTTTGCCAGTCTCCCAAAGCTGTGGTCATTTGATGATGAGTAACTGCCACAGCTAAGAAGTTGGTATTCCTCAGGTCTCTGTTGTCATCCTGTGTATGTATTCTCAAGGCATATTTGTCATTCCATGCATGTATTTTATCCTAGGGCCACAAATCATTCTAGCCAGTAACGTTATTATGCTACTTAACAACAGAAGTTACATCACAAGACTGTACCAAACTAAGTAAAACATAAACCAGAGTAAGCAATAACTTTGGTCATTTGATAGCTTATTACAAGTTATACCAATCTCCATGCAGGTTCAGATAGGCTTGAAGTCCATGCTGTTAACTTGGGACAAAGTCTGTGGCTGTTACAAATAGTGGTAATCCCGTACTGACTAGACCAGTAGGATACAGTGATAAAACGAACAAGTAAGTATAGAATGAAATTTGTCAGCTAAAGAGGAAAGTGATCTTATCAGCTGTGATTAGAGCTGAGAAATTGGTGAAGAGATTATGCTAATAATTGAGGAAGGACTCACAAATCCAAATAATTTATTTTTTTTATTAACAGGAAAAAAACATCTAGTCTGGACACCAAGGGGAATAAGCTTAATATTTGTTGATTATTTGCACAATAGCTTAGCAATATAAATGTTTATTTGCAGAATTTCTGTAGATTTTTGTAAGGAAACATTAAGTGGGAGAAGAAAGCTTGGAGATGTACTTGGAATATCATCAATTATTTTACTGGTCTTTGGTTTTATTTGTCATTTACGTATCTTAAGTACATAAAATAATAATCTTTAAAAAGATGTTCTTTCCTTCACAGAACAGACTATAATTTCCAATCTTCAAAGTTGAATCCTAGGTGAGTGACATTTCCATAGTAATAAGTTGATGTTACCAATGAAATAGCTTAAAGTTGTTCTTCTGGATACTTCAGCACTTCATTCCTATTTGCATACTAAAAAAGGATTCAATTCTTGCAAAATCAAGTCAGAAAGAGCAGTCTTATTATCTCACGAGGTCTAAAACATTTGGCTTGCTGGAAAATACTTATCTGGAGGAAGTAAATTACAAATATTGCATTAGATTTCTTTTCAACGTCTTTCCAACTTAAAAAATTAAAATTTGTTAAGGCTTGCTGGAATTAAAGAAGCTGAAACAGAGCTTGTTTTGATAAAGTACTCCAAAATGACATAAGAAAGCTATTATTATTAGGTTGTCTCTAGCAAAGTAGATCATTTTCACTTCATTAGAACAGGAAAAAAAATGGTCAACAAATAACTGCCAGCGGGGAGTTTATTAAGAAGATATTAAACCATTGTAAGAAGATCTTGAATATTTTTTTCAATTTTTATGTTAATTATGTTTCTCCAATCCCCTTGTTGTAAGCAGAAAATGTTTATGGTGTACATAATATTATTGAATTGGTTGAATTCAATGTGTGCCAAATCATTAGAACTTAGAACTGTTCATTTGGAGCAATATAGTCCACCTTAATTCTTGACTCAGTGGTGATATGAACCTCTATGATTCTAAAGTCTTAAAAATAGCTTTTCCCCTCTGTAGCAGAAATGTGAAGTCATGGCTTGAACCAGTGATTAAGCACCTGGTGGGAAAACAGAGCCAACCCAAGGGAGCTCAGGTGGATGCAATGCAGCTGAGTGACCAGAGCCAGTAGCCAGGATCCACCCCTTCCTAGACTTCATTTAAGGGTTGTCAAGAGAGGTAAGGATTTCTTGTTAGAGATCTCTATGTACCTGAGTTGTTCCAAGGGTAAGCAGGTTTTTTTCTTTATTTCTCTGTTGCTGGCTGTTGTGTTTAAGCTCATTTTTACTCTCTGCAACCTAGGGTTTTGCTAATATGCAATCATTGTTGTGCTTTCCATTGTGTTATGCTTTCAGAAATATGATGAAGTATCTAGTTTATAACACAATGGAAGCTCAAATAACTAGGGAAAAGAAAGTCGTGTGGCTCCCTACAGAGCTAGGAAAAGAGTGGTGTGCTAGTAGTAAGTCCCATCCACTCACTTTCCCACTGTCTTCTTTTTTTTTTAATTTTTAGGTTTTTTTTTTTTTTAAAGCAAGGAAAGGAAGATGCTTGCTGATAGGCAAGTCTCTGCAAAAGGAGTGTAATTTACATTCTCATAATGGATATGGAATCTATAAAAACTGTACTCTGATTCACCTCCAGACTCCTGCTGAGACAAAATGCAGTAGCACAGTCTAAGGCAAACACTGAGTTGGGACTTCATGCAAAATATTTGCCAATCCTAGATGAAAGGTGCTAAATAAATATTATTGCTATTACTGCTGTCTGCGGAGAGCAGCAGGCCTTTAAGGAAGGCTGACTTGGTGGAAAATCTTTGTCATTTCCATAGAAAATATTATGTTAGAAATTGCTATAGCCTTTATAACTTTATGGGGCTATCAAATGTGATGATTCTAATATTAAACTGCAGTGGAAAGTAATGTAAACAGTACAAAAAGGTATACAGGAAGCAATCTATTTACTAATGATACCTAATATATTCAGGGAAGAAATCCATTCATTAACATTTGGAGGTCTGAGCAGCAGACAGAACACCTCACAAATGCTTTTTTGTTGTTGTTTCAGCATGATTGATTGCATGTCATGTGCTTACATTGCATGTAAGCACATTAAATATGACCACCAGCAAGGTAATAACACCTCTTCAGTGTCTACTGAAGGTTTAAGAAGGAGGGGTAACATGTTACAGAGATATGATAGGAAAGGAATAAGCAGGGCTGGAGTTTCCAGTCTCTCTCTTGTTCAGGCCTTATCCTACCTGCCTCACAAGTATTACTAGTTCAGTGTCGGTTAAATCTTATAACTTAAGGGAAATTTCAATAATTTCAATGAGCTAGGGAAAAGATTAGAGCTGAAAAGCAAAGAGTAAATTAGCTTTGAAGTCTACAAATGTCTACTCATTTTTGAAAGCTGATGCTCTTTAAGAGTTTAATGGATTGCTTGCACCGCAACATATTATGTACTGCATTATAAAAGTATACGTTGATCATCTATCAGTCACTATCACTAGATGTTTCTTTAAAGAGCACAAATTAGAAAGAAAGTCTGTGCATTTAAGACCCAATTGTGTTTCTTATGTTTTTGTTATCATTAAAGAAAGGTCTTTAATCAGCCAGAAGGGCAGTTTATAATGCTATACTCAATCTCTAATCACTAAGAATTAATTCTCACCTTACACTGCTGATATATATTATGATCTTAAAGCATTTGGAAAGTAGAACTGCAAGCATTTCAAGGGTTTGTTTTTTTTTTTTTGTCATGACTTCCAAATAAACAGCATAAATTCTTTTTCAAAGTAATTTTGCTGAAACTTCTTTTGCTTTTGTGCATTTTTAAAACAAAAGTAAGTTTGCAATTACTGCTATAGGATAAGGTGATATCTGTCGATGTATCTTCTCTCACTTAATTCTCCAAGTGTAATTAAGCTTCTTCAAAATATTTGCAAAATTGTTGGCTAAAACATTATTGTCAGATTGCAGTTGACATCAATGATTCTTTATGGCAGTGTCTGTTTAAAAAAAAAAAAAGTCTTGTCAGATTGTTTTCTCTCTCTGATCTGATTGTTGAAGTGCTGAAAAAGAAGAAAAAGCATCATATCATGTAAGCAGGAATGACTGAATGAAAAAAGCATTTGTCCTGACTTATAGGATGTTAAACAGCAAGTGAACTTACTGCTTGCATTTCAAATGTAAATGGAAACAGTTTTATGTATCACACTTTACATTCAGAGGCTGAGAACCTGTTTAATTTAAAAAATGACTACTTTTTTTACTGCAATGTGTTGGGGTATTTTAAGGCATTTTAGCTGGTCTTTTTTGTAAGCTGTTTTTTGTTGTTGTTGTTGTTGTTGTTGTTCTGTGAACAGCCATTTTTTATTAACAATAGTAAACTTTTGCTGGACCGTTGTTTGCATGAGCTTTGGTTTTAAAAGCAATATTTTAACTTTCAGCTACAAACTGGTAATAGTGGTTCTAAATGACATGATTCTCGGATTAGAAATAGGGATATTTAAATTTTACTTAAGAGTACACCTATACAAGAGGGGAATTACTTGTTAAATGCAAGTCTTACTTATATGACAGTTATTAAGTTTATTGCTTTTCACCATCAGACTTCACGTCCAACAAAACAAGTATGATGCTCATTGTCAAATGTACTATTTATTTTATTTGAGTTACCATCATTTTAGCTGGATTTGGTGGCCAATTTTATAGAAATGTTAATATCTAAATTCAAATTTAACGTTTGACATTGCTCTAAAGACCAATACAATCATACTTGTAACTCAGCTAATTCAGACATGTTTTGATCTTGATTTATATTATGGATCAAAAGTATTGGGATATGAAAGCACCATATTAACCTTCAGATGTGGTTTATTTTTACAAAGATAAATAAAAGTATAACAAGGAAAGGAAGCATAGTAGACAAAGTTTCATAATGTATATTGGAAAATGTACAGTAAAGTTTGTTGATATGATGTATTATATCATAAGGAAATAAGTCTTGACTTGCTGGGGCACTACAGTATTTAATGATATGGAAGATATTCCATTAACTGTAATAACTTAGATTATTAACTCTAATAATTTAGACAAGAGTTTTTGGAAGTTGATAGGATGTCTGGCATGTGTTAATTGCTGGGCTGAGAAAATCTTGAGTATTACTGCAAGTTTAAATGTTTAATACAACTTTTGGGGATTGAAAGGTAGAGTTGCTATACTGCACTGAATCCCATCGTTGGGTGTTTTGTTCTGTGTTTTTTTGTTTGTTTGTTTGTTTGTTCTTGGATCTGTTTTATTTATTTCTCCTGCAAGAAGTAGAGAAGACAAAGAATAAATGTCCTGTGAGATTTTCCTTGATGCAGAATGGGAGGTATTTTGCAGAGACTTACTGTTCATCCATCTTTACTGGAAAAGACCAGAGTGGAGATAATAAACAAGACGCAAAAGATTTTCTTTTTTTTTTTTTTTTTGCATGATGACTGAAACAACTGCATCTTAAGTTCAAAAACAAAGAATTAGAGAAAGAAAAAAGGGATCTTAGGAAATTAGCTTACCAGAAAAAGAAAGGTTTAAAAAAAAAAAAAAAAAAAAGTACAACTTAGAGCAAAATGAGAGAGAGTCCTAGTGTGTTAATGGAGTCCATGACACAAATTCTGCTAGGAGGTATCTTGATTGTGGCAATTTGTCCACTGGACTTAACATCCAAGTGATGCTGAAGGGCTTCAGCATTAATAGAAGAAGGAATCAGAATATGAAATACTTTAATGCTTTCTATTCTTCTGCTAATAGGTCTGCAGCTTTTACATTACTTTAAGAAGACTATGAAGTGAAATTGTCTAGGGTTGTGTATTCCACACGAAGGCAGATTATTACATGGAAAGGGCCAAACGTAATAGGAAGTGCCAGAAAAATGTGTGGAGATTAACATTTTACCCCTGGAGTCCAAAGTCTTGCTATATTTACAAAATATTAAAAGGAAGAATACTAAGAGACAGTATATGGTTGGCATATGAAACATCTTTCAGTGCAGTTTCAATTTTAGACCAATCTTACAATAGCAGAAGTTATAATAAATATCTCATTTCAACAGTATGACTCAATTGAGCACATTCAAACCTGCTTTAGATAATACTGAGCAAAGAAGAAACGTAAAATTGTCATAGCATCTACATTAATAGTGAATTTCAGTTAGGAACTTCAGAAGAATCACTGGGTAGCCCTGTTAACTAAGGCACTGACACTGTTAGTAGCAGACCATGAGCTGTACGTTGTTCGCAAGGCCTCAAAACTGAGGCTTCTTCAGTCTTTTTAAATTTGAGCTTCCCTTGACCTGCCTGCAGCATTGTTTTACTAGGTTTAGTTGTGGCAGCAATCTCATTAATTATCCAGGTGTCTAGTAGCATTTTTCAATTTATATTTTTCTTTATCATAGAATCATTTGAGTGTGAATGCCCCCTGTCCCCTCCCTCACTCCCCCTCAGCGGTCATCTGGTCCAATTCCCTTGCAATGAACAGAAATATCCACAGTTCAGTAAGATTGCTCAGAGCCTGGTCCAGCCTGGCTTTGAATGTTTCCAAGTATGGGGCATTCATCACTTCTCTGGGCAACGTGTGCCAGTGCCCTATTACCCTTATTGTCAAAAACTTCTTCCTTACATTCAGTCTAAATCTTTGTTCTTCTAGTTTGAAACAATTTCTTTTTGTCCTGAGATAACAAACGCAACAAACCCTGCTAAAGAGTCTATCCCCTACTTTCTTATAGTCCCCTTTTTAGGTAGCAGCCTGAAAGGCCACTCTCAGCTTTCAGAAAAACCCAAACTCTCTTGACCCATCTTTGTAGGGAGAGTGTTCCATTCCTTGGATCACTTTTGTGGTCCTCCTCTTGACGCGCTCCAGCAGGTCCATGTCTCTCCTATATTGGAGACTCCACATCTGGATGAAGTACTCCAAGTCAAATCTCACCAGCTCAGAGCAAAATGGTGGGATTACCTCCCTCAACCTGCTGTCCACATGTCTGTTGATACAGCTACTAATTCGGTTGGCTTTCTGGGCTGTGAGAGCACATTGCTGACTTATGTACAGCTTGCCATCAATCAATGCCCCCAAGTCTTTTTCAGTAAGGCTGTACACTATCCTTACATCCCCCAGCTAGTACTGATAGCAAGGGTTTCCACTATCCAGATATAAGACCTTGCACCTGTCTTTGTTGAAACTGATGATTCTTCTGGGCACACTGCTTGAACCTGTCTAGGTCACTCTGAATGGTCCCTTGAGCATGTTGTCCACACCACACAGCATTGTGTCATCCACTGACTTGCTGAGAGTGCACTTGACCCCACTGTCATTGTCACTGATGAAGATATTAATGAATATCCATCCCAGTATTGACTTCCGAGAGACAATACTTGTCACCAGTCTGCATCCATTAAACCACCACTCTCAAGATATGGTCTTGCAACTAGTTCCTCCACCAAACATTCCACCTGTCAAATCCTTATCTTTCCAATTTGGAGAGAAGGATGCTGGGGACTGCGTTAAAGATCTTACTGAAAATCTGGATAGATGACATCAGTGGCTCTTCCTTTGTCTACTGACACAGTTTCATCACTGTACAAGGCCGATTGTTGGTCAGACAGGACATGCTCTTAGTGAAGTCAGGTTGGTTGTCTTTCATGACCTCTCTACCTTCCATGTGCCTTAGCATACCTTCTAGGAAGATCTGCTCCATGATTTTCTTGGGTAGTGAGGTAAGACTGACAGGTCAGTAGTTCCCTGGGCCATTCTTTCTGTCCTTCTTAAAAATAGATGCCATGTTGCTATTTTTTTTAATTATTATTTATTTATTTTCTTCAGAGCCACTAGGGACTTCACTTGACTGCTAGGACTTCTCAAATATCATTGAGATTGGCTTTGTAACTGCATCAGTCAGTTCCTTCTGGACTCTGGGATGCATCTCATCAGGACCCATAGACCTATGGATGTAACAAAAGCTTCAGAAACTCCAACAGAAGGGAAGAACAGAGAAACTTTGAAGCATGTGATAAGACATCTCTTCAGGTAACACAAATTTTTCTGAAAAAGTGAAAAATGGAGAGTATTACCTGAAGCATATTGTACTGCAAGTACACACACAGTTGATCCTTGAGAGGAGAGGGAATTTTGTCAGTGAACTACAGCAATTCTGTAGTGCCAGGAGCTGCATCATCAGCTGTAAACAGCTAAGAGCAGACAACAATATGTACATAAGCATGAGTACAATTAATCAAAATTTTTAACATCTTCTCAGCAAAGCATAAATTAGGAGATTAGGAGCAGTCCGGTAAGATTCTACTACAGGCTAGCAACTCCTCACTGGCTGTTCACAGATAGTTCCTTGTGACGCTGAAGGAAGTGTCAACAAATTATTATTTACTCAGATAAATATAGAAAATGTTCAAAACAATTCGAACAGCAAATATTGAGCAAACAGAAAATCAAGAAGCCATTTCTCAAGTCGTGCAAGCTGTTTCAGCCTTAAAGAAACTACTGATTATATCTCTCCAAACTAAGATATCTGTTAAATGGATATATTTATGGGAGATTTTTCTCTAATTAGCCTCTTTGTGTAACACATATTAGATCTTGCTGCTCACTGTGAAAGTCCAAACCATCCCTCGTTTTCTGTTCCCAGAGAAGACTGCAGCTCAATGTATGGAGCAGGTTGTGTGAGTGTTCTTTACCTCCATCCAAGGGTCACCAGCTGTAATAGAACAATCTGGGTATGTGAAAGCACTAGCCAGCTTAATGGAAACTTTTGCAGCTTTGAGAATTTTGGTAAGAGAATACTGAAAAACTGGTGCAACAGGCTCAAGTAATAAGAAAGAGGACTCAGGCACAGCCTGCCAGAAAGTGCTACCAAAATTCCTCACAGAAAAGAGAGAGTGAAAATGAGCCTTGAAGAATAATTTGGACTATAAACGACAATTAGATCTCTAAGCTAAGGAGGTCCAAAGTGGTGCTATTAAACACAGTTTCTGAATGATGAATGAGCGGATACATCTGTCTGCAATTCTGATTTACAGGCAAGATTTCATCAATTCAAACTATTTTCTAATTTTCATGTGTACCATTCAGGTTTCTTTTCTGTGATTTTCATGTGATCTAAAGCAAGAGATGGTGCTGTAAATGTCTCGCATATGATTGTTATGACCCTTCATTTCTACAGAGAGTAGTTAACCTGTGGTGAGAAGATCTAAATTTTAGAGAAAAGGAAATACTGCATGATTTCCTAACACTTTTCTATTAGTCCATCACAAACAAGGAATAGAAGATACACTTGAACAAATTCTAGGATAGCTGATGTCTGAAAGCTTGGCTCCAAATCATGCCATCAGAAATGCCTGCTTTCATGGTCTCTTTTTATGCATCTTGCCTGTCACCCCAAGTCTTTTAATGAGTAGGTAAGACTTTGAATCTGAAATTCACACAAATTATTCAAAAACTACCTTGTAAAGCAGTGCTAAACTTCTGGTCTGTCTCTTTAAAAATGAGAAAAATATTGAGTAGAAAAAGTAAAATATAGGAGAAAGAATGAGGAGGGAAAAAAAAAAAAAAAAAAAAAAACAGTTAAATTGTAGTGGTTTTCAGATTAATTCAAGTAAAGCGTTAATCTTGGAATTTGACTTTCTTGGAACAATAACAAAATCACAGGCCAAAAAAACACTGTACAATGTAACTATTTTTCTGTTATTCGTCTTTTATAACTTCACCATTTCCATTTCAACAGCAAGGAATCTTATTAACTCCTCTTCCCGAAGAAAAACAAAAAGCTATTATTATTTGCTTATTTGCTTATTCCTATATTTGGTTTTTTGTTTATTTTAGATTATCGGTATTTTCATCACCACAAATGCCTTTTTAAAATGACAGTACTATGTGATGAGAGGAAATTAGGTAATTTTAAAGGGTTGCTTCAAACTTTTGTTGACTTTTGCCTTGGGGTTTTGCTGTGCAGGAGTGCTACAAACACATAGAATGACTTCTTGAAATTTTCAGCTGCTAACGAGACCAGGATTAAGAAAGTTGGTACATTTCACCTACAATTTATTTGTCAAGAAACTTCAAGTTAATACCACTGGAGAATAAACAACAGCATCTTGCTCTGCAAACTATATGAATGTAATTGAGAAGATGAATTTTTTTTTTCCTGTGCCTGATTAAAACAAATCCAATAGTGAATGTGAAAATGTTTTTGAGTTCTTACAAAGTATTTTTGGGTGAGTATTTTTACTGCATTTGTTTTGAAGATGCTGTCATATGACTAGGAATAACAACTTAAAAAAATGAATATTACTAAGTAAAATACAACATTTAAATAGAAGATTTCAAAGTTTATTGTTGTTATTTTTAGGTTTTGTTTTCTTTTTATCCTCTATGTTTTATTTGACAAGCTCCTTGAAGAAAGAAAGCAGACACTGTGTGGCAACTGGGTCCCACCTTTTGGAAGGTGTAAATGAGGAAAAGTGTATGATATTACAGTAATTTAATGTATTATTTCCTAAAAGGTTAGCTTCAACTCTACATACGACACCACAGATGAAATAACACCAATTTTCATTTATTTTATTTTCCACACCGTGGTTTAGATTATTTAATATCATTGCATTATTGATGTGTATTACTGGAAATCTACATATCCAATTCCTATTGTTTTTGATAAATCATCTCATTTTTTTTCTCCTTCGCTTTTTTTAATTTTTAATTTACTTATCCTTTTTTTCCTTTTCTTTCTTTTTCTTTTATTTTTCTTTCTCTTTCCCTTTCTGTTCTTTTTTTTTTTCTTTCATTTGAAGCATCGTTTTTCTTTTCTGCATCATTATTTAAATTTAATACTAGTGAGAAGAATATACATTGAATACTGCAAAAAAAAATTCTTCCTAAATATTATGTAGACAGTACTGAAGATCAGAAAGTGCCAAAAATCTCATATGAGTTAATTAGGGGAGAAAAATGAGTGCATGCTATGTTGTTAAGTACAGTAATCACACAGTGCTGGGCCTTGAGAAACCCTAGAAACTTAAAAACCCTAGAAAATTCCAAGCATTTTCTCATAAACAGCTCTGACAAAAGCTGTGATTTCAGAGTCTTTTCAATAGATGTAAACGTGAGGAGATACCAACTGTCTTGAAAAATAAGGTAGAATAGAAAGTAATAATCCATTTGTGTCATGTGTCAATGACTTAATCTTATTTTGTGCAAACATCAGGTCCTTTGGATGCTGAAAAGATATAGGGAGACATAAACCATTATTCTTACAGCCCTATCAAAGAACCAGAGACAAATATGAGTCGTTAAAAGAAATACATTTCAGATTGCTTCACAAAATTCTTAGCTAGAACTTCGTGTAGTGCCTTTAAGATACTACAAACAAATATTAAGTTTTTTCACAGTGAAATTCCTAGAATTCAGAAAGGAATTAAAATGGCTAGCTCCAGAACCTGTACTTCTATAACTCTATTTCATGTTTATATGAATCAAATAAAAAGTAGTAATTGGAAATACAAGCAATATAAGCAAATAGGTCAAAATAGATGAAAAATAATTCAAGAAAGAGAAAAGTGGTTCGTGAGATGTATAAAATTTTATCAAGTCGTGGCATAATGTACTTAGAATATCTAAGATTTCAGAAGAGTTTTGTTTTAAATGCACCTCCTTAAATTTGGTATTCTTTTGAAAGAAAATTTGCACATCTTATTTTCAGAAATAGTCCCCTAAAAATATTAAGAAGTGAGAATATATTCTTGATTGAATCTGTCATTAGGAATGAATGCAGAGAGAAACTTTGACAGACTTCTACTTAACTCACTGTTTAATTGCTTCATAATCCTATTTGTTTGTATGTTTTCCTACAGAATTGAAGATATGAAGACATCAGTCGCAACATATTGTGGTAGTGACACAATTTAAATTACTCTCCCATACGTGGTTCTGTCCCAAGAGTTTTCATGGCCATGAGACATTATCTCCAATGAAAATAAGAGTTCATGGTATTGCAACCTCTTTCAATGCTATACAACGTGATTCAAGTATCTACATAATGAATTCCGTAGTGTTAATACATATGCACATTTGTATGTAGTTGGAAATGAAGAAATATCTTTAATTTCAAAGAGCACATCTTGATGTATTTTGCATAATGACTGTGAACATAGTACATCAGTTAAATGAAAGAAAATAGCTTTTAGTGCAGTGTTCTGTCACAGAAAAATAATAAATCAACAACCTATGAACTCTATGTCCATTTGAAGCATATTCAGAGCCCTCATTAACCTATAGAGGCCAATTTGAATAGAAGCCATTTAATGAAGACACAGAGGGGAGTCTTAATAATTTATTATGATGGAAGAAATGGAAACAAGCTAGAAATGGTAAAAATTACCCAGGTGCTAATGAGATCCAGTAGTGGCTACAGAATCACCTGACTTATGCAACAAAAAGTAATTGCCAAGTCACAGCCACTAAACTCCGTAAAACTTTGTACAACAAAAGGAAGGGGCTCTAGAGATAGGTAGTTTTGCAGGAATGAGTAATTTCTGAGTCAAGATCCACTAACTTGCGTTTTCTACTTGTTTGTTGTTGTGGTTTTGTTTTAATTTACTGGGAATATTCCTTAGTAAAACATGGGGTGAAAATTTGAGCTTTCTGTGACAGAACCAGCTGCTTTAGACTAAGTGCCATGTGTTATATTTAATTTGACTGAAATACCTGCAAGGTAATGATGGCATGATTTTAGGTTTCTATAACTGGGATTAAAAAAGAATCTTACTTAATCTTTTCAAGAGATAAGTGCCACCAAAAACATGCAAAGAAAGCTTCATATAAAAGAGGAAAATCATTCTAGAAGCTAAATTTCCTATGCCCATCTAATTACCCCAGTCATCAAGTGGCATTGCTTCCTAGCAGCTTTCTCATTCCCTTTTTCTGTTTCTTCATTGTTATCTCTGTTGATGATCAAATTCTTTCTTTGATGCATGGTGGTGAAATTTCAGGAACATACATTTTGAGTATTTTATACAAGGGCTGCTCTGGAATTAATATCTCCTGTTTTATTATGTTGGCCCACAACATCTGAGGTGGATGTTGGTAGTATGGCAGTAAAGCTTGCACCTTCCCACCAGTATTCTATTACATTTTGTTGCTGTATGACAAATGACAGCAGAGGGGCAGTCTGACAGATTAGCATCTGACATGAAAATGTGCATGAAGCAAAGGTGTGTGTCACTGAATTCTTCCATGCAGTAAACATTGCACTGATATATTCACTGAGGCTTGCTGAGTATTTATGGAGAACAATGGATATGAGTACAGTGAGGTGGTGTGTGCAGCAGTGGTCACAGAAAAAGGGGACAACTTCTGGTCATGTAGGTACTTATGAGTGTTGCATATAAACTCTTTTTCATTGTTGGCAAAAATGTGTAGTTAATGGTGGTCACTATGTTGAAAAATAGTGTTTTGAAGTAAGAATTTTCTCCATAAAATAGTGTTATTTTTCCCCTTGTATCTGTTGTTTTTTCTAGGAAATAAGTAGGAGGCATTACTTTTGAAGCAGCATTCACATTTGCATCTAGAACACCCGTAATGGCTTCTATAATGCCATCCCTCAGGAGATGAAGGTTTGAGTTTTGCACCCTGTATGTCCAGGTAGGCAACTGAACATAAGTTTTCTTCTTAATAATTAACATGTAACAGGATGCCACCGTGACCTGTTACATTTTAAAGAACGGAATAAACTATGCTTGTTTTTTGAAAGCAGAGACAAAAATGTCTGTCTTCAGGAGAGGCTTTCAGTCAATGCTTGGGGCTGCTTCCATAGAGCTCTCAGTAAGCTATGTGAAAGATCTGTCTTCACTCTTTCCTAGCTACTACCCATCAGGTGTACTCTAAAAGTGCTGATTTTACCTACCTATTTGATCATTTTACATTTTCACCTTTATTCTCTTTACTTGTACATAGTGGAATCATCAGTTCTGTTCACAAAGATGGATGTCATATCATAGCAATGCATTAATGGTATATACTGGAAAGCCAACTCACTAGATAAAAAATGAGCAGCAATGTAATTAGCTGATATGCCTAACCAGTTTTCATTTATTTGCAGAATTTTGTGACTAATGAAAACGTAAAAGAGAAGTATTACATTGATAGTTTTATACGTATTTTCTTAGATTCTAAATAATATTGTTACAAAAACCCGATCTTACTACAGACAAGAAAGAAATACTGGCATACGTTCTCCTCTGCACAAGAGGCTTTTTCAGAGAGCAGAAATTACTTCTGCTGCTCAGCTGTCTTATGTACTGAGTTTTGTTGGATTTCTTGGAGTACCCACACACAATCAGTGATTATCATGCTTATAATTGCCAGTATTTTGAAAAGATCCCAAGACACAAATACAGTTGTATAGAGGTAGCATGCAGTACATTATTTCTATAACCTTAACCAGTCCAAATCACAAGTTGCTCCATAGCAGTCATAGGCCATGTCATCAACTTTGTCACTGTTTCTCTACTGAATCTTTCTTGCAAATCAGCTCTGTGTTACCATGACTGCCACCACTGTATAAGACATCTACTCTGATACTGATCTAGGCAGACATTACTTTTTCCAGTTTTTTCAATTACACATTAATCAGGTTTAGTACAACATTGTTGACAATGTTTGTGATTCACTAAAATAGCATTTTCCATTACACTACAAGCAGTTCAGTAAATCTACTCTTGTCTCCTACAATCACTCCTGAGTACTTGGGTAAAAAGCGCTCTCATCCTATATTCAACACTTTTCTGTTTTGTTACATGTAGTCTTAAGTAAGGGAAAAGCAGCAGAACAAGACTGAGCTTCTGACTTAAGATTCTTACGTAGTAGATCTACATTCTAGTGCCTATGCGAGCATTAGAGTGTAGAAAAAGAACTGAGCAGAATAGAATAACTATAAAGGAGATAATAAAAATATCCCAAAATGCAAGCTACTTACGAGTTTATACCTATCCTGAAATGTGGCAAAGGGGAGATAGGAGGTTTTAGAAGTTTTCCTAATTCAGTGATTTTTTTTTTTTAAAAAGCTATTGTTAATTTGGTGAGTGTACATGTATTTTTGAAGCTTTATAAATCTTGTAAATTGTTCTACTTACAGTCTTAAGTAATTGCCTAAAGTGATCTTACTTTAAAGCCAGTGGTGTTGAGCAGTACTTTTGATTCATACTAGGTTTGGATGAAATGTGACTACCCATGGTTTACTTTTGGAATCACCACTTAACTGGGCAGAGATGATGAGATCCTGGTTTTAGAGGCTCTGCACCGTATTTCACTAGATTTACATTTGCTTTATGTGCCAAAACCACTGAAAATTATATAATATATTTGTTAATCAGTGAACTAAATGAGGACTATATGAACCAAACTATCTAGAATAGCACAGAGAAAAAGTTACAGTTTACGTGAAAATTTAATTTCTTGGTGACATTCAACGTGACAAATTTTTAGTGCATTTCAGTCATATTTACGTGAAACATTTGGTACAACAGGGACCATGCAGATTTTAGAAAATGCTTCATCTCTGTGCTAGAATATTTAATAGAAAACTGAAGCTACCAATCTCAACCCAAAGCGGTAGTACCTCTTTCAGTATTTCAGTATTCTAAGCTGTGGCCAAAACTAATATGCATTATCAACAAGCCTGTCCATTATTCAAAAATAAATGATTTATGGTTAGGAAATTGAACCATCTACTGAAATGGCTGCTTGATTATGTATTGTTACTAATCAGTGCAATTCATTGGGTTGTGCAAATACATCTGAAATGGTCTTGCTACCAGTGAACAACATCTGTCAAGACAAGAAAAACTCTGAAGTAGACATTTATCAAACTATACTGATTAAATGCTGGCTCTAGGAAATAGCGCCATATGAGCTGGTGTTTAGTCAATAAGAATGAGATGAAATCCATATTACAGCTTTCCAAACAATCATCTGGATGATAATGCAAAGTGTTGCCTGAAGAAAAACAAAAGAGTAGAAATATTAAATGATGTGGTATTTGATGATGATGGATCTTCACTCTCTAATAAGAACAATTGCACATGAGTTACAGTTTCTTTGTTGGGTTTTGTTTGTTTAATACAGAGTTATAATTAAATGTAACACCACCATCATAAACATAGAAAATCTATGAAAAAATAGGATAGATGCCAATAATACCTGTAATAGAAGAGTCTCTTTGAACACATCTATGTTTAAAAATATATCCTCTAAGAGAGCCTTTGGTTGACCTTCATCTTGATACATAACCAAGCCTGGAATGATAATTTAAAATCATTTCATACTTTTGGTTATTTTTTTGCTGACTGTTTTTGTTGTTTGCTTGTTTTTTTTTCTGCAGTAATGTGATCCGTTTTTCTGATGGTAGACTAAATAGATTAACCCTGTCCATCTCTGAATTCTTGCTTTCCATACAAGGCAAAAAGGCTGGAAATGAATCCTCAAGCAAATTATTAACTAGCTAATAATTTGGCCTTGAAATATTCTGTGCATGTGCAAAGTCACTAACGCCTTAGAAAACATCACCTCTTGCACTTTTGATGTAGAACATCAAGATTTATTACTTCTGAGATTCAGGAAGTCTGGAAACTCATTAAAATAATTATTTTATACATGATCTTTCAGAGACATTATCATCTTTTGAAGTTTCATCTGGAAGTTACAGTAGTTAATTCAGGACTGCAGTTTTGCAGTTTGTACTATTAGTTTGATTCTAACTTTTTCTAAGCATATGGAAAAGTTATAAGAACACGATTTTCAGAGAATATTGCCTTCAAACTGGCGTTTACATAATTTATTTAGAAATATTAGAAACCTTCCCATAACTTATTTGCTTATTGCCATAATCATTAATAAATTCTAATCTCTTAAAATCAAAGTTATTGAATGAACTACAAGGTACGTCTAAGAAATCAAACTAGCACTGAGTTTTGCACTGTTGTTTAACTCCTGAAAAAATAATTAACTATTATATAGTACTATATGTCATTTAAGTGGTGATGAACTAAGAACTAATTTGTCTGTTCAGTGTGATAACATTAAAATTCAAAGCTTTCCAGCAAAGGGATAGAAAGTTGTTACCAATATGTTATATTTCAGAGGCACAAAGAAGAGCTCCTAACTGGAATATGAGATAGAAAACTTTGCTATACCTAGAACTGTGTGACCACTCATAATTTGCCTGTGATAATCTTTCAAGTAGAATTTGCTTATGGAAAGCCAGAGTCACAAAAAGATAATTTATATTCCATATTCTTTCTTAAAAAGAAATGGTTTGAAGTCTATAGGGCTTTGTAACAAATCTCTTGATAAACTTTTCAGTTATTATTCCAAATGTATCTGTGGCAGAAATAAACATTTGTGAGGCTTTGAAAGCTTTTGAAAGCTTTTTATGAAATAATTGTTCAATACTTAGCTTTGTTCTGTTATACTCAAAATTAGGTAATTGATAATAACTCCTCACAATATTGAGTACTGTGAAAAAGCAAATGTACAAAGAATATTTCTTTTTCCTTTCTTCTCAAGCATGATGTTACTGGTGATCCTACCAGATCCTACTGGTGGTCACTAGCCCACACAAAGAAATCAGGCATGAAGTGGAACTGAATATTTTTAGAGCACAAAGAAACACAGCATTTAAAGTACTCAAGCATCTTTGTGGTTTGTATTCACTTAGGTAGATGAAGCTTAGTGGAGGGAAATGGGCGAAATACAGATCTATCTGTACTATGTGATTCAAAATTCTTTGTGGAGTGTTCCATTTTCTCCAGCTGGCCGAGTCAGAAATATATACTGGGAGCAAGTCTAAGACATTTTGATGCAGACACATTGCTAAGAATGAAGATATTATGAAGATGAAGATTAAATGAAGATTAAAAAAAAAAAAAAAAAAAACTTTGCAAAGGCATACTCATTTATCTATTTTTAAAAAAACAATTCCAGTAGTTTTGTGATGTCTCAAACCATTATTTCTTAAAAAGAAGAAATCTTTGTTCTTATATTCAAACCCAATATTCCCTTTAGGAAAATATGCAAAAGACACTTAGCTATCAAAACTGAAATGTTTCAAGAAATGACAAACAAATTTGAGTGAGACAATATTAAATATTAAATATTAACTGAGACAATGAATATTTGAAAATTGTAAGAAAAAAGAAAATATTTCAGGAGTTTCAAGTGGCTGCATTTTCACATTGCTGCCTTGTTTACTTCAAATGCTGTTTCCAATCCTGAATTTTATGTCAATGGTTCTT
Source organism: Lagopus leucura (assembly GCF_019238085.1). NCBI lineage: Eukaryota > Metazoa > Chordata > Aves > Galliformes > Phasianidae > Lagopus > Lagopus leucura. The sequence goes on from NW_024962264.1 coordinate 21,613,051, forward strand.
GTGTTTTGAACACCTTTTGTTAATATGTTGTGAAAACTGGAATCTGTTTTTATTCTGCACTGGCCTTAATAAGTAAATAAAAAGCTATTTTTAGCCATTTTTTTTGAAAATCATGTAAGCTTAGTGTGAAGAATGTCAGTGAATGAAACTGTTGATCTTAGTTGTAAAAGTTAGAATAATATCATTTGAGGAGTATCAATATTGGAAGAAAACAAAGTTTTTTACATAATCATAGAATCACAGAATGGCCTGGGTTGAAAAGGATCACAATGATCACCTAGTTTCAATCCCCCTGCTGTGTGCAGGGCTGCCAACCACTAGACGAGGCTGCACAGAGCCACATCCAGCCTGGTCTTCAGGGATGGGGTATCCACAACTTCCTTGGGCAACCTATTTTAGTGTGTCACCACCCTCTGTGTGATAAACTTTCTCCTAATATCTAACCTAAACCTCCCCGTCTCAGTTTAAGAACATGTGGAGGTGACCTGTAGCAGGCCCCAATTACTAGATGCCCTTTACTGAACCGATCTTGATTTTTACCCACAAGCTGTCGACCTGATCATGGCTGTTCCTCAGACACAGCTCTTTGCAATCTATCCACTTCCTAACACAGAGGGTAACTCTGCCACCCTTTCTATCCTGTCTATCCCTTCTGAAAAGCCTTTAGTCCTCAATCAAGTTATTCCAATTGTGGAATTCATTCCACCATGTTTCTGTGATAGCAATTAGGTCGTGCTTTCCCAATTGCACCACAGTTTCTAGCTCGTCCTGTTTATTTCCCATGCTGCACGTGTTGGTATAGAGACACTTCAGCTTAGCTCTAGGCTTCATTGCCTTCTTGGAGGAGCCCTCCCTAATAACTCCAGGACAAGTCTGAGATTTTCCCTTACCATATGCCAAGGTGAAAGTGTTCCTATGTGCGTTTCTGTCACCCAGTACACCCTCTTCCCCCACCATGTATAGTTTAAAGCCCTGCTAACTGGCCCACCCATCTTGTTCCCAAGAATATTTGTAGCCCTTCTAGTCATTCAGCTCCCATCCACCATCAGCAAACAAACAGGGACCATTTGCATGTCAGGCAAACATGGTAACCACTACACTACAAAAACAATAATGTTGAATAATTGCAATAATAATGTTGAATGGTTTTGCTTTTTTGTTGTAGGCATAATCTCTTTTATCTGATGTTTGCATTTCTACTTTTATAATAATTCTTGTAGTTAAGGATAGGAAATACAATCTTCCATGTGTTCATAGATAAGTGTAGTGCTTGACTTTGTGCCCACTGACCTATCAGTGATTATTTTGATTACATGGCATCTGCAATATATAAAGAGCTCTGAAGGGTAAACACCTGTGAAAATTACATTGAAAGCTCACACAATGCATTATAAGTTAACTTCAGTTGTTCTCTTAACTTGCATCAAATTCTCATTTTTTCATGACTTCCAAGGTTTGATATGAATTAGGTTAAAATAGTTTGCCATCTTGGAAAAAATCAGCATGCTTAGAATGCTTTAATATACTGAATTCAAAGAAGAAAGCAAAATTTTGCTTTATAACAGAAGGAAATGGCAACTGCAGTGACAAGATAAGACAGGACAGGACAGGTACGATGCAAGTTAGTTCCAATCCCATTGATAGCTGTAAGAGAACAACGCAAATGTGAGAGATTCTGGAATATTTTTGCTGCATTATTTTTGATTGTCAAATAGATATTTTGATAGTGTCATACTTTTCTCACAGGCAAATCTCATATTCTCTCTCCTTTTTATACATGTCACGAAGAAAAAATCTTTATAACCTGTGGTCTAACAAGTTGCTCTGTAGTCTAAATATAGTAGGAGCTATGTGATGTTCATAATGAAAACAATCAGAGGGCAGAAAAGAAAAAAATCCATTTATTTATTTTTAAATAAGGGATTAAAAATCAAGTATACTTCAAGTATAGGAAATCTCATTCTGTATTTTTTTCTGTAACAATTCATAACATTTGTTTATCTCTTTCTTCTTCTCCCCTGCTTCAAGGTCTTCGTACTTTAGTCATCTAAACTTTTGAGTGTCCTGGAAAGGTTCATGGTCTTCCGGTGGAGAGAATGCTGAACCAAGAGTGGCAGAACCAGCGTATTTCCAATTTTGTAAGGAAACTGGTACAGCTACACTTTCTCCTGTATAACTAGGTCTAGAGAGGTTGTTTAAGTAGTTCATATGTTTCTCTTCTCAAATATGGAAATGATCATTTAGAATTTTTGCTATACGTTCTGTTCAGTTGGCTGCAGGAATACCTTTCATAATTTGTAAAACTCATGTAACTTCAGAATTTCCTTTATTCCTAGGAGAATAAGCATTTCCAGACTTTCGTTAGAAATTTTAGAAGTGTTCTACTGAAACTAATTCTTCAATGCTCCTAAACCCCAATGTGCAAATATAGTCTTATACTTTTAAATACTTATATCTACCACTGCATCCAGTAATTCAGTTAGCCCTCTCTATGTTGTTTACTTTCTTTCAAGAAAATCTGCTTTGGGCTACAGTGTTTCCAGAATATCACTCTTTGTATTTCTAAACAGGAAAGTAAGAGTTATATTTATACTTTATGGTGGAGTGAAGAAGTGTGAGACATAGAATTTGAAAGACTGGGTGACCTGGGTCTGTTCAGCCTTGGGAAAAGAAGACTCAGAGGTGAACTTGTTAATGTTTATAAAAACCTTAAATGTGGGGTGATCCTTCCCCTCTATTCTGCCCTGATCAGGCCTCATATGGAGTACTGTATCAGTTCTGGGCTCCCCGGTACAAAAAAAGACAAGGACCTCCTGGAGAGAGTCCAGTGGGGGGCCACAAAGATGATAAATGGCCTGAAGCATCTCCCCTGTGCAAAAAGGCTGAGTGAACTGGGTCTGTTCAGCCTTGAGAAAATAAGACTCAGAGGGGATCTGATTAATAAGTATTTAAAGTGCAGGGGTCAAAGGGACATGGCCAACCTCCTTTCAGTGATCTGTGAGGACAGGACAAGGGGAAATGGCCATGAACTGGAGCAAAGGAAGTTCCTCACCAGTATGTGAAGGAACTTCACAGTGAGGGTGACAGAGCACTGGGACAGGCTGCCCGGGGAGATTGTAGATTCTCCTTCTCTGGTGATGTTCAAGACCAGCATGGACACCTACCTGTGCAGCCTGCTGCAGGTGGTCTGCTTTGCAGGGGTATTGAACTCGATGACCTCTAGAGGTCCATTTCAATCCCTACAATTCCATGATTCTGTAATTCTGTGATAGCAGTCAGTGTTTGTTTCAACTGTGGTCTATAGAGCCCTTAGTCCTCAATTCAAACTGTATTATTTACTGTGCATTACCACATTGTACTGTCAGAAGTGGATGTTCTACATGTACATGTGTAATCTAGAAATGACAGAAAGTTTAATAATTTTCATCAGAATGGTGTAAGCGGATTTGATAGCACTGATCTTCGGTAGCACTGTCCAAGAGATCATACATTTATTTTTATTATCTTCATTTTTATTTTGCTGAACTCAAGCCTCTTCTTGTGTCTTTTTGATTAGTACTTACAAATCAGGAAATCCAGTTCTGTTTACTGATTTTATATCCATAGTGCATATTTGTCAATTTATGAAAAATATTCTCTATAATACTGTATCAGACAATAATGCTATTTGTGCAACATTTCTAAATTCCAGTAAGGTTACTATTAGTAAAAAAAGAAGGGAAAAAGGAAAGAAAAAAAAAAGAAAGAAAATTCTCACAAAAAACACTATAATAATGATAAAAAACAGAGAAATAAGTGCTGAACATTATCACCAATTCTCTTTAACTAAAATAATGGTACTTGTTATGTTCAAGCATGAAGAAGCTTAAATAAGAAACAGGTTCCAGCTCCTAGTCCTAGAAGTACCCACAGACTTGATCATGTGCTTTATTTTGTTATTTTTTACTCACCTACTGAGAAAACCCAGGGTCCACTGAAGGTCATGGTAAAAATTCTGCTGACTTCAAAGGGAGACAATATTAAAACCCTAAATAATAAATAGCCTGAGGTAAATGAAAATTCTTATAAAGAATGGTGTTTTAGTCTGGATATTGCTAGAAGAGGGTGGAGAGAGAAGCTGGACACCTGTATTGCAGGATTCCTTAAAACAGCCTTTCAAATTCCTCTTTATAGGTAAGAGTTTAGGTCTGACACAAATTTTAGACTGAGATTTGCCTGTAAATTCAACCATTCACCTTCACGTTTTATTCCAGAGGCAAATCAGTAAAACTGGTCCAATTTTTGTGGGATTCTTCAAGCTTATCAAATTTGAGAGTGAAATGCAGTCTGATTGTCCAATTTTTATAAGATTGTTTATCTCTAAGGCCAGTCATATCATTAAGATGGTTACTACTGTAAGGCTTTTTGGCAAGAAATGGACAAGGCATAGATATCTCCCGGTTTGTAAGCTGGTAAAGCACCAAATCTAGCAATAAGCTGCTGTGATCAAGGACAATAAAAGTCAATAAAAAATAGAAGAAAATTTAGGTTGGAAGTTGCAATTTTCTCTGTTATTCAGATACATCAAAGGTGAAAGAAAGTCAAAGGTCACTCAATGATATTTTAAAATGAAAACATCAGGAGCTTTTGTGTGATTGTTTTTGACTTCATACAACAATTGGTTTTCTGTGTGTACACTGGTTATATGGTCTAATTTTCCTTGCTTCGTCACTGGAAGAGAGTTGATGGTGGTTGTGAGAATCCTTCTTTGTTTTTTGGCTCAAAGCTTGCTTCCTGAGGTATTTCTTGTGATAAGACTCTGAATGATTTGTTGAGGAGGCTAACGTGTGGGTGCTAACGTGTGACATTCAATATCGCTTTGGGAACATTTGAAAGCCCCTTCACCCAGAGCTGCTTGCTCTGTAGAAGAGCGGATGAGAGTGCTCAGGAGTGTGTACTGTTTACTGGCGGAAGATCTGGCCTGTGACTAAACAGCTCCAGCTAGGTGTGGAAAAATTGGGGAACGATACCATTCTGTTCTGTGAGAAAAAGGATGCAGATGGGCATCCGTGCTCCCTCTTATCTGCTGGCAAGGCCCGGAAGATGGGAACAAAGGAGTTTCTGCTGAGATCCCAGAGCCAGAAGCTGTCACTCCAAAGACAGCTGACTCGACCACTTTGAAAGCATTAAAAAGGGGCCATCGTCGCCATGGTCGTCGTCGTGCTTCGTCGTCCTTATCGCCGTCATCGTCAATAGAGCAATGCCCGACGACCCACCACTACTGAGGATCAAAGACGGAACTACGAACCTCGCTGGATCCATGGTGGTGACTATGTCCCTCTTGCTGCCTATAAAGACTCCTTGCTTCTTCTCTTCTATCTTTTCTATCGCCCTCCTTCCCTTCCCCATTACCCTAATTCATAATAGTGTCCGTCCTCCCCTTCCCCATTTCCCTGATTAAGATTTGTAATAAACTGGTCGGACCAACATTTGAACCGTTGCTTCTTAATCTCACGCCGGGTATATAGATAATAAAAGAACCTCCTCTCCCTCCTATGAATTGGAGCGAGACAGTGGTAGAGATAAAGAGAGAGATGAAGAAAAATATGCGGAGATAGATAGACAGAGACATAGAGGTAAGGATAGGGATAGAGATAGACATAGACATAGAAATAGAGATAGACAGAGAGAGAAAGGGAGACAGAGAGAAGAGAGAGAGATGGTAAGAACTTCGGATTTCAAATGTTTATATTTATTTATACAGAACAAGACTATTTTGTTTCCCATTTCTTTCTTGACAGTTGGGATGAAAATGAGTAAAGGTGATAGAAATTTTTGATAAGCCCTAAAAAATTACAGCCTTCTTAACTCCACCCTTTAATGCAGGCATAACATATCTGGGCTGTATAGTACCATACACGTATGTTTTGTAATCTGTTCTCACAACTCAATTTTACACAGTTTGAGAATATGGGCAAGTTTGTATATGTGCTGAAAAGATGTTTCAGAGGGGAAAAGAATGAAAAGTGTTGAAGCTGCAAAAAATCAATTGGACTATATTAAAACTAAACACATGATGCCAAAGATGAATGTAGAGACAGAAACAGGCACAGAGATTACCATGGGGTCTAGACACATACAGTGATTAATTATCATACACATCCAGAAAAGAAAAGCACAAGTAACATTTTTTTCTTCTTGGGCTAGACAGTCTGCAGAGAAAAAAAATCATATTATGTTCTCCATGGATGAAGGAAAAGATGAAAAGGATATTAACTGTCTCTCATTTGCACCAAACTAGAAATCCATCTTTCACCTAGCTTTATTTCTTATTACTTGAAAATAATCCCATAACCGATTTTTAAATTCAGAACATAACTATATCTGTTTACTCTTCAAGGACTCATTTTAGTTTTAAAAATTGTATTAAATAATTATACTAGGTTTAATGTAGAAAAAAAATAATTAAATTCAGCAAATCTAAATATCAAAAAGAGCTGCAATACTGAGATTTTTGTTTCCTGTAAGTTTTGCAATTACACTATAAAATTTATTCAATGTAAGAATTGCTGAATGGAGTTCTAAATACTGGGAACGTGACTCTCTTCGGATACACAAGATAAATTAAAATGAAAACAGTTTATTCATAGGTTGTTTTCTTTCTGCAAACACAGAATACTGAGACTGCACTACAGTGCTCAGAAAAAGATGCATTTTCCAGGTTTGGAGACAAATTCCACCTTCATACAGTGACTGATATAACAAATATACTTGAAGCACTTTATGATAAATAGAACGTATTAGTATGAAAGCATTATTCTGCAGCATTACCTCTGAGGATTAGGTCATACGAATATCTGCAGATTGGCTGAGTGCAATACACCAAATTTATTTAGGATTATTTGATAGTTACCAAGTTCATTGGATAATTATTTGTATTTATCCAGGAGAAGGTTGCAGGCTTGGTTTTGTTTTTTTGGCTGTTTTCTTTTGTTTGGTTTTTGGTGAGGTCAATGCGGGATGTGCACCCAACCCAGGGATAGAGTTGTTGTCGTCCATATTTTCTCATGAAAAGTATAAAAATTTTGTGAATATATATACACCATTCTTTGTCTTTATCCCACCCTGCTCAAGTAGTTTAGTGCTGTTAAAAGAGAACATGATTTAAGCCTCATTTTAAAATGTCTCCAGAAATGACATAGTTATTGAAAAAAATAGCAGGGTAAGCCAGGTGGAAAAAAATAGGATGGTAGAATGAAATACCTCTGAGGACAGTTTTGTTGTACAACATTTGGCCTTAAATAAATGTATGGGCCTGCTTCTGAAAATATATTACATATGTCAAAGGAACAGTAATTAAACTGCTCCCTCTAAGCCTTTTTGATAGGCCATTTTCAGAATGAATGGTTGAGGCTGAGAAAGGGCACTTGGCATTTAAGAACCCTACCTTTAGGATATTATTCTCGTTGCTTTCTCATGCTCACATAATTTTTCCTTTTTTTCCTCCAACTTGGAGCAATGCCAATATCTACTATTTCACTTAAGGAAGATCTGTAAAATCAAAATTGTGTCATGTGAATGTAATTGTTCTTCTCATAAAATATATATATATGAATATATACACACATATACATCAGTCAAATCTTATATCAACCTTGAAAAGAGAAACATAGTAGTTTGATCTTAGTGAAAGTGGCAAATTTTGCATTTTGACATTGATTAACAGAATCTAACAAAAACCAATCTCACTCATACTAAATCACTCCAAATAATTACTACCTGTTTAATATGGCGTTATGCTGAAAAAATAATGATAAAAAAGCCAATGCCACAGTCAGGCACAAGAAGTTTCTTCAATTGAGATAAGCAAAATGAATTGAAGCCCATAATTAGCTCCAAGGAAACTGACTGATTTTATAAAATTTTTCTAAAATTGATTTAATATAATTTGTGTTTAAGAAAATAATTTTGATCAATATTACCGTTTCATAGCATCTGTATCTTGGATCCAGAAAAATTTCTCACTTTATGTTATGATTACTTTTAGAATGACATTAATGTATATAAAGAAACAAATTATTTATTGCAAGTCATAATATTATCTTTAATGCTGAAATTACAAGAAAATAAATTGCAACTGAATAAAATAGATAAAATTTTATGTAATCTCTGGCAGAGATTTGCAAAGTGAAAATGCCAGGTGCTGGAAAAATATTTGCTCTCTGTATTCTGCTACAGAACATATGTTTTATTATTCAGACAACATTCTCCCTATTTAAATGATTTTACATTTTTACACCATTTGTTTTCCCATCTGTGTATTGCGTAGGACAATTCATTTCCATGGACTGTAAATGTGAATTTTCACTCTAAAACCAATATTTATGCATCTTATCTATTCACCGCAACATTTTTTTTTTTTTACTTTTTTTTCTCCCAGTTTTCAGAATGTGATGTTATTGTGTTGTAAGACTGAGAAGATATAAGAAATTTTCCTACTATGAAGATGGAAAAAATTAATTATCTATTTATTAATTCACGATTTCTAACATAAGATTCTCAGTATGTTTGTTAGTCTCCACACTGTAGCGAGAGGTATTAGGCTTGATGCACAGTAATGGAATGCCAGTACTCTTGCATAGTTAACAGTCATTCTATGAATATCACAGAACCTTCTGGATTTTGTTGTTTTTATTTTTTTATTATCTATTATCTATTTTTCTTAAATAATTCTTATTTTCCTTTTCTGTAAAGCTTGGAAACTCTAATCACTAATCAACTGTCCTTCGTGATGCACCATACTAAACATTAAAGCCTTCTTTATTTGCCAATCAAAAACAGAGGCTGTCTGAAGAAAATATAGAACCAAATGACTCTCTGATTACAGGCCTGACAGAAATAGCCAAATGAAAAATATTGTATAATGGGAACATTTACTGGAACTCAGAGTGAGACAATGGAATTATATAATGCCAGAAATGCTAATAATCCATGTTTTTCTCATTTGTAGAAGTATATTCTTCTAGCTGAAACAAAACAACATAGAATTTTATTTCCCTTTTGACAAATTCTTTCTGTTACTTAAAAAAAAAAAAAAAAAAAAAAAAGTAATTATAAAGGCAAGGAAATTGGACAATTCCTAAGAAATATATTAATAATTCTATTAATGTTGCTACAAAAAGTGGTGTTTTATATTTTCTTCCCAGGCAAGTAGTTATGTCTAAAATCTTACATTAAATGACTACCACCTACCATCCATATGCACATTTGCTTTTCTGAGAACTTTTAGAAGTTTTGCAATTGTGTTTCACAAGAGATGTCAAGACATCATCTGCCCCTGGGAGCTCATATATTTCTCTGATGGAAGTTAGGAAGCTGCTGATGAAGAATTTCCACACCCTTGTTCCATTATTTCTTTTCACAATCATGGATACGACTATTCATTAAAGGCTTATAGAGCTTACAGGTACTTTTGGTGGTTATTTTACACGGAAATTGACATATGGAAGATATTGCATGATTTTTATTTTTTTTTCTTCAGCTCCTCTCTACATATGCAAGCACACATGCACTTGTGCATCAGTTATCAACTTAACTACTTATTGGTGTCTGCTGCTATCTCTTAATAACATCTCTATCTCTAAATAATTCTTAATATTTTTTCTCCTTATTGTGAAATATATGTAGTATTTAATTCCAATTTCTTTTGCATTTTGCAAAAATGTGTATTAAACAATGTAACTCTAATTGTCTTTCTCTCATAGTATTCATTTGCAATCTCTCTATATATACTTAATTTTATTGAAGGTATTGCATCTTTTATTCCTTTCAAGTTAGAAGTAGTACACAGTGAGATATCTGAAATGGTGACAGACATATCTTTAATAGCTGTGCATTAACAGATTCTGTTGTTCTTAGACTAACAGTAAGTACAACTTTAAATGTCATAAGCCAACATACATTCCCAAATTTTGATGCAGAAAGTTGAGAACAAGTGCATGAGCTTGTTGATAGACAAAATATTCTTTAATAGAAAAAAGATATAAAGATATGGGCAGCTAGACACAATTATCTGTGAAGCATCATTAATAACTAATGGCAGTATCATTAACTGCTAAGCTTGTTTTGTATTATTTTAAGAAATATTGCACTGGTTGTTTTGGAGAAGGAGGCTGAAGTGTGTTCTGAATGTAGCTATATCACATCTGCAATTGTGTAGGAAAGAATTAATCTGTATCATAAGATCTTGGCTCAGGGATATTTTCACTGCTCCAGAGATTTTTCACAAAAGTTCTGCTTTTCATCATCACTCTATCAGCTAGAATAAGAATATGATAGATTTCTTTAAAAGCTGTTTGAGTAATAATTTTCCTCTTTTTAAAAGTAAATATGCTGCATAGGAATTTTATCAGAACATTCTACCTATAGCCCTTAGATCTTTTTATAATTGTTTGTATAGATCTTTTTTACTTTAAAATGCCTTCTTGTTCACCTAACGTAAACTGAAGTAACTGGATATTTAATTTTTTAAATAATCTGGGATGGCAAATATGATTAGGCAATATAGTTATGGAAATTCATGGAGGAATATTGATTTATATTTACTAATTATGTCCTGCACAGCTGAATATTCTATGGTTTCTAATACTGCATAATTTTTTTAACCATATGTTCTAAACACTTAAAGTAATATTTTATTTATTTATTTTTAAAAGAAATATCTTTGAAAGAGATACCAGACCACAGAATATGCTGTACTAAGAATTCAGATATGTGATTCCTAGAATAGAATTCTCGGTTTTTAGGGATAACTTACTTTGGTTATAAGACTAGTGCCATGCATAAATACATACTCTAAGAGAAAATGGCATAATTTTGCTATTGAAGATTAATGATTAAATTGATAATTTTTTTTTCAATGTATTTTAAAGGAAATTAAGAAATTCACAAATGAAAGGTTCAGTATTCCATTTCAAAGATACTGGTGCGTCAGTAAAAGAAGGAGATGACTTTAATCTTGTGTGCACTCCACTGGCTGGGAAAGACTATGGTCTTTAACTATAGTCAAACTACAGCCTCTTCATTACTCTCTGCAGCTTCTTAAAGATGGTAAAAGAGGACAGAGGCACCAGTTTTTTTTCTTGATAATTAATAAAAAAGCTCAGCAGTTTCAACCAGACCCAGTGTAGGATGTGAGAGGTACTTTCCATCTTCTTACATCTTTTGTAGGATCATGGATGCGAATTAAAAGAAAAAACTCAACAGGTGAGAATTGCAAAATGTTTCAGAAGGAAAAAAATAAAACGTTGCTGGAGTAAATTTGGCATGTTCACTATTCTCATCACTGAACTCTCTGTCTGTATGTAATTGTGTAGGCACATCCACAGAAAAGGAAGCAGCTGCTCTAGAACAAAATTATCAAATGGATTTCCTATCTGTGAGGCTTGTAAGGAAGATGTTTCGCTAGTAAACTTCATGATATTCAGCATTCTTGGAGACTATAGCACAAATTTCTGCAGTTCATGATTTTGGCTGTGATTTTGGCACATATTTGTAGTAAACTTAATGACTGAATGAAAAAATCTAATATGGATCTTCTCAAATATACTTACTTTGTACCTAGAGCATCTGGTCAGTAATGATCTTACTGAATATACTTCCTAATCTGCTTCTTTGTCTCATAGGATTTACATTCTGGAAGGATAATATCACAACCCTTTCCCATAGTCCGTCTTACCAAGTAGAAGTACATGATCTAGTGTCATCTCCCACTGTCTAAATGACAGAGTAGGAGTAATTGATTAATATCACAGGACAATTTTTGTATTTGCATGTCAAAACGATTGATAAGCAAGCTGAGCAAAGTTGCTACTTTAATAAGAGACGTATAAGCAAATGAATTATTAGGAAGATTAACTCTCCTTGCCCATGCCTGTGAGTAATTCTTACTGGTGTTATGTGAAAGAAAATAAATGGACTGATTTGGTAAGTCTGATTATGTGTTCTTTGGGCAAGATTTTATCTTTTGCTTTGGCATGCCACAAACTGAAGTGATGGAAACTGCATGTCAGCTCAAGGGCAGAATGTAGCAGTTGGGATCTACAGTGAGCATTCAATTTATTAAGTGCACTGTTAGATCCTCAATTAGAAGTGTCAAAACATATCAAGTTTATAGCAATACATTAATGTAAACGGGAATCTCATGGATATGCCCTCACATAGTGCTTCAAAAGCCTGCCTTTGGCTTTTGACTCAAAAGGTGTGTCAACTCAAATAGATGTCAATTAATAAAAAGTCACATTACTAACTTACGATTAAATCATTGCTAAGTCTTCTGCCTTTGAAGATTTAGTTGAAAATATTTGGGGCTTAGAAAATTGAAGACAAAGGGCAGAGTAGTTTGAATCAGAAAGAGATGATAGAGGGACAGTAAATAATGAAGGAGAATGTAACTAGATAGAAAATATAAAGAACATTTAAAAGACTAATAAATGACAAAGACAGTTCAGTGCAGATAAATGTAGAACAGTGGTGACTTTGATGAGTTTTTATAAAACAATTGTGCATGTATTATAAAATAGGGAGAACAAAAATCACTGAAAAGTCAAAAGAAAACTGTGTCATTGATGTAGAAAAAGAAAGTTACCAGACAAGTCTTAACACATGGATGAATGATGACTTTGAGAGGTTTCTTACGACAGAAGTCAGTGTTTTTCATGGAGTAGAAATGTGAAAGAGTAGAATATAAGAAAAAAAAAAAAAAAAAAAGAATAAAATTAAAAATGATAAATTCTGCATGGACCCTAAAATATGAAATGACCACAACAATATTTCTGTTGAGAAAAAAACTGAGGCAGATGAATTGGCCTCACTATATTTTTATCACTGATCTAACCATGCCCATTACACAAAAGTAGTATTTACAGGAAGGATTGCGTTCTGTTTGGCCACTATGCAGTGATTATTTCTGAAGTGTTTATTTTTCATGAGAAGTGAAAGTGCAGTGGCAGCAATAATATTGCTCACACACAAAAGACACAGATGGGTGAAGAAAACAGATATGAATATATAAAAACATATGGAGGAAAGGAGAAGAAGAAATAAGAATCAACAAAGAGAGCAGGAAAGAGAAACAAACAGAATGGGTAGATGGAAGAGAAGAGAAAGAAAACAGATAGTATTTATTAGAATAAAAACAGAAAATTACTGGAATAATAAACAGTCCAACTGTGCATAGTTTATGCTGTGACTTCCTGACATTGTTATAAAAATGGTCAGCATTAAACAGCTTTAAACTATGAGATATACTTTCTGGAACACATTCATATGATGTGGTTGAAAACATGGACTGTTTATTTCAGTGTTTTCCACTGATTGTTGTGGCCATACACTGTTCCTTGCTGCACTGTTTGGTTCCTTAACCTCCCTCTTTCCTGAGCTGTTGCTGCTTCAGGACATTTAGCACAATAAGGAACAGAAGCTGACTAACTTCTTATCTAACCCACAAAATTTCCAATAACTGAAGTGGCATCCTAATGAATCTTTAACTAAGCATGGCGTAGTACAGAAATTTCAGTCAGGAATTTCCATTCACTTCAATACTCCTCATCACTCAGGAAGTATAAGACTGAACATCTGAAGACAGTGAGGTTTGTTGAAACCATACCCAGGCTATTTTTGTAGTAAGTTAGACTAATATGTAAGCAGGTACTCTTTTTCCCTGTGGGATTTTGGTATTAGATTGGTGTCAGACCAGATAGATATACTAAGAATGCAGTTGCCATACTGAGTCCTTCAGACCTTTTAGGGGTAGCAATCCCATGTTGTCACTAGCAGAGTTAGAAAATTCTTAGCCTTCCAAAAGCTGGTGCTCTTACACACAAGGACAGAAGTAGAGCTTCAAAACCTGGGAAATGTAAACAAAAGAAGTTAGCATTTCTAGAAATGCAGTTTCTTTTGAAGATCAAAGCCTCTAAATAGTCATGTTTAGAACCAGTTGTGGATGTAGGCATCTCAGGTTTAACAGCATCACACACTAGACTCCTGAAATATTTAGTCATGAGCTGAAGTGGACACTTATCTGAAAACGCTACTGTATCACCTATGGTGTCAAACACATACTACACAGGAATTTTAATTCCAGATTATTAGCCTCACCTCTGTGCCTAGGAAGATCATGGAACAGATCCTCCTGGAAAAATGTTAAGGCACACGAGGAACAAGCAGGTGATCCAAGACAGGCACACAGCTTCATCAAGAGCATATTGTGCTTGACCAATCTGGTGGCAGTCTATGATGGAGTGATGGCACTGGTGGACAAAGGGAAGGCAATTGCTGCCATCTACCCTGACTTGTGCAAGGCCTTAAACACGGTCCTGCACCACATTCTTATCTCTAAACTGGAGAGAGATGAGTTTGGAGGGTAGATTATTCATTGGATAAGGAATAGGTTGGATGGTCACAGCCAGAGGGTTGTGGTTAATGGCTCTATGTCCAGGTAGAGGCCAGCAGTGAGTAGCATCCCCTAGTGGTCTGCCTTGGGACTGGTACTCTTGAACATCTTCATCAGTACCATAGGCAGAAATATAAAGTGACCTACCAGCAAGTTTGCAGGTGACACGGGTTGCTATAGCAGAAGGGAGGGATGACATCCAGAGAGACCTGGAAAAACTTGAAAGGCATGCCGAAGACCCAGCAAGGTTCAACAAAGCTAAGTGCAAGGTGTTGCACTTGGGTTAGAGCAATCCCAGATATGAATACAGATTAGGAGAAGGTGGCCCCATGAGGCCCCAGCTAAAGCATAGCATCCAGGTCTGGGGCCCCTAATTCAGGAATTATGTTGAGCTTTTGGAATGGGTCCAGAGGAAGGCCATGAGATTGATCAGGGAGCTGGAACACCTCTCCTATGAGACTGGCTGAGGGAGTTGGTCTTGTTTAGCCAGAAGAAGAGACTCTGTTGCACCTCATTGTGGCTTTCCAGTATTTAAAGGGAGATTATAAACAGGAGGGAAATCAACTTTTTACATGGGTAGATAGTGTTAGGACAAGGGGGAATGGTTTCGAACTGATGGAAGAAAGATTTAGATTATTTTACAGCAGGAAGTTTTTCTCGGAGAGGGTGGTGAAGTGATGAAACAGGCTGCCCAGAGAAATTGTGGATGCTTAGTCCCTGGAGGCATTTAAGGCCATACTGGATGGGGCCTTGGTTAACATGATCGAACAGTTGGCTATCTTGACTGTGTCAGGGGGGTTTGGAATTAGGTGATCTTAGAGATTCCTTTCAACACAAGCCTTTCTATGGTTCTATGATTCTGTAGTTCTTTGCTTCTATGATTCTAATTCCAATCTTGTTAAAAGCTTATTTATTTTAATTATAAGAGAAGAATTTGTATGAAATGAAAGCTGGAATTTTAACATCATTGCATAATATGCCCTTCTACCTCAGACTAACTTCATTTAAGAATCGAGGTAAATCAGCTTCCTAAACTTGTATAGAACAAACTGCACTATATTTCCATTTTGGCAGAGTTCAATTTGTGTTGAGTCTGGCTCAGTGATTTAAAAAAAATTGGGTGCCCTCAGTGTGTACTATCCTGGATTCTGAAATATTTACTAGGGGCTGTGTTGTTTAACTTGCCCTGGAGTATATCTGGTATGCTTTACTTCCAACTTTTTAATGATACTATACTTCTGCCAGTAATTTTTATAGCAGCTGCACTGGACTAATTATGTGGTTTTCTCAAAAGTCTATTTTTGAAATAATTATGGCCTCTGAGCATATAATAGACAGGAAGCTTTGGATAGGCAGGAGTAAAAAAGTTTCTGTTTGAGCAGAAAGGATAAAAAAGTTGCCATATTCTTCCTTATATCTTCACTTTGAATGCTCAAGCATCACCTCAGATTGTCTATCTAATAAAAAATCACTCCTTCACATCTGTGTCCACGTTGCTCTAGACACAATTCTATGTATACTTTTTGTTCTCTTTTATTTTCTAATTAACTGCATTCTGAGGCTAGTGCCTGTGACTACTACAGGGTCACTTCAAATACAAAGCTGTCTGCAGGTTGCGCAAACAATTTATGTAACTGTTGGCTTCTATTATTTTATAGAAATGAAATATGGAAAATTATGGTGTTTGTAAAGGTTCACTATGGGGCATGCACTGGGGTATGTTTCAGAGGTTTGAGTTGATTTGAACCACGTGAGTCTTTTAAAGTTAATGAGAAAGTCACGGTTAGGATGGCATGTGATAATCTAAAAATTTACCCCTTACTGCCTCATTAGATCTTCTCTGTCATATATTATGGTAATAAAGGGTTCTCAATGTGAGGTTGATTGAAAGGGATATTGCTGTGTGAAACAAAGAAGTTGTCTTTTCTTCATGATCTCTGAATAATGTTATTAGTATAAGCAGGGCCAGCTTTGAGCATCAGCAACCTCTGTGATCAAGGAGTCAAGAAGTATATGTGTATAAGTGACCTTTCATTTTGTTTTCCATTTTTCACATTTTGTCTCTGAGAAGGAGCTGAATGATTATTGCTATTTTTCTGTATTATTGCCAATCACCTTTACTGTGGCTGTGACATGAGAAGTTTGAAGGCCTATACTTTTCAAAGTATTGTAACAAATTCTGAGTCTTACAGATTTAATAGGCTAGAGAATATACTAAAAAAATGAACAGCAGCTAGATGACTGTATGTATATAATTGCATATTACAAGTAATATACATTACTTGTATAAGATGTAAATTACATATAAGATGTAAATTAAAAAGTATCAAAGAGTTACTTTCAGCATCAGCACTGATTGTCAAAGGAGAGACAAGATTGATCTGTATTTCCATTAGAAAAAGGGATGGAAGATTTGGTTTGGTTGTGGAATTTCTTTGTTTTTCTTACTATTTCATAAAAATAATCAAGATGAGAAAAATTGCCATTCTTCAAAGTAATACTATTTTTTTGTAGATTCTTTTTCTCACTTTTTTTTTTTTTTTTTTTTTTTTTTTGTCTGCCAAACTTGTTTTCAACCAAAATTCTCTCTGTCTCTCTCTTTTTCTTTTTTTTTTTTCTTTTTTTTTTTTTTCCCTCACACATCTATTTGGAATGGAAAGAACATGTTATAATTTTGATTAGAACACTGACTTCTTTCAATGGAAATTAAATCATGTTTATTTTGTCTGTCTTCATGTCTATTTCAATTAAACACAGACATCTTGAAAGTCTGGTTCCTTATGAACAGATTTAATACTTACTTGGTTAACAGTTTCTCTGCTAGGCTTTGTTGTTTCCCTCATTAGCATGAAAACTTTAAGAAAAACTGAATGAATATGTTTTCTTTCTACATGTTAACTTTGCCATCTCCTGGCATTCTTGTCATCTGTGAAACCAGAAGAAAACAGAGGTGTTGAGATAGTTATATTTAATACACTGAGAAATCTTTCTGTCCTTGCAGAATCCATGAAACCTCCTTTCTTCAGCTGCAAGTCCCATGTCCTTCTGCAATTCCACTCATTAATCTGGACTCTCTCTCAGATTAGATTCCTTAGATTAGGAAAATACATCAAACTGCTTTGTGGTGAAATCTGATTGTCATGACAATACTATTCCTTTTGATTTCAGAATTTTACTGTAGTATAACTACTATTATAGATTTTATAAAATTTTCTTTGAAACTAAGAGTTTTGTCATGTGAATATTCTCTTGAGTCTTCAGAGTTTTGGTGAAAATAGAAGAGCTATGTAACATCTTCAATAAACCAGCTTTGAAACAACTGAATTATCTCTTTTTCCAAGTGTAATGTTGCTTATATGTGGAAAGAATGCTTGAGTTGGGTTACTCTGATGAATGGATTTCCTGCATAATCCAGTCAGCATGTACTCCCTTGGGTTTAGTGTCTAACAGTTTCCCTGACTCTATGTTTGCTAGACTAATTTGTATTCACTTGCTTTGTTTGAGGAGCTGGTGACAGTGCTCCGCAAAGACCATACAATCTTTTGTTTTTACACTTCGATGGACTTCATGTAGGTTTCATTTATTCCCAGTAAAATCTATTGAGGCAGAGAACTCCTCACTTTGTCCTTATATTTTAGTAATTTTGTTGTTTCTTGCATTCGCAGAATATTTTGTAATACTTTTCAATTCAGTACATATCACTTCAACACTCAAACATATTACTGTCATTTTATTTTGCAACAATTTGTCTTCAGCCATTAGATTTTTGTTTTAAAGTTACAAGAATTGAGAATAAATGGGTGTCAAAATTTTCATTCTTAGATCTTGAACAGTCTTTTTATTTGATATTATCAATGTATCTAACCACTGTTTCATTACCAGGAGCCATATTCCCAAGATGT
The DNA here is from genome assembly GCF_019238085.1 of Lagopus leucura. NCBI lineage: Eukaryota > Metazoa > Chordata > Aves > Galliformes > Phasianidae > Lagopus > Lagopus leucura. The sequence goes on from NW_024962264.1 coordinate 21,631,384, forward strand.
ATTGGGATTCATGTTCATTTCATTTTCATTTTCATTTTCACATTGCAGTTTCATCCTTAAAACTGTGTTTTATTAAATCAGGGTATATTAATTTGCTGCAGCAGTTTTTCTTTCATAGATTCTGCATTTAAGATCAACTGACTTTATTCTTTACTGTTTTCCAGCATTATCAAAAATTTTCACTGATAAAATTTTTTTTTAGGAAATGAATTTCAGAGTTTTCAGTGCATTTTGAAATAGTAGATACACTGTAAATATAGTAGATAACATTTTGAAATAGACTTGATCAACATCAATTTTAGCTACCAGTTCATCTGCTTATTCTCCTCTCAGGTTGCTTACTAAAATTGAATTATTAGTTTCCACACCACTTACATCTGTTTACCATTTCTTTAAATCCTTTCTTATCAACCCTCTTTCTGCACAGCTTTCCAGAATTCTCCCTGTTAATTTGCAAGTGCTGACATTGTCGCCATAGTGGTAAATGGTAAGCAGGACTCTTATTTCTAAAACTTAAAAAAAAAAAATCATTCAGATTGATATGTCCATTTTTTAGGGTGTAAATTTTAGAACAGTATTTAATGAGAAAAGGGATAAGGTAAGGATTCACATGAACAGATACAAGGATTTAAAATCATTTAAAATTAGTTACCTGTGTTATTAGCTCATCTGAGTTGTATACAAAATGCTGTTAAATACTGCCAGCTATTATCAGGCTAGTACCTAGTTCTGTAGAGATGGAGATTTTACTTTGTAAACTTCTTTGGGTGTATTCACTACTGACTTACTACTGACTACTTACTACTACTACTTACTACTAACTTATATGGACTCTTAAAATCTCATAGGAACTTTTATGTCCTTCCCCAAGGAATATATATACAAAGCCTCTTGATCCATATACTGAAACAAAATAATATAAATTTTTCAAAAATTCATTCAAAAAGTTTTGACATTTTTCTTTCCTCAAAGACAAATACTAATATAACTCTACCTGAAAAAAAATATGTATAATATGAAAAGAACCATAAAAAATTATAGTTGAAGCAGTCAATCTTGTTGTCAGTATAAACATATAAAAATGCTTCCTACTACCACCTTTTCTGTGGTATATATATTCTACTGTTGGTAGATCAGTGAAAACTGGAGGTAAAACTAATACTGTTGTTAGCTGTCTATGAAGTTTCTAATTTAAAATCCCACCCACATGAAAGTTTAGTAGCCACACCTGAATCAGTTAATTAGTGTGCAATTTTTATCGTAGTCAAAAGTTTGATCACAAGTTCTAACAAGATGTCAATGCACTTTATTAGTTTTTCTACTTATGCCAGCGTGGTCTGGTAGCACATGCAGCATTATCAATACAGCTGCTCTGGCTTTGGTGAGAATAAATGTCCTTCCTGTTTTCATAACTTTCCAGATAACTTTGAAGGTCTACAAAGACACAGCTCTCCTGTCAATATTAACTTAACTAGTTTATTGCCAGTTCAGCTATTTCCAAATGAATTACATTCATATATGGAGTAAATTAATATGAGTAAGTACTTTAGAGTCTGCTAAAACAGTGTCCTGTGTGGTAATTTGAAAGTATGATTAACAGATGTATATTGTTAGAGAGAATTATAAAACTTTTACTATGGTCTTTGAGATGATTGATATTCTCAGAGACAAGTGAATAGAAAAAAAGGCTTTGATTCTCTATTCCAGAGCAGATGGATTGGAAAGATGATAAGAAAGTGAAAATGAAAGGAAGAAAAAAAAAAAAAGTAAAACAAAAAAGAAGCAAAGTTGATCAAAGGAGATGGAGACAGAACTACTAGAGGTTTAAGAAGTCTGCAGCATCCTGGAATGTGAAAAAGTCCCAGTCAGCACAGTTAACATATTTACTGTTTCTTGGCTTGTTGAAGAGGCCTCCAGGAAACCAGATCAGACAAGGGGCACTGCTGCCTCAGAAGCCCATGGAAGACAAAGAAACATACCCTTTATTCTACTCTTTACACCTGAATTTGAATGACCAACTCAGAATCACAGAATGGCCACAGTTGGAAGGGACCTCAAAGATCATGAATCTCCAACCCCCCTGCCACATGCAGGGCCACCAACCTCCCCATTTAATACTAGACCAGGCTGCCCAGGGCCCCATGCAATCTGGCCTTGAACACCTCTAGGCACAGGGCATCCACAACCTCTCTGGGCAGCCTGTTCCAGCACCTCACCACTCTCTCTGTAAAGAACTTCCCTCTGATATCCAACCTAAATCTCCTTTCCCTCAACTTAAAACCATTTTCCCTTCTCCTGCAGTTATCAATCCTTTCAAATAGTTGATTCCCCTCCTGTTTGTAGGCTCCCTTTAGGTATTGAAAGGCTGCAATGAGGTCACCCTGCAGCCTTTTTTTCTGCAGGCTGAACAAGCCCAGCTCCCTCAGCCTGTCTTCGTAGGGGAGGTGCTCCTGATCATCTTCGTTGCTCTCCTCTGGACCCTCTCCAACAGCTCCCTGTCTTTCTCATACTGGGGGCTTCAGGCCTGGATACAGTACTCCAGATGGGGCCTCTCAAGAGCAGAGTAGAGGGAGACAGTCACCTCCCTGTCCCTGTTGGCCACCCCTCTTCTGATGGAGCCCAGGATCCCATTTGCTTTCCGAGCTGCAAGAGCACACTGTTGGCTCATGTTAATTTTTTCATCCATCAAGACCCCCACGTCCTTCTCTGAAGGACTGCTTCCAAGGACCATTCCTTCCAGTCTGTATGGATGCCTGGGATTCCTCCAACCCAAGTGCAAAACCTTGAACTTTGCTGTATTGAACCTCATTAGGTTTACCCAGGCCCACCTTTCAAGCCTGTTGATGTCCCTGTGAATGGCATCCCTTCCTTCCACCGTGACAACTGCACCACTCAGCTTGGTGTCGTCAGCAAACTTGCTGATGGTGCATTCATCTCCATTTCCATTAAATCTCCATTTAATGAAATTAAAACTAGCACCTATATTAATTGCAAGGAGAAATGACATCCTCCCTTTCTGATGATGTCTATTGTTTCCCACCTCATCTCAAGCCTCTTTCATGGCTTTTACAATTTTCTGGGGGGAATTCTGACATTTTAGTTTTGAGATAGTTCAGTATGACTTTTGCTCTGCCAAAGGAATGAGATGTGAGAGAGAAGCAAAGCCACTTCCCATTTGGCAGTTAATATTTATTTATGTATTCTTATAAAATGACCATAAAACTATAGGGCTAAGTCAAGAGGAAATTCTTGTACTGAATTAGTAAAGCATAATACAATCTTTACTATAGTAGCAGACATTCTATAATAATAATCAAATAAATTAAAAGGCTTAGAAGCATACATAACAGTTGTTAAAACTATATAATTACATAAAAACTTCAGGTACATACATAAACAAATAATTTTTAAAATGACATTTATATTCCCAGCACCTCCTTCTGCTGAATAATAGTTATTCACAAAGGAAAAATAGAGGTAGCTACCAATTAACCTTCAAGCAAGTATTCCTAGATAAAATTCATCTCATTAATTCAATCTAAATGTCAGCAGGAGTACTGTTTTCATATTGAGTCCTATATCCAAGAAAAAAACATAAAAATAAATAAAAATAAAAAATAAAGACACACAGTCTAAGGATGACAGAAGGAAAATGCGACTTCTGGGAAAAAAAGGGAGTGACACGCAGATGGTTTTCTCTGCTAATTCCATACCTATCGGAGGACTCCCTAGCAGGCTGCTTGCTTCCAGCTACCTCCAGTGTGTCTCCATGTTGTTTGTGGTATCCACACAGTCATCTTCTATTCCTCTTCCCTGTCTTCTGACATCTCTGCTGTGTTTTTTTCCCCTCATGCCTCACCTCACTTTCCTTGTAAGATGTACATGGAAGACTGCCTAATTGCTTCTAATGTCTAGTTGTAAGTATCAAAACACTTTTTGGAGCTACTTACTATATCAGTCGTCCCACCCCAGGCAATTGGTATACAGTATTCATAGTCAATCTAGGGACAGTAGAGAAAACAAGAGGAAAAAAATAAGCTTGTGGCTGATGGTATCACAATACCTTCTTATGATACAAAACTAACAAATTAACTAAAAAAAAGATATATATATATATATATATATATATAAAGTTAATTCTTGAAAAGAATTTACATGTTATGAAAATAACAGCCATAGCAGTTAGATTTCATTTTCCAAATCAGTTTACTGAGATGGAGGGAGGGGGGAGGAAGGGAGGATAATATAGCTAATTTTACTGTTAGTGTAATGAGAAACAAATTAAAATGTCTTTGCATTTGTTAAAATGCAAAAATGCTTTTGTATTAAAATAGCTAGGGAGTTTTCTATTTTATTACTACCTAGTACTGTTAATTACGTTTCTTTAACACTTGTATCTTTTCTGCTTCATTAATTGTCCGGTAAAGGAAACTAACTAACCACAAAACAACATGCAAGCACTTATGTTACTGATGCTTTCTTTCTTTTTTTTAAGTAATGTTTGGGAATAAAACACTGGCTACATAAAAGACAAAGAGGTTGTACGGAGACCTTTTTCTCTGTTTTCCTGAAAGTTTAAAACCATCTCTTAAATTTATTTATTACTTAATGATTGGCATAAAGGCACTTATTTGCACAGCTGGGATAATGTCTGTTCACAGGGACTCAGAGTGAAATATCCTGCAATTGCAACTAATTTATTTTATCTAAGTGTTTGTTCTCAGAGGCCAATGTCTGTCTGGAAAGTTCTTGTGTGTTAGAACGAACATTATTCCTTTCAGTGATTTCTATTTATCACTGTGCTTTGGGACACTACTGGCAATTTAGAAAAGAATAATGCCCTCCAGGCTTGAGACCAACAGCAAGAGCTTTCCCATAAAGACAAATGTACTAAAGATTTATCTGTTTACCTATGTAATTTTTCCCTCTTTAAGATACCAAGGGATTTTTTGGGGCATCATTTGCTACTGATTTGTAAGAGGTTGTTGTCTGAAGTAAAGAAACACCGCACCTTAGACTTCTCTTGCAAAAAATTCCTCATATTTTAGACAGTTGGAAGATTACAGAAATTATTCTAGATTGAAAGATATTTGCAGAGCTCTTAATAAAGCTGCTACAACATATAATTACCTTGGTGATCCTCAGTACATAAATAGTTTGATTCTTAGTAAAATGGGAGTGAGGGGCAGAGGGGGGCAGAGGGGGGCAGAGGGGGGGAGAGGGGGGGAGAGGGGGGGAGAGGGGAGAGGGGAGAGGGGAGAGGGGAGAGGCAAGGCAAGGCAAGGCAAGGCAAGGCAAGGCAGCCGCTGTCATGTCTCCAGGAGCAACTCCTAAGTACTAAAGATAGGCTGTGCGTTTAAAACCTCCACTTACAGTAAGTAAGGATAAAACGTTTAAGAATTAACACTGTGTTGAAATACTAAGTTAGTTATAGATTTAATTTATCTGTATTTGTATACTGAGCTGTCATACGGAATCCTCATTAAATTTAATGATTTGTTGTTTTCTGCATATTTTGTATTAGAAAGAGCAATAACAAAAGTTTTTGAGGAATAGTGAATTCAATTTTAAAATTCAAAGACATTGGAATAACATCATCAATTGTAGATTTTTATTTACTGCATTGACAGAAACATTACACGTAAAGAATTTTAAAAACTTAACCTCAGATGTAACAGTTAGGTAGATAATCCTATTTATCAAGATCTATATAAAATTACATGTAAAATGCAGATTTCACCATAATAATTAAAGATATTATAAGAGTTTGCTTAATTGGTTACATGATTATTATTTTGGTAGATGTATTTCTGAGTGATAATTTTAAGTTAAAAATCCTAATGTGTGGGAAATACGCCTGGTCTGTATCACCTTAGATATCACTGGAATTTGAAATTAAAAAAAAAAAAAAAAAAAAAAATTGCAAAATAAACCTGAACATCTGCATTTTCTCATCAGATCTTCAGTTACTGTTTTGCTGAAAGAGACTGGAGCTGTTTAGAAGTTGTTGCTTATCAGTGCTTTTCTAATGAATGAGTAAAGTACAAAGGTCTGTCTTTCCTTCTGAAATTCTATTTCTAGAAGAACTATAGACTAGTTTCTCACATAGAACATCTTCTTAAAAACAAAGTTTTTTTATAACAAGAAAAAAAACCAAAACTATCCAAACTAAGGTTAGGAAATGTGAGTGAAAATAAATAGGCTAGCTAACTAGGAAGGGAGTAAATGGGGAACTTTGTCAATCTGCTGTTGTTCTCAGAGTGAGAAAGAAACAGTCAACAAAACATACTGCAACTACAGAAAACATCTATTTTTCAGGTTTTACATCATAAGCAAATAGAGGACTGCTACCTAGATGAATCAGGAAATTAAACTTTGTAGATAGTCTATCTACAGATAAGGAAGGAGAAAGTGAGATTTTAAGAAATAAAAGGTCACTTTTTCTTGCACACTTCACATCTATGCATTCTGAAGAAATTCAGTGTTTATACATCTGCTACTTAGTTCTGACCTTGATCTTAAACTCACATTACTATGATGACAATAAATAGTTACCTGGCTATTTGTCTCTGATAGCACTGATTAGAATTATTCTGGCTCAAAATTAAAGATCTTAATCAAATCTGTAAAAATCTTTGTCTTTATAATTGTATTAAGCATCAAACAATAAATGGCTCGTTAATATTCCTGATCTTGCGCATACTGATCCCTATTCTAAAGAAATTAAAATGTTTTTGTTATTTTTGTTGTTTTTCAGTGCAATGACTAGATTTATTTTATATTACTGAGTTCTATGATGATTTATGTTCTGGAATGATTTATATTTAATTTCTTGCTGTCCAATTAACAGCATAATGGATCATAAAAGGGATGCTGTGACTTGAGAAGAGTTATCTCTTATAAAGATGAGAGTCAGTCTTAATCAGACCAGTTTTAACTTGATTCAATAGTCATCAAAGTTTGATATTCCAGTTCCAAATCTCAAAATTCCATTTGCAGTTGTGTTTTTTTCTTTTATTCCAAGTTTTCCAACTGCTGTATCATTGTTATTTAGGTTATAGAATTCGAGAAAGTAAAAGCAATAAAGACAGAGATAGGCACATTTGTTGATGAAACAAAAATCCTATACTATCCTTCCTCTGTACTCTGCCCTGGAGAGGCCACATCTGGAGTACTGTGTCCAGTTCTGGGCTTCTCAGATCAAGAAAGGCAGGGATCTCCCAGAGAGTCCAGCAGAGGGCCACAGACACGACAGGAGGGGCTGGAGTATCTCCCATATGAAGAAAGGTTGAGAGACATGGGTCTGTTCAGGCTGGAGAAGACTGAGGGAGGATCTTATCAGCACTTAAAAATGGCAGAAGTCAAGTGGATGAGGCCAGGCTTTTTTTTTCAGTGGAACCCAGTGATAGAACAAGAGGCAGATGACACAAACTGCACGAAAGGAAGTTTCATATAAACGAGAGGAAAAAATACTTTACAGTGAGGGTGACAGAGCTCTAGACCAGGCAGCCCAGAGAGGTTGTGGAGTATCATTCTCTGGAGATATTCAAGACCTATCTGGATGCTTTCCTGTGTAACCTGCTGTAGGGTACCTACTTTCACAGGGGAATTTGACTAGACGGTCTCCAGAGGGCCCTTTAAACCTCTACAATTCTGTTACACATTGTTTACCATTTCTTCCATGGAAAGAAATTATTTAAAGCTGCAATTAATGGAAAAATCTGGAAAATAAGAATATTTTAGAGGCAAGACAGTTAATAATGAATGAATGAAGAGGGATAGAAAGACAAGAGAGAGGGCTGGGAACATTTTGTGACAGTGTAATAGAACTATCATTTGCTTTAAATAATAAATAGTTCTACAAATACTGGAACTAATAGAGTTGTGTTTCCAGATGATCTGTGTTTCTTCAAATGACTTTTTAAATGAAGTAAACTAAGCCTTCAGCATGTTCCCTGTCCTTATTAAACACTAGAGAGCTCTTTCAAGAAGGGAGAGAACAAGAACGGAAGTGAGGTGGTGACTTAATAAAGTTCCAACTTTGATTGAAGCCTTTCTGAGAATTAAACAATTTATAATCTCTCTTTCTTATCTACACTCTTCAGCGCAAGAGTGTGTGTAATCAGTAATAGTTCAATTAATACTTCAGTGTTTTCCTCAGTCTAAGGATCACTACTGCCTCTTTCCTGCCCCTAGAAAGCTATTTTCTCAGAACTTGTAAGAAAGTAACGTTTGAAAATTCTTTCTGTCAGAAAGTGTCCACCCAGTTCTAGAGCATTGGAAGAGCAGGGACTGCCACACAGTAGCAGCAACACTGACTGACGAATAGTCTGCTTTGCATCCACTTTTTAGTCAGGAAAGAAGGGAGAAAAAAAGAAGCAAATAAATCATTCTGTGGGAAAGCTGAATTTGTTGCCCACTTTTTTTATCTGTATTTCTGTCAAGAGAAATGAAACAAAATGAAAGACTTACTTTTGCTCTTAGTTCAGGTTAAGGCTGGGCAAAGAAATTCAACTTTGAATCTGTTCAGGAAAACATTATGTTACATCTCTGGCCAGTCAGTTGTGTAAATCACGCTGATTCTCTTTCCTGACCCACTGAGTTGCTTCACTACAAAGAGAAAAATATTGTCTCTTTTGGATCCGTACTGTTTTGAGAGCTATTTCTGACAGATGTCTGTGCATCCCAGGTTCCAGAAGTTTCTGACTGCATCTCTGGAGCAGTGATCTAACCAAAAGATTGCTCTTTAGGGAAGAAAGGGAGATTTCCATACTGAAGAGGTAACTTTCATCACACATTACCTCAAGACATTTTAATTTAGATTGAGATCAGTTTAGTTTATTAAAATTATAGTAGATGTTGGGTTATTTGGCATTGGAAAGAGTCTTTCTGACAAGTATTATCACAACTAGACAGTGCTCAATGGTAAATTCATGCCCTTCCGTTGAAGAAGTTGCAGGAAGACAGTGCACCATAGTGGCATTCTTCCAGCCAGCTGATAACTCCAAAATTGATCTCAGTAAATCTGACCCCTTGAAGGGAATGGCTGTGCACAAGGTCTTTAAGAGCACTTCAGGTGCCATGGCCATCAGTTCTACTATTCCTGCTTAAACTTGATGCTCAAATTCCTCCATTTTCAAAGTCCTAACATCTACCTTTCTATTTAAAGAGCTTTATTTTCTGCCATTCCACTCCTCCTCTTCCCTCTCCACAAATAGAAGACATTTTATTCTGTTGTCATAACAACAGACAGCAACCTGGCCCAGGCTGGATACTCCTGCCCTTTTCATTAAAAATTTAACCCCAAGTGAAAACATTTGTGTCTCATTCTCTCTCCTGGATCATTTTCTCTTAGGCTTTAATAGGAGAAAGACTCATTTTGCACTGCATGTGGCCATTGTCCTCTCTTACCCCTCTCAAGACACTGTTTTCACACCACAAAGAATCACATGCTTTAAGCTTAATTGTCCCCTACTGAGTTTCCTGTATGATGTAGTAAGAAGGGCATGCTAACTTCACCGTGCAAGTGCAGTGGTCTTTTCCACCCTGGAAATCCTTTTTTGCAAACATCACACTACGGCCATATCAGCCATACTTGGACTGGATGAGGACTGAGAAGAAGCCTATATTTGCCTAAACGAAAGAACAAAGAAATGTGGAAAACTGTGCCACAGAGTCATCATATCAGATAGCATCAGTGAAAGACTTCTCTTTCCTCAAGCAATCCATTAGACTAACAGAGAGCTTGGTCAGGCTTGCCTTACCATTGACAGCAAACACAATTTGGTAAAACACCTGTTCTGTTTCACTTTGATTCATGTTTTATTAGGAAGAAATTTCTCACCTGAAAGTCAATATAGATGCAAGTCTGTAGAGCTGCATTAGAATATTAAATTTTAATTTATCCTAATTTTGTAGCCTATTTTACATGTCACATTCTGGCATACAATTTAGATATTAGACTGACTTTTAGAACAATTTCTGTTTAGAAATTAAATCATGTCAACATGAAAGTGGTGAATGTTGTCTTTGGCTTTGCCCATTCTGTCCTTTTACAGTACCACTGGAATTGTCCTGACAGACAAATTTCTGGAATTCCACACTATTTTGGGCCTTGGAACTTTCCACAGCATAGTTGAGTACGAATTGGCTGGAACATCAGGCAGAAAATGTTAGTATCAGAGTTACCTTTTCCCTTGTAATTTGGAAAGCAAGCATTTTAGAAAATCTCTAATGTGCCAGGACTCAAGTATTTCTGGCATAGAGTTTGATTTTTAGTAGTATCTACCTGTTATCCAGTCCCAGATATGGCATCTCTAGACCACAGGCAGTTTTTGATAGAGCACGAGAAACAGAAACATTATTCGCCTTGATTGGAACTTTTTCCCAAATTATACTCTCACTATGAGTTCTGTGAATATCTGGGGAAGACTTTCATGTAATTCAGCATCCTCTGCTACACCTACATGGTCTCTATAGGTAAACTGCATCTGATTAGATGCCAGCCCAGCTACAACTCTCTAAGTGAAAGTATGTCTCAGAAATAGGTAAGAGATATCTCCTATGCTTTCTATATAAATCCATTACAGATTGACTCTCATACAAACATCCATCTCATCAATACTATCTGTCTCTGTAGCTGAAGTTTAAGCTGCAGGTGGTTCATCACGTCCACAATGTACTTCCCAGCTGCAGAGAAAACTGTAATGATTTTTGCTAGGTGATGGTAGCTGGTAGAGAAGAATGTTGTATAAAATAGCAGTTCCCACTGCTGCAATGCCACGATAATCATGAACCTAAAGACTTCTTGAAGAACCAGTGATCTGAAAGTTGTAGTACAAAAGGAGAAGAATGGAGTGTTACTGGGAAATGGAAGTGTGATCTTCTTGTTGAAATAAGGATTGAGTTCCCCAGACTTATTGGTAGAACTTCCTTGCATATGTTTAAGTAAAAACTGTATTACAGAAGAAAACACGCATCAGAGTAGATACCTACCTGATAAAAATTAAGCGGACAATCATTCTGTTCCAAACATTGTTCCGTGGCAGAAAATCCAGTTTGTTTTCAGGATTTGAGGGTGATTAAGAGACAGCAGAAAACTGACTTTACTTTGTAACAGAATCTATTTTATTTAGAAAAGGGGGCAATTTTTATCATGGTTTATTTATATCCCTTTTGTTGAGCACTTCACACTCACAGCCCTTTTGTTCGATAGATATAATTTTTGTAGCATCAGAAACATTCACTTCTATCAGTCCAAAATTAACATTTATAGTAATTAATGCATTACTATGGTAGCGGAGTGTATTAGCAGAGTGTAAAAATAAAATCTCAAAGCTATGACAAACTGCTAGGGGTGCTATAGGGTCTCCAAAGGGATTAATCTAAAAATCTCATAATGACTTCATTCTCAGTGCTGTATCAAAAGAACAGAACCCTGAGTTAAAACATTTCTATTCCCCAAAATGAGTCTGACAGCTCTGCTCATTCAGTGTCTAAATCCTAAGCACTGTTAACATGAGTTTCTGTTGCTGATAATGTTTAATAGGGCTCCTTTCAGAGATTCCCCATACCTATCACATCTGGCTTTCACTGAATCATCTATGACTACAATTTATCTCAAGGTCTCCAACTTCAGTTTCAGAAAAATGAAATGTGATTGTTGCACTGTTTTTACTTCACAACAGGACAGAGAGAGTTCATCTGATGTTTCACTATGTTAGTGAGATAGAACTGATAGCAAGGAGCAGAAAAGAATGTGCGAAGGCTTCGTCTAAGAACACAGACACAAGTGAAGTGTAAATGAAACTGGGTGAATAGGGATTTTTGCCATTACTCTTCTATTGACTGAGGGGGAAAAAAACTCTGGAAAGAAACTGTGTCAGGTTGAATTAAACCATTTTTTCTTGAAAGCAAATAATGATAACAAAAAAAAGATAGTTTCATTACCAAAGGTATAACTTTTTCACCAAAGCTGGAATATTCTATCCTTAAGATACACAAAAATTTCCTTTAAAACTAAAAAAAGGGAGCTTTTGAAGCAGATTACAGCTGCTTTCAGTCAGTGTCAAAACAAAATTGTCTCATGTTTTCTTATCCAAAAATAAACTATGGCAATCTGTTAATCACTCATCATCTCCACTGACAAAAGAAATTTGCAAACCTACATTTGAACAAAATGATACAAAATATTTTCTAATTTTAAAGATAGAGAGAAAGTAGAGGCAAGGAAAAAGGCCATGAACCATTCCTATCTGCTTTACTTCTCTGCACTTGATTTGAATTTTCTGTCACGGATGACATAAGATTTCCACTTGCTGTAAATACATACTGTGTCTCATTCCACACTCATCAACAGTTTGTTGAGTTGACTGGCTTCCAACGTACCTGCCACCCATCACAATTAACTACAGTCACTGTCACAAACAATTTAGGAGATACACATCTGTGCTCACACAGTTAGTCCCAGCTGTGATGTGCATATGTCTCATTTGATGAACCCAACATGACAACAGGTTTCTTGAAAATGAGTTAAATACTGTGACCTGAACACAATACAAGGATCTGTTTATGGGTGGATTGAATTTACATTCTTTCTGCATTGCTACAGAGATTTACCAGAGTGTCTCTGTAAAATTGTTTCTTTGAAAGCTGTCCTTTGTACAGAAAACATTGCTGCTGAAAAGATACTCCTAGAATGCAGTGGAATAAATAACAGAACATCTAATTATTATCACTGGTGTGGTAAATTTGACACATGGTTGCACCAGGAGAGTATTGTCTGCCTTGTAGTCACATCTAATGTTTGTCCAAAGTTCAAGACACTGATTCTGTCAGTAGTAAATATTTTAAATACAGTGTGGCTATCAACCATGTTAACCAATTTGAACTAAACAATCTCCTAAGTAACTAGAAATCCGTGTCATTCAGAAACTGAAAAAGTAGTTTCTGAACCACTGCCAATATTTCAATATCTAATTAAGAAAATGCATTTCTGTCCCCTCCACCTCTATCCCATTCAAAAAACAAACAAAAAAAGCCCTGAAATCTTACATGATATAATAGGAGAGTAAGATTTTAAGGTCTATGGAGCACAGAAGGAAATGTGTCACATCTGGAAAATGTGTACCTGTAAAATATTTTTCCTTAAGGTTCACCTAAGAATTTATCCTACTATCAACAGCTCACTCAGAGGCTGTTCTTCTGTTAAATAAGCATGCCAGATATTTCAGTACCTTTTATGCTATGCTGTCATGTATAGATAGCTGTGCAAAAATTGCCAAATGAAAATGATAATGTTTTGTAATTCATTTGTTCAAGTTAAAGCAATTACGCAAGTCACAAGACAATGAACATTTTGAGTCGATAAATGCCTGCCTGAAAATGAAAAGCGCAGTGTGATACTCGAAGAGTTTATATTTACTGCTACTGAAATGCTCAGAACAATATTTTGTAGGACAGAAACAACTGTCAACACATTCTCCAAGCTGACTTGCTGCCTTTTGATTAAAGTAACAGAGGACTATGGTGCTGTTTTATATGGTTATGGCGCCTACCCTGCAGAACAATGAGACAAGGACAGATCTAGTACAGACAGTGACAAGTTTGTAAAGAAATGAGGTGACTGTAGATGTTCTTCATTTGGTGAATATTTCTCCTTAGTTGAGATTAATATGCGAAACAGGAACTTGGTTTCAAGAGTAAAATCTCTCTGAAGTCTGACCAAGCATATCTATCTGTAACTAATGGAGCCACCCTGAGGCTAATAAAACCAAAGAACTGTTATTTCCCTATCTTGTCTGATAGCAGGATTCCTACTACTACTGACTGAAAGCAGTATGCAATGACAAGAAAGAGAAGTGTTGGTGTGGGTACTCAGTACTTCATGTTTCATTTTTGTAGATCTTCAAATGCCCTGCATGTTTTCTAACTGTTTCAGTTTTTTGGTTCATGGATATTGTCTCCTAGATCCGCAACCATAGAAGAAAAATTCTACATGAAATGATTGTTTAAGCAATTCAAACTATACATGCTAAGTACAGCACTCCACAGTAGCTGGTATTTCATAACAGGGAAAAACAGATTTTTAAGAACCACAGACAACCATTTGATACCTTTAACTATTGAACCTTTAACTATTAGTGGGAAAATTCCAGCAGACAATAAAGGATGTAATTCTTAGCAGATTGTAAATTAAATATTATATCATGGGTGTCCAACCTTTTGGCTTGCCTAGGCTACATTGAGTGGCGAGAAATTGTATTGAGTAAAGTTGCTCCAAAAGAAATGCTTCCTATTTATTTCCATGGAAACGACAACTGATACAAAGAGCACAGTAGCACAATTTGATAAATTCTCAGCTACTGAATACTGTTTTTCAACATAGTAATCAACACTGTGTATTTTCACCAGCAATGAGTAAGCGTTTGTCCTCAGCAAGCTTTGAAACAAAGATGCAAAAGAGTAATCTTTTACAATGCCATGCCTATAAAAATCTGCACCAGAGAAGTCCCACTGTCACCACAGCTGAAATGCAGCATCCACTGCCTCACTGTGCTCACATCTACTTTTTTGTCTCCATAAATATTCAGCAAGCATTAGCAAATATTAATGGGTGCCATTTTTTTCTGCTTGAAGGAATTCAGTGGTACACCTTTGCTTCATATAAAATTTCATGTCATATGGCATTTTGTCAGCCTGCTCCCTTGCTACCATTTGTCACACAGCAATAAAATGCAATGGAACATCGTCAGGAAGGTTCAACTTCTACTGCTGTACCATCGTTTGCCTCTGATGTGGGCCAACATAATATGACAGGAGGCACTACTTTTGGACCAGCCCTTATAAGGTATACCATATCATCAATACATAAGTAATAAAACATTTTAATTTTTAGTATTTTTCTTAAAACATTAAAAAAAAAGAATAGAGGAACAAAACCATAAAACTAGTGGGATATGTGAGCTTATGGAAACAATGCATCAGGTTGTCTTGATGGCAGTGGCTGCAATTGTTAGTGAGCTCTTGAGGTATTCATCAGAGATTTTTGATGAAATTTAACTCTTCCTGTGCTTCATCCCTGACAATATTTGTTCACAAATGTAAGCACTGCCAGAAAGCGATGACATGAATAAGGCGTGATTGTGAAATGAGGGATATTTCACTCTGGCAAGATGGGATTATGAAAGTCTGGTACAGAAACACGATCAGATTTTTGAGTTGAATATCTGATAGCAACTCTATACATTCAGTTTGAAAACTTGCAGGGAATGTATTTATATCAGCTGAAAATGCTATGACAAAGATAAATTGATTTTTTTTTTTTTTTTTTTTGTCAGTTTTGAGTCCTAGTCTCAAACTCCTTTATCAAAATAGAAAACAAAACTGCATATTCTTCCCTGTTCAAAACACTATGTGTAGCCAACTGTATGGGAAGTGCTGAGTCACAGCCTGAACCACTGATCGACTGAGTCAGTCGTGGGAGCACAGGTGAAGGCAATTCACCTGTGTGACCGGAAGCCTGGCTCCACCCTTCCTAGACTCCATTTAAGGGCTGACTGAGACTAGGGGAGGTTTTCTTTCTGTAGATTCCTCCTCTGTGGAGTCCTTCCTGCAAACCTAGATCTTTGGATACAGGTGAACATTCCTTCTCTGTTTGTTTCTTTTTCAGTTGTCACTATTATAATCTTTCCAGCTGTATCACCAGTATATCAGAATGAAGTTGTGTTATCACTTCAATCAGCACTGCACGCCCTCTTCATGCCCAGCTTTCAGCTGGTGTAGTGTTAATAACACACCAATGGTTTGGCTGAATGACTGGTACACACCTGGGGCTGCTCTAAAGGGTAGCATTTACAGAATAGGGCAGGGGGTGGGCTACACTGCCAGCTAGGCTGGGCTGGGTTGGACTATAGTAATGGTCAATGTAGCGACAACTAGCAGCATAAGGAAAATGCAACAAAACTAAGCTACAGGAATGCTAACCTGACACATGTGATACACACTACCAAAAGATGAGTGAAGATAGTTAAGTGCATGGAACCTTTATTTATTTTCATTTTCAAAAACTCCAGATTCATAAATTATGATTAGGTTAACCTACCAAGTAGTTTATGAATATCTGGTCATCTCTCAAGCCGTTTATAACTTGACCTAAACTTACAACTCTAAAATGTATAAATACATACTTTTTAAATGCCTTATTTACATTTAGAATTTTAATTGAAATTACTACTGATAGAGAATTTAAAGTAAAGCAGTTTTTATTTGTCCAATAAAAAAAGCAGAATAATTTCAGATTTTCTGAACTCTAGGTAGTGAGAATTAAGAAGGAAAAGTAGTCATACAGCGTAATTGCACAGTTGACTCCTTGCTCTTCTGCAGCATATTTCTCTTTTCCCCACTTATCTTTTTCTGTTGTTTTAGTTCTCCATGAACATGCTTCAGGGCTTTCTTGCAGGTTAATCAGTGTAGGATATGCCTAATTGCTTTCCTTAAAAGATGGTATTTATACTAACACTGCATAAATGAAATCACTGCTGTTGTTAGATTTTCAAATCTTTAAAAATTTAGAATTAGGGAGAAGGCTACGGCAAACTGGAGATTTTCAATTTATTTGTAATTTTTCAAAATAAAGTACATTTAAATTCAGTTGAGGCATCTTAAAGGAATTAAAATATACAGAGAAACTTTTGGTTTTGTATTTTTTCCTATGTAAGTTACAATGGCAACTTCATAGTTAGAACTGCGGAACGGACGTGAATAAAGTTACAATTGTATTTTCTTAATTGGTCTGAGATATCTAAAATGCAAATGTTATCATAGATCAGGCTAAAGTTCTGTGATCTGACATTGTACATACTGTGTTTGTTACTGCTACATGCATGGACAGAATGCATACTGTTTTCACTCATAAAGCATTTCATTCTTTTAATGTAAATGTATATTTTCTGTAGGAAAGATAAATACAGCTGTGCATATTACATATTTAGAGTCATAAAGTCATTGTAAATTGGCACTGTTAAAAAGACACAGTATGAACTAGAGATAGACAAAAGAAAAAAAAAAAAAAAAGAACATATTGAAATATATTTAACTCCCAAAGCATTCATAGTCACTAACCTTGAGATGCATACTACTGAATATCACAGAGGAATTAAGTTGATCACAACTTGCCTGGAAGCAAAACAAAAAAATAAATTGCACTTCTGGTGCAATTTCATATTAGTTAATGATAGCAATAATTGAAGTTCAAATAAGTTTACTAAAATGAGAGGCAATAGAATTGGCCCATCTGTTCCACAAAGGACAGGGAACACTCAGTTTTTTTATAGCATAGATACCGACACATTGCTTGATCTCATAGGCTGTATCACTGAGGTTGTTACAGTGATGAACGGTGAATTTCTGGGGATTACAAACCATGCTCAGATTCTCAGCTTGAGGTCAAAGATCTTGGGAATTCAGTCTCCTGAGAACTGAAGTATAAAATTGAAACTTCATAAATGGAAACTATATTACAAATTGGAATAAGAATTCATGCCCACAAATCCATTTCACACAGTATCATGCCTTTATCTTGTTTTTCACAACATACTGATATTAGACATGATGAAAAGTAAATTTCAGAATGAAAGGCTGCATTGTCCAGCTGTAATAATTCTATTAGGGTTGAAAGTTATTGCAAAACTGTGAAGATCTATTTATTAATTAAAAGCAAAGACTGGGAAACTATTCCTCACAACAATAGTCGTACCTACACATAATATCAGAGTAGTCATTATGAGATAGCTTGCAGAGCAACTTACTAAAATTGGACTGTCGATTAGATTGTAAAATTCACTTTCTTAGTGTAACTCAAGGGGAAAAAAAAAATAGAAAAATGCTTTAAACAGAAGGGTTGTTTTTGGTTTTATTGGCAGTTTTATTGTTGCATGTTTGCTTTTTTTGTCTTCTGTTTATTTGTGATGGTATTTTTCATAGCTGATCACTACTGCGAATAATATCTGCATAATTTGGAGAGGTGTTGGGGAGTAGGGGTGAATATATAGCTCTACATTAATAACTCCATCTTCTGTTTCTCTTGTGCATGGTCTTCAGGGGCTGTGTTTCACAGCCCGAAACAATTTATTCTACTTGCAATCCTCAATCTTTCAGAAAAATTTATTTTGAAAATGTGCAGTGAATATTCTTTTTTCAGAGATGTCCTAGGGAATATAAATTTGCTACAATATTTTTTGATTCCGGTTCCATTTCTAAGGTAGTTTATCCAGTTTTAGACTACCTGATGCAAATGTTCTCAAAATAACCTTAAGCGCTTGTATTTTTTTTTAAATTCTTTGATGCCTTAAAGAAAGAATAGGTCCAAAGATAGATGACAGAAGTTTAACAGAACTATGCAATGGTTTAAATTGCTGGAAATAAATGTGCAAACTGTACAATTATTGAACAATTAACTTTTTGGACTGCATTGTGATCTACCCTCAGGGTAAAATAGACCAAAACACCTGTTAAATAGTGTAAAATCTAATTTTACTTAATGGCCTTTATTTCCCTAATTTGCTTGGGAAAAGCTGCAATCAGGAAAAATATTTTATTCCCATTGTGGAATGAAGTGCCAATTTGTTCCAGTTCCCTTCAGTGCATATATTGCATTTAGACAAAGTGAAATTCATTTGCAGATGAACTGTATAACTCCAGGAAGTTGTTACAGGAACTCTGACACACAGAAAAAACTTTGGTGTGTGTGTGTTCCTGGAACTCTTGATTTTATTTATTGGGGTGGATTTTAATGATTCAGGCCAATAAAAGTCACATGGATTATATTAAAATTATAGAAAGTATTAGCTGGGGTTCTAAAATATCTGAAGTGAACAGAAAAGTGTCCTGCACACAAAAGGAGAGATGTAAAGAAGATTATTTCAATTTAGATGTAATTTAGTTCATAATATATTAGAAAACAACTTTTCAGTATACTCAGGCCCACCTACAGTGTTCACCTAAAAGTCTCATTAACAAGTTAATTGATCTTCCCTGATGAAATCTTAATGATCCCACCCACACAAATGTTGATGTCTATTTAACCTGAAGTAGCCTAGCAAGCACAAATGTTACATTTAAAGTAAGGTGATATTAGGAAAGTAAGAAAAATCAGGATCTGAATTACTTTACTGGGACATTTTTCTTTACTATTTATTTGGAAACTCTAGCAGAAAAGTGAAAAAGGGACTTATGTGTATTTAAAGAAAAGAAAATAAAGAAGTGGAGGCCAACAAAAAAGTAAGATGATTTTTTATGCTTCTTAAAGATATGTGCAAGAGAAATGCTTGTAAAGGATATACGTTTCATAAAAGCACTGATTCAGGGTGGCATACAAAAGATAAAAATAAAAAGAGGTTTGATATTTAAACTAGCTCTATACCTGGAACTTGCTGGATATGTGGATGTTTGGTAGCTACTTAATGGCAATGCAAAGGGCAACATGAAAATGAAGTCATAACACCTGTGCTCACAATGTATAATGCAGGGGTAAGACATAACTAACAAAAGTAAATTAATCACCTATAAACAACTCCCAAATCATTCATCTGTAATAACAATTAAATTTGGTTCAGGGTTTATATTTCCCCACCCAGCCACAAAGACCACTTGAAATTATTTTTCTCCTTTTTCCAAAACAATTATGTTCTGTATCAGTTGAATTACAGAATTGGAAATAAACACTTATGCTCCCTAATTATGACAATCATTTTCTAGAGAACAAAAGGTTCAGTTGCTTTTGTTTTAGTTTTATTTTATTTTTTATGTGGAATGTAACTTTGTTTATAACAATCAGCAATTAGTTCTGGCAATATCCCTGTGGCTCCCCAGCCAGCTGGAAGCAGAAACTATTAGATAGTTGGCATTTATTTTAGGGCAGCAGCTTCAGAGTACTGTACAAATAATCATTTTCATCAGCATTATTTAGGTTTTTAACAATTTTCTTCCCAGGTTTTTCTTAGGAAATCATTTTAATTCTATGGGACTCCATTCAGAATTGAATGAGACTTACTTGCCAATCAGAAGGCAATGTTTTTATTAAAGGTAACGTGTTTAGAATGGAGTTTCTGGATACTTCACAGAGTTTAATAATTATTTCCAATTAACTGCAGAAGAAAGAATTGGGAGAGGTTAGAGATCTGACAAATTTATATAAGACTGTGAATTATACCTTCCATTTGAAAATATATCTGAATACTAGTTTGTCTTTCAACCATAAGCTTTAACTGATATCAGCTTTTAAATATCAGATGACAGTTAAAAACTATGGAGTGCAAAGTAAAAAGGTTATGATCTAATCCACATCGCAAAAAATATTAAAGAGATGAAATTAAAAAAAAAAAAAAAAAAACCCACAACACTACTATATTTTAACTGGTGTCATTATTAGCAAGCCGATATCTTTTTGGTATCACAGCAGATTCTTGGGGAAGAACTGTAGATGAAAACAGTATGGTCTCTGGCACGGAAAATGTGATTGCTGGATATGAGGAACACCATAAGAACAAATCTGGCACTGATATGTGGACCAAGAGTTGTAATAACAGTCTACGAGAAGTATAATACAAGGTTACAGAGAATTGAGAAAAGTCTAGAAATCATGGAGAAGTGAATGAGAAATACATAATGGTAAAGAATTATTTGAATGCATAACAAGCAGTCAACATTATATATATTTATTTAGAAACAGTACTTTCAGGAAAAGGGAGTTAATACAGTAGCCACATTTTTCTAATGAACAGAGAAGGTATTGTTTGTGGGTGAAACTGGAAAGCAACTTCAGGGTGGAAGGTATGGGGAGTACTCACTGTGTACTTAAGTCACTTTTAGCTATGCACATGAAGTTATATTCGCAGAAAGAGCAAAGCTTGAATTGAACAGAATGCTGTAGATTCTTGAGGTATCAGCTTGCAATATAGCAGATAGAAGGAAAAAGGAAGAATAAAACATATTGAAAACTATCCAGCAGCAGAGGAGATGCATCTAAATCAACAGAAATAATCTGATCAATGTATTGGAAGCTGCAGTGGCTCTGGAGGTGTTCAAGAAACATTTGGATGTTGTGTTGAGGGACATGATTTAGAGAAAACTATTGGTGATTTGTGCATGGTTGGACTGAATGATCTTGTAGGTCTTTTTCCAACCTTGGTGATTCTATGATTCTATAAAGAGCACTACATTGTAATACTACTATTCTACTCTAGGTACCTGAATTCTTACCATTATGTTGCGATATTTCCCTTTGAGAATATACAATCTCTAGAAACTACCTGATCAGTTGGGAGCTGTAATGAATCTAAGTATGCTACATGACAACATAGACAACCCACCTAATGTACTCAGATTGCTACAATTATGTTGTGTTCTTTCCCTTTCTGATGGCAAAACACTGCTGTTCCACTGGCAGTTCACACTGATTACCTTGCACTTTTTGTCAAAAATCTGATTCATACACTGAAGACTGCTTTTTTAACATCCAGAGGGATCAAATTTTCGAAGTGCTTGGATAACATCAGAACTCAGTGTTCTTTTTAAAACACTGAGTTAATTTTAAAACTATATGAAGACCAGAATTGGGAGTTAGGCAGCTACATATATTTATCAATTTCTGGTCCTCATGGACATTCAGTGGTACTTAACTTCTATATGGAATTAAGATGCTAAGACATATAGATATCTTTAAAAGTTTGGCCCATATGCAGAATACATGGCTTACCAAAGCACTGTGTTCAGTTTTGGGCCCCTCAATACAAGAAAGACATTGAGGCATTGGAATGTGTACAGAGAAGGGCAACAAAACTGGTGAGGAGTCTGGAACACAAGTCTTATGAGTAATGCTTGAGGGAGTTGCAACTGTTTAGTCTGGAGAAGAGGAGGCTCAGCAGAGATCTCATTGCATTCTACAACTTCCTGAAGGGAGGTTGTGGTGAGGAAGGTTTTGGCTTCTTCTCCCAGGCAACAAAAAAGACCTGAGGAGATGGCCGTAAGTTGTGCTAGAGGAGATTTAGACTAGATATAAAGAAAAAAATTTTATCTCATACAGTGGTCAGGAGTTGGAATGGCCTGCCCAGGGAGATGGAGGAGTTGCCACCCCTCACAGTGCTCAAGAGGCATCTGGATGAGGAGCTACGAGGTATGGTTTAGTAGCTTGTCGTAGCAATGGGGATGGTAGGATGGTTGCACTAGATGATCTTGTAGGTCTTTTCCAACCTTGTGATTCTGTGATTCTTTAATATAACTTGTTGCAAGTCAATTATGATTCATCCACTGATAACTAAAGTGTTGTCTCAAAACCATCATTCTGCCATTTCTCATTAGACAGGCCCTCCACTGTAAAAAAAAAAAAAAAAAAAAGTATATTAACAATGCCAGAAACGTGAGGCCAATCAAAATTAGTAATAGAACAAAGGAACTAGACAAAAATTTAAGTTCTAGAAATCATTTAACTGTCCAGATGTTTTGTCACAGGTAATAGTCATTTGGATTTTGCAGAAATGGCCAAAAAAATTGTCTGGGAAAATATAGGAAGCACTTTTTAAACATCTGTTTCAAGACATGTCTAAAGCTGAGATCCATTGTTCTATTCTATTGCTGTTCTTCTGTATTTGCTTTTTGTTGTGGTTTTTTGAATTGTGTTTTCTGTTTATTTCCTTTTCTAAAATACAGATATGTTTCTTTAAAAAGCAGAAAACATTTTTTTCTCTTACCAAGTCTTTATTTTGTATTATACTTGCACTTGTTCTGTTGTTTTTTTTTTTCCTTTTCTCTTTCAGGGTATCTCTAAGATTTGTAGTTTTTAAAATCTTTCTGTTGTTACGTCTGCTTCCTTGACTCACATATACAGTTTATGATAGACAGAAAAACACAATTTTTGCGTAGTTCAAGTACAAAATCAATGAATATGTATAGTAAAAGGAAGTCATGATTTCTAATATCTTTTCTCCTCAACAAAAACTACTGCAAAGATGCGGATATTGCACAGCTCAGTACAAGTTAGAAATATGTATTTCACATTTACTTCAAACCTGATATTCAATAGAAAAGGGGACTAGATTTGTCCTATGTAGCAAGACATATTCTCTTGTCACTAGCGCAGTGTGATGTGAGTGGCATCCAAGAAGCACAAAAAAAAAAAAAAAATAAAAATAAAAAAAAAATCAAAAAATATACTGTTTTAAATACCCTTTCAAAAGTAAATAAGTAAGGTCTGAGATCTTTGATGAGTTGCAGGAAATATGGACATACATTCATTCTGCAGGATAAGTAGATTTGATAAGAGGACTCATCAATAATCACAGTGATAAAAGCCATATTTTCTTCTGTAGATGATACACATACATTTAAATTACAAGTTTATACACAGCTTTCTGAATTTCCATAGATGTTGAAAATAACTGAACAGTTAGAATAATGGTTGAATAGACCCTATGGGGTTTAGAAATGACTAGCACAATGTATCAAAAGCAAATAATTATCAATTATTTGTGTTTATTATAAAGTATAAATTTATTATATATTAATTATTTCTATTCATTATAAATTATTTGTTCATAACAACAATAGAGAAAGAAAGAAACTAAAAAAGGAAGCTTGGGATGACGTACATATTGGAAAAAAAATTCCTGGTTTTCTTTAACAATAGGAGAGAATGAATTTTACTTCTAGTAAAGTACTGAGTAAAAGCTGACAGGAATAAATTTGACATCTGGCAGCAAAAGCATCTGCTGAGACGTACTTAGGGTTTTATAAATATCTTGTAGTAAAACTTTTCTATCACAGACTAACATAATAAAACACAAAACTAGACTTCTGGCATTAAAGCTAATTACAAAGAGGATGAAGTCTGGGAAAAAGACAGATGAAATCAACTGCCTGGTGATAAACATTGTAAATATCTAAGGAATCTAAAAAGTACAAGTAAGTAATATAATATCAAAAGCTCACAATCAAATAATTTTCATAAAGAAAAGCCTGCGACATCTCTCAAGTTTGTATAAAATATCAATCCATGCTAGTCTGTAGTAACTACAGAGCATAGTATTATTTTAGCCTTTGATCTCATCTCATGGTGGACAGCTATATAGAAACACTTTGATTTAAATAGTGAATACTTTTCCCAAAAACAATTCAAAGGGCCATCTGGATGTTCTCTAATAGAGTAGAGTGGAGTGAGCACTATGAGAAACATACCGGAATGTGAAAGGACTTAAATTATTAAAGACTAAAGTCCACCTTCTGAAAGATAGTGAGGAAAATACTGCAATGTTTTCCTTTTCAAAATCTCCCCTGAATTGAACACCCTTGTTGCTACCCTGTTCTGAGAACAAATGCTAGCTTGTAACACACTCATTTTAAAAAGCTTTTCAGCTTCAGTGCAATCTTCCTTGCAGACCGAAGAAGATAAAGCTCTCCATTTATGTTCATAAGTCTCAGAGGTTCTCTTATACTTTGCTAATAATAATATTTACTGTGGGATGTTACAGATTCATTTCTCGTGATTCTTCTGAAAGGGAAAAATGCACCCCAGGCTTATGTCATTGTCCTAAGAATAGTTCAGAATTGTTATAAGGAAAGCATTAAACTGTGATTACAGCCTGTGCTAACTGATAACAAAAATAAATCTAAATTCAAGCCGAGAATGAACTCAACAATGCAACTCATTTTTGAAATAATTTCTAAATATGACGGTTGAAGTCTCAGTCTTAGTATGACTGACTGGGGAGTTTAATGTTAAAACAGAAGCCCGTTCCACAGCTACATCTTTCATACACAATGCTAAAACTTGAATAGACAGCTGGAAGAGAAGCAGACTTAAAGCTCTTTGGGTCAGCCACAGAGAAAAATGCATCCTGACTCAAATCATTAGCACTTAGAGATATATTAGTTTATTGTACAAAATACTTATATATTTAGTTAGTGTAGAAACTTTTATTGGAAGCACATGATCTCATGAGTACTTTCTTGGAAGGAATATAAGTAAACAAATAAGTTAAAATTCAGCATTTTAACTATTGCTCAGTCTATAGCAATAAGAAAGAAGCAAGTAACTAAATCCCCGCATACAAAGCATAGCCAAAGAAGGAATGTTAACCATTTGTCTTTGCCATTAATTTCCAAAGCTACTGCTGTTTCAGGAGATAATTTTAGAAAGTTGTTTAAGGAAACTGCACCAGTTTTTCTTCATTTCCTGATCTAAAGAGTTTTTTAGACAAAATATGCAAAACAAGATAGATCAAATCAGATCAAAATTGAGACCGTTTCTTATCAACTTCTTATTTTCTACTTGTAACATTAAACCTCTCTTCACCATATATTAATTCTCAATCTCTCTCTAACTAGTCCACATGGGCTTAGAAGTTCAGAAGTGTATGGGAGCTATTGAATCACGACCTGAATCTCTGATTGATCAGCTGAGGTAAGCAATGAGTCAGCTGTGGGAGCACAGGTGAAAGCAATTCACCTGTGTGACTGGAAGGTGTAGAGCCTGGCTTCACCTCTCCTAGACAACATTTAAGGATTGACTGCCACTGAGGAAGGATTTCTCTGGAGATTGCTCCTCTTGGAGTCTTTTTCTGCGAGCCCAGGATGTGGGTAAGCTTTTCCATTCATTTCTGATTATCCCTTTACAATGTAGTAATCTTCCTAGCTATACGCTCTCTAAACACAGCCTAACTTCTCTCTATGCTTGTTGATTATTCATCTATATACATGTTGATTATGCAAGAAGCAAGGAAGAACATACATTTTTAAAAACAGACTTGTAACAATCTTTAATCTGAGGAGAAAACCTTAGAAAAATGAGCACTCTAATGCTGACTCAGTATGAGAGGAACGTGAATGAGGGTTTTCCATTTAGGGCAGAATTTGTTAAAAAGCAGTAGACATTTCTCTAGCTACTGAGGTCAGGTCTCTTTTAGTTTGTTTATTCTCTTGTTTGTTTGATCTCCCTGATTATATTTATTATTGATTTGAAATATAATATTTTTAATGACAAATAAATCATTGCTATCCTAAAGTCAACAGCAGACAGAAATGAACAAGTACAATACAATGAATATATGAATAACAATTGGAGGCCTTATGTACATAGATTCTCTTACAAACTGAAGCTCAGGAAATGTGTGATATAATGTCAAATATTTCCAAGAATGGCTGAGCCATTTCAGCAGCAATTACCAAAATTATTTATTTCTAAGTACTGAATTAGTGAAAATGGTAGAACTGCCTCAAGTCTTGATTTAAAATTTCTGCGTTTGCATGAATATATGTTGACATGTTAATTTTTTTCAGCAGGTTGAGTCTCGGCATCTTAGTGAAATTTTAGACTGGAAATTGAAGCTAATTATACATGGTTTTGTTTTGTTTTATTCCTGTAGAACCCACATTTAATATACTTTATCAAAATTCCTTTTTATTGCCCCTTAAGATATAATATTTATGAATTAATGTGCTTTAAGATAAAACTAATAGGATTTAGCCTTAGGATTTTATATTCCATTGTTATTTTAATTCATTCTTACTGAATTTTTGAAGATCTGTCTTTTCACTGTGCCATTTGTTGCAATTGTATTACCATTAATCTTTGAAATTTAATTCATATTTTACTTGTCTTTCTGGGTAGGTAGTATTTGACTATTTTCCAGTATGTGTACACCTAAATAGTTTAAGTAGGTTTTCTCATCAATTTTCAGCTTTCATTATATTTCATGGTATCAACAGATTTAGAAGTTCTAATAGATTATTTCTGGTGCGATATGTCTTAAAAATGAGAAATTATTGATAACTTGAAGTCTGTTTGTATTTATCAGGGTATACAAAGATTTTTAGGCAGACTATTACAAATACATGGTTTTAAAATTTACCAACCAGATAAAAAAAAAAATGGATGTAAATAGTTACTGAATTATTTTTCACTGAATTTATCTTAAAAGTTTATGGATATGCTCCAAGTATTTGAAGAAATTTCTCTGGTAATATAATTTCACAATAAGCAATAAATTAAGTGTTGTCATAAACCAATCAGGACCACAACATGAATATGGAGGAAAAATGATTTGACTGAAATATTTCAAGTTTGTGTTTTTATGTAGAATACTTCCATTAGAGGATAACACTAAAGTATTTGGTAATGGACTTGTACACAAAGTCACCTTATCTTAGCCAAAGCTCAAAATGATTCTGAAAGCGGAGATTCGAATGACAAAACTCCTTCTCCTAATCACTATTGTACATAAAAAGCAAATAAATAAATGAGAAAAAAAAACACAACAACAAATAAACAGGGGCTGAAGGGAGTACTCTGGCCTCAGTCTGGCTGAAGTTATCCCAAAATAAACCAGAAAGTTAAAATGACACGCATGCAAGTGATATCCACACATTTAAGTCATAGATGTCACTTCGTAAATGTCAGTGATTCTTGGCCAGGCATAAATCCTTTTAAAAAGGTTATTGGAGGTCATTTTTCCTTCTCACCAGAACTTTTTTTTTTAGCATCACATCCACTCAGTGGACAAGGCAATTCAATCTCCTTAGGCTCAGCTGATGCTTTACAGCCCCTCGTTAGTAAGGAATCCTAATTGCCAATTCTATCCCATCTCTCCCAAATCCTAATGAAGTGTGTATGTATGAAGTCTCATGGGTGTAAGCTGTCTCTATATTCCAGTACCTCTTACGGTAAGTCACAGCTTTTGGGTGAAATTAACTCTAGTAGTATCAATCTTCATGCCAAACTCTTCTTCATTAGGAGCTAGAAAGTGTACCTTTTCCCTTCTTCAGACATACATGGTTTCATAATCTTATAATTGCATTTCTGAAAGTGTATGTTTTTATGTCCATTTGGAATAAGAATTTACCCCTTTTTCTATTGTTTCCGTACATCACTTTGAATACACAATCAATTGGGAAGAGTTTCCATTAATATAGAGATATTATTTGATTAAAAAGAATGTTTTAGGTTTTATGTTACTAAAATGAAGGGATTTTGGTGCATAACAGCTGAAGATATAATGAGCATTTTGGGGTACAAAGAAATATGTGACTGGAATTATTAGTGTGAGTTGTACAAAGCAAATATGTTAAATGAATAATTCTAAAACTGTTCCCACATAGGTCAAGAGTGATTCCACATTTGCAATTTCTGATATGAGTTTTGTATTTGATTTTGTGTTATGTTAGCTGGCATTAAGACAGTGGTTTCTTTGTACTCAAGTTGGATAAAAAGTTCAAAGATGTCTTTAATATGAGAACAGTGTCTCTGTGTAATGGAATAAGAAACAAGATTCTAAATAATTTCTGGTGTGCTTTGGTAATTTTTCCAGGAGTAGGAAAAAAAAGTGATATTTAATAACAAATTTTAAATTTTTTTTTTTTTTTTTTTTTCAGCTACTTTTTCGGAACATCAATTCACTTTTTTGTAGCATTTATATTGTGTTAAACTTTGATTATAAAAAGCTTTTTGAACTTGCAATGGATTTTATTGTTAAAAAAAAAAAAAAAAAAAAAAAAAGAATGATCCCATGGAACAAGTACAAGCATTCTTACACTTAGAGACATACGGATATAAAAGACTATATAAGATCTTGTTTCAACTAATATCATAGATTTCAAAGCAAGACTACTGTATCCTCCTTATTCCAATGGACTTTTAAGTAAATCAGTTCCCTGCCTGAGCTCTTACATGATTAAGAAAAAACAGAAGAATTCCAGTAGGAGAGGGTATGTGCCAAGCAAACTTGGTGTTGGGAAATCTAAATCAAGTCTATTAGTGGGAGAGCCTGTCTTCCTGGCTAGAAGGCTAGAAATGCCATGCTAAAAATATAATATTTTTGCTACAATGTTATAACTTGAAAGAGATAGAGTGTAAGCGTTCATTAGGACAAGGCTCTCAGAAATAGCCTGAGTTCTGGGTGGTCCTGTGTGGATCCAGGAATTGGACTTGATGCCTGTGGATGCCTTTTGGCTCGAGATATTCTATGCTTCTATGATTTTATGAAAACTCTATTTTTCCATCTTTGTGATAAGGTTTCATAGTAAGTATACTAAGCATGAAATTACACAAGCAAAGATAATTTACTTCATACAATTCCCAGGATTTTTTGCTTTTCAGATGCTACCTGTGTAACTGTAAATAGATATCTAACTTATAGTCTGAAAACTAGACATAAGTTGCTCTGAAAGTCTTTGCTTGTGAAGTATGCTCTAGTAACACTGAAATGGAGCAGTACTTTATTTCACTTTTTTGGACAGTACTGTGGCTTCTAGAAATGAAGTATCAATCTTTCAGAGCTGAAAAGCATAATTCAAACATTCTTTACTGTAACAGATGATCACAAAAACTGCTGTCTTTTATCAATAAACTAACACAAGGCAAAAGAATGATATCAGATGACAGAATATATTTTCCAATTCTTTTGATAGATGATAACAATTCTAATGAGCAAGCAGAGCACTCATGATAAACAGGGTTAAAAAAAATGGGCTGAGGACAACACAGATATACTCGTGTCATCGGTCTTGTTCTAAATT
This sequence comes from Lagopus leucura, assembly GCF_019238085.1. Taxonomy (NCBI): domain Eukaryota; kingdom Metazoa; phylum Chordata; class Aves; order Galliformes; family Phasianidae; genus Lagopus; species Lagopus leucura. The sequence continues at coordinate 21,660,946 of NW_024962264.1, forward strand.
TATCAGAATTAGGCAGACTGTTTGCCATACAAAACTGAAATTATCGTTCAATCTCATCTCTCCATTTATAGTTAAAGTACCAATGAAAATAACTCCTAAATGCAAGACTGTGAAGACCAATGATACAATAAGCAGAATAAATCATCTATTGATAAATCTCTCAGTCTACAGAAAGCCTCATTTGACTGTACATTGAAAACTGTATAATTTCTGTTTTTCCTTAAAAAGATGCTCATATGTTATGAATCTCTTTTGTTGGGTATCAAAATACAGTTTAAAAAAAAAAAAAAGAGAACAACAACAATATTATACAATGTTACATAAAAAAAAAGAGTTGATCAAATTAAATAACAATTCTGCCCCTACACACATATTCACTGTACTGTACTCAGTACAGACTCATACAAGATCACAAATACGCAATATACAGAACCTGCCGTAAGTAACTGTCTAACAATAGTTCTCTTAAAACATATATTTAGATAAAGAATACAAGGCCAAATTTTGTGCCCACTAATTTTTAAAGTGAAATATTTTTTCTACATTTTACTCATACTGGAGATTACTGGTTTTCTATAGAGTAAAGATTATTAAATGTAAAGAATAATGCAAAAATACATTCCATCTTGATAATTGGAAAGCAGTTCTTTAAGTTTAAAGTGAAAGGCTAAGACTTCCACCCTTCAGTGGCTCCATCACAACCAGTGCCTTTTCCCCCGAGCTTGGCAGTGCTTTTGTTACTGCTCTGTTATTCTGAGGCATGAAGACAGCAGCAGTTTATATTCAATATGAAGTTCACATCTGCAGAAAAATGTATAATGTGCCATCCAGGGGTGGGTGGTAATTAACATAACTGGATAGGGTTAATCTGTATGTAACAGGAAATTATTTTTTAATGGAGACTTAGAGGCTACAGTAGGCCTACCTGCCCGTACTGTTCTGGCTTTTCTTTCTTTTTTTTTACACTTCAATTTATTTTATTTGAAATTAGATTTCTGTGAAGGTATTGTTGTGGTAACTATTCTCTTTTAGCACTGGAGAGCTTTCTTCCACTCCCCAGTAAAGTGCATTCATTATATTCTTTTCACTTTAAAAGACCATATCCTTCAAGCAGAGCACACAGTAGTGAGCATGTATTCCATTGTCCTTCCTGGCTGTGAAGGCACACTGCTGAACACCAGGCCTACCTGCTGCCCTCCAGGATCCCCAGATCCTTCTCCACATAGCTCCTCTCCAGCAGGTCTGCCCTCAACCTGTGCTGTTACATGTAGTTATTCCTCAGGTGCAAGACTGTGCACTTGCTCCTGCTGAACTTCATTAGCTTCCGTTCTGCGCAACTCTGTAACCTGTTCAGGTCTTGCTGAATGGCATCTCAACCTTCTAGTATGTCAACCACTCCTCCCAGCTTTGTAACATTGTAGCTTGGTAATAATTACTTTGTTTCTTAAAAGTTCCATGGGAAGGACAACAGAGAAGCATTTTTGGGAATCCAACTCAAGCATGAGTCTTAAGGTAACTTGAATAAAACAAGTTAAGGTTTTTTTTTTCCGGAGTTATCAGTCAGAAGTTCCATCAGCATGGCCAGAATTCTTATGAAACTGACATCTAAAGCTGAATCAGACAATTCCTGAGGCTGCAATTTAATGTTGTAGTTGATATACTACTATCTCTTCTTCCGTAGATCTATCAAATCTCAGGTTTACGTTGAGTCAGTCTATTCAAGATGAGAAAATGATGATTTGATCACTACTCTCTTGATGAAATCAGCTTCACAAATGAAGTTTTGATTCACTGAACAAATAAAACAAACAGCCAAGCCGAATATTCCCATTTATTTCTCCAAGATGCTTTTAGGTATCATGTGTACTTTAGCTTCTTTTTTACCTTAAAGCAAAACTATATTTTCTTCTTTGATATGTGCATTGTTCTGCAAAAGCTACATCCACTCAGGCTGCACATTTTGCACTTTTATTTTCCAGGCTGTTTTCTTTATGGTCAGGTACAAATACTGTGGCAGATTATAAGCAAAAATCTTGTCGTTATTTAATTTAGTGCATGGCTATACAAGCATGACTAAGTAGGAGAATGCATCTTAGGTCTGATGTTTAACTGGTACTTTTTGATTTTAATACTTCAGGCAGAATACTGGCCCTAAAAGCCTCTCTCTCCCTATGCAAACTCTTTTTGGGTGGAGCTGTGCGATTCGGGTGGACTTGATGGCTTAAAACATATTCTTACTTATCCTGTCTTAAATAAAAAGTGATGTTTTAAGCGGTCAGTCTGAGTGAATTCTAACCTAAGCATAGATGGATGAGGAATTATTTGGTAACAGCTCATTAATATTGAACAGTATTTTCTTGTACCCAAGTTGGCACTCAGTTTCTTCCTACATGAATTTTTTTGTCTTTGTCAAGATACTTTTCTTGCATGCTCAAAATTAGTAGCCTGAGGATCACTACTGCACTAATATCCTTTATTTATATTGGAGATGTAAAGCTAACTTCAGTAAGACATTTCACGTTTGTTTTCATTTTATGTATGTATATAAATATTCTGATAATTTTTATAAATTTTAACTCATTAAACCATAAGAATAAAAAAGCTAACATTTTTCCCTAACAACAAAGTAAGGTCTTAACTATTTTTGTAGCTGCCAGATACGTCAGCTTCACTTAGGTACTCAGTCACTCACAAAAGCCATCTTTTTCTTTGAGTACTATGTGTCCTTGAACTCAGTATTTTAAATTATAATTTTCTTTCGAGGAATTCAGTTAGCAGGTTTGATTGCTGACAGAAGTTGGAAAATACGTTTTAAAAAAAAAATGAATCAGCTTAAATTAACAAAATTTAAGCAGAAAAATAATAATATATAAAGAGCAGTAAAGCAAGTTTACTATTCCGAGCTTCTCACTAAATGGACATCTTGTTTTTCAAATGATTATTGAAGAGCAGAAGTATCATCTTTATTAGAATAATATAAATCAATGCAGTAAAAAAATTAAACCTTAACAGTTTGCTCATTCAGATTATTTCCTCAAACTTAAACTTTTAAAAATCAGCATCTCCCAAGTCTAGATTAATGCCATTCACTGTAACTAGTAAATATTAAGAGTTTAATGCACATTCTTTAAAATATGCTGTGATATTTTTGCATTGTCCTATAGTGCCACACTGCATATACTTACATTTAATCTCCCATCTAGCCAGGAGCTCAAAATACCTTCAATTTAGGCTTGTTTTATTGCTGAAACACGCTGTTTTCCCATTCTTAGTAACAGTTACAAAGCTGTATGCCTTACTGTCTGTTTTCCCCTTCATACTTCTCTCCAGCAGTTACCCGATTTGTTGTCCTGTTAATATCCTTACTTTCTTTCCACCTTTTCACATACATATTTTTGTGTCCTCCATTGTTATTTTCCTGCTATGCCTGGGAAGTTTATTTATGGTGTTCAGATTTTAAAATGCAATAAGAGACTGCGCTAAAATAAGCCAAAGCAAAGCACAGTAATGAATAACACCATTACTAAAAACTTAGAATATTCTCAGTTGTAGAATACTTGTATTAGTCAGATTATTTGCATGTATTTCTGGGGACAGAATAAATGACTTGTGTGCCCCAGTAGCATCAGCACTGTGTATATGTACAAATAGGTGAATCAGCCTGTTATATGAGCTGCAGTTGTGAAGCTCAGGTTGTGGAGCTGCACTGCACATTGTAGTTCTTTCACTAAACAGCAAAAAATAAGAGATTGTGTGTTGAGCTTTTAGTATGCAATTTTCTTCTACCTCAAGCTCAGGCAATATAGCTTTCTTATATAGATCACAGCAATGGGTCCTATAATGTCAGTGAAGCAAAAAACATGCAGATGCCGTTAGAAGACAAGCAATCTATGCAGAGCCAATAAAGTAGCAATTAGATAACTTACATCTACATAAGCTATAATAGGGGAGAAGAGTTAATTAGAAAATCTTATGTCTTGACTGTTTTCTTAAGGAAATTGCCTTAACATATTCTTCTTTATCCCCCAGAATCCATCTTGCTGAACACATGCAGAGGAAAAAGAAAGCAAAACAACACAAGCAAAAAATAAAAATTAAAAAAAACCACCAACACAAGTAAAAAAAAACACAACTCCCTCAAAAAAACTCTTATATAGTTTTAAATTGTTAGAAACTTACCTGATGTCTAAGTATCATTAATAATAACTTAAAAAAAAAAAAAAAGAGAGAGAAAAAAAATAGGCTGAAACAGTGCTACTGTTCAAGAATTTTTTAAATAAATGGCTTACAGATGCTACTAAAGTGTTTAAATGCTTTATTTATGCACATTCTATTCTGATTTGATTCCCTCCTTGTATGTTTTCTGAGAAAGTATCTTACGTGTTTTTCTTTATAAAAAAAGAAAACATATTTAATTGAAAATAAGAATTAAAAAAATCTCTAAAATATCTCTACATGAGAAAAACATTTTGATAGGAATCTAAGCAAAAGAATGGAAGATTTGGTGGCTCTGGTGTCATTGCATTCTGGACTGAAGCACAAAATACCCTATGCAGTGCAACAGATTGGCTGTCAGTAGGCAGGAAGCCGTCACTGAAAAGAATACAGTGAACTCAGATGGAATGTCTGTCCAAAAATGTGGCAGTCCACATTCCTGGCTGCAGAGTGCCTGAGCCTACTGCTGGAGGGTGGCAGGAATACTGTGAATACAGTGAATGTTCTACTCAGTGGCAGAGCTTAAGGAGGAGGTGGAGAGGTTAAGGAGCATCAGGGAGTGGGTAGAAGATAGGCTAGTGGAGCAACTCCCTGCCATACCTTCAAGAAAGTCACTGGGGAGATGCACCATATGCTCCAAATAGCGATGGACCCCTCTGCCTTGTCTCTGTTGGACAGAGAGAGGGATCTAAGAGATGGGGAGGAACAGAAACGGTCTCTGTTTGGCATCACAGGCAAATCCTCTCCCTGCCTACCTCACCATTCCAATGTGCCCTTACACAGGAGGTTTGAAGCTCTGGAACTTGAGGGAAGTGAGTGCGGATGTGGTGGAAAGTCCATTCAGGACTTTGCCTGGAGTGAGGTGGTTGACTCCAGGCCTCTAGGCTGCCTTAACCAAGAAGGAAAGAAGGATGATTGTCATGGATGACTCCCTTCTGAGAGAAGTGGAGGGCCCAGTATGATGGCCAGACTCTATCTGTAGGGAAGTGTGCTGTCTCCCTTGTGCTCAGGTCAGGGGCATTATTAAAGAAACATCTTGATCTGGTTCATCACTCTCATTATTACCCTTTAATGATAGTTCAGGCTGTCAGTGATGAAGTCACTGAGAGAAGCCTCAGATGTCAGCAGATGTGATAGCAACCTTTCAGTATCTAAAGGGAGGCTGTAAGAAGCAAGGGGACAGACTCTTTAGCAGGGTCTGTTGTGACCCTGGGAAATGACAAGGGAAATGATTTCAAGGTAGAGGATGGAAAATATAGATTGGATATGTGGAAGAAGGTTCTATTTACAATAAGAGCAGTGCCGCAGTGGCAGATTGCCCAGAGAGGTGATGTTTGTCCTGTCTTTGGAGACAGCCAAGGTCAGGCTGGAGGAGCTTTGAGCACCTTGTGGAGCTCTGGATGTCCCTGTTCATTGCAGAAGAATAGGATCAGTTGACCCTTAAGGGTCCCTTCCAACTCAAACAATTCTATGATACTATGAATCAGACAATGCAGGAACACAATGATGTGTTCAAACAGATTTTTGTGTCTGGAAAACTTGAGGATTTATTAAATGTTCGGGTAATCATTGTTTTCAGGGTCGTCTTCTGTTCAGTTAATGCAGTGTACTCAAAGCTGATGCCTCCTCACAATATTTGCAATTTCATCTCCACAACTTCACTAACAGATCAAGTTGATTTATGCATTTACCTCTACAGTTCCCCAACTGTAAGTGTTGGAGATGTTGAAAAAAGGAGAACGGCTCTGTTTTTTACAAAGGTTTGTTAGATGTGTTTTAGTTCTCCAAACCAAAACAAATTATTTTTCAGATATAGTTCTAATGAAGTGAATACTGCTTCACTGAAATGAAGGGAAAATAATAATCTTCCAATTTACTATATATAATTTTTCTCTTGCGTATTATAACACAGAATTTGCTCAGATTCTTTTTTCTCTCTTAAAAAAAAAAAAAAATTCCCTTGTGTATTTTTCTATTTTTTTTTCTTTTCCCTGACATTAATATTTTTATTTGCCTTAGATTCTTCCCCAAGCCTTATAACCTGTTTCTATATCTGCCATTTTTCTGATTATTTCTCAGGACTGTTGGGTTCTCTTTATTACTGAACTCCTGAAAGACAAGAAGCAATGACAACACTGTACAAAAAATACTTAGAGTGGCAGTTTGTCTTCATGTACTTCATACAGCATTCTACTTCTCAGACAGGATTAAATCCACAAGCCAGTTCTGGTGTCAACATATGTTGCAATATTAACAAAGGAGATCTTGTCTATTTATATATAATTTATATTGCTAATAACATTGCTGATCTTTGCCTTTAGCTCTGTTCACTTCTTTGTGTTCTTTATTTGTGATTTGCTGAGTCTTCTTCATCTCTGCATTCTTGATTAATTTTAAGCAATTGTCCTCTCACAGATGTTTTCCCTCTGTCTAGTATCTTCCTAAAATCCATACAGCTATCATAATTAAAATGGAATCTGTGGGACAGGAGAGGGGAAGGGGTCTACATGTAACTTCAGAAAATAATAATGCAATTAAGAGTACATTAGATAACATGTGACTTGAGAATCATACGAGATAATCCTGCTTTTAGGAAGTCTGCCTATACTAATTCAAAAATCAAGGTTACATCATTCACTCACTATTATTATGTTGTTTTAGGTTTGTTTTTTTTTTTATTTGACTCACTGTTAAAATTTCTCCTAAACATTTTCATGATCATTTAAGGTAAAATTTATAACTAGTTTTTGTCAGTGTTAGTTTAAACGTAGACTGAATTTTGCATCCTAAATACACAGAAAACATCAGCAGTGATAATGTTTGATAGGGAAGAAAAAATTTCATACGTATTTGAACACCATCCTGTGTCATAAAAAACTCACTGAAAACACTTAATTCCATCTTGTTCAGGTTTAATCAACTTTTTTTTTTTCATACGGGCCTCTTCTGAACAACAGAAATTTGCTCTAAAAAGAATTAGACTTGATCATGAAGAGAAAACAAAACCACTTCTTCCCTTTCATTTGATTCAAGCAGCGAAGATGAAACCTCATCTGTATAATTATTCTAATGTATTCTTCTGTGTCAGGTTACACTGCTTCAGTGAAGAACGCAAGCCATATACTCTTCAGATGGATCACCTTTAAAATAAGTCAGATTCAACTGTATTCCCACAGAAGCCCAGGCCCTATTCCCCGCTGTTTCTTGCTGCCTTATTATTATTTGACAGCTTTTCTCCCTGAGGGAACTGTGAATATTTTGCCAACAGCCATCCCAACCATTGTGTCCAGACAAAAGAAACTGAGGTCCTTGCTGCATACGAAATGAATTAAAATCTTTTGGATTTCTCAGGAGATAGGAGAACCTAAAGGAGGGGTTGATGGAGGCTGGTTGTGGGGGAAAAAAAAGTTACCTTAAGCTTTTTGCTACACGTAGTAAGTCCTTCAGTGTCCTCGTTTTCCACTAAAAGATCAGTTTGGGGCACCTGTGGAAGAAAAGACAGGTTCTTTGCCTTTGTCCAGGTGCAGTGTAGGGCCTTTCTTTTCAAACACCTTTAGTATCTCTTAATGGAAACTTTCTCCTCAGGAACAAGGATTCATTTCATTCAAGTGTACCATACCAGTATTAATTCTGACTGCCACATTTTTATGTGGTTTTGCACTAGCCTTATAGCTTAAATTGCTTAACTGTTCTTTCATTAATTGGCAATTTTCTGTGGCCAGAATAATATACTTAAACACTGTGTTATGTTTGTACTGAGCCGAAACGCAGGAAATTTTATGGTGGTAGTGAAGCAAAATCAGCAGGTGTGATTACCCTGATAACTATGCTCCTGGGTACTTAGAAGCACATGGCTGCATCTGGTCTAGCTACCTCTCCAGGGGTGAGATTATTTCATGATAACCACATCACCCTAATGGCCTGTTTTTTTTAAGTAGTACACATGACCCTTATATAGAATCCTGCCCTTATTGAATAGGCTGAATTTCCATTCCCATGCAAGCTGTGTTCGTGTTTATGTTTTTGATATAATTATTTCTTTCTTTGTTTTTATTCATTAAAGATGTATATTTGATGTAAATGCAGAGTGCATTGACAGATAATTGCAGATAAAACAGATGGTTTGAACTAAAAACAACTGTTTATCTAGATTCTAGGTACAGAATAGATGATTTTGTGTGACACATCTGGTGGAACATGAACAAAGAATAATTATTATTACTTTGTCACTGCACTACTGCTGGAGAAGGTGTAAATAAATAAAAAAGAACAGGGATCAGGACATCTTTTTTCATCTCCTAATCATTGCCAACTTCTGTGAATTGGAATTAGTTTGAGGATTCTCTAAACTGTGACAGAGGAAAAACTCCAGAATTCAGGGAACCTAGGGCTGGGTTTAATGTCACTCTTGCAATTTCTGTCATCATCTGACTCATGGTATATATCTTCTGCTGTGGTAGGGCTCTGTTCCTATGCCTTCATGTCATATGTCACCTAATTAAATCTGCCTAATAGTGTGTAATTGTGAACACTGCATAAACGCTTCATGAATACAGAAATGAAGTAAGTCCTATAGCTGAAGGAAATATCTTTGTACTTCATATAATAGATTGTTTTGCCACTTCCCTTTAAAGGCTTATGTATTTTCCTGGCAGTTTAATTTGAACACAAAAGCTTAGAAAGAAATAAAATGACAGGAAAGTGAGTGCTACCAAGTAAAAAACAAAGGCTTTCTTTTTAATAGGACTCAAGACACGACTAATCTCATCTGGTTTAGCTGATAAGGGAAGGAATAAGATAGTGAAATGGATTCAAAAGAGAAATATTTCTTTATTAGGCACATCTGACTTCATTTGTTTAGGGTTTGTGGCTTTTTTTCATCGTGTTTTTTCTTTTCCCCATAAAAATAAAATGCTGAGATGATTACTTTTTGTGAGGTAATAATCATTGAATGAGTTAAATCTATATTTTATTTTTAAATTGAGGGGATGCCACAAGATACTTCTTAATTAATTTCATAATTCCTATGAGCAATTAAAAGGATTATTGTGAGAATGACTTTTGTAATTTAAATCAATTTTAGTACATCAAGTCATTTTACTCTCACATCATCTCTCCCTAGCAACAGTGGATCAGAGCATGACAGAGGAGTGAAATATGCCCACTGCATCCAGGCAAAGTAAGCACGAATTAGAATATTTGATTGCCTGTCTCACACCTCCTCTCAGACTGAGAAATACAGCTTTTGTCCTTCAAGATTTAAAAAAAAATATATAAATTATTTATATTTTTATTATATATATAATTTTTATAAATTATTTATATATAAAAATTTTTATAAATTATTTTGCAAATATATAGGGCATAAAAGAAAAATGTTTTATTTAAGAACATGGAATTTATATTTTCTGTTCCTTTTCTTATGAAATACTTGATGCAAAATATATTGGAGTGCAAAAGATGAGAAGAATGGAAGATTTATGACATAGATGGAAGTCATTCAGAAAGAAAACTATTACATTAGGATTATTTTTTTAACAGTAATCAATTAAAAAAATAATAAAAAAAAAGCTTGAGATTTTAAGTAATTTTACATCTAAACTTTGGTTCCACAAGTAAATTCAAGATGCAAACTGTAGCAGAACACAGTACTTTCTTCTGTCTTTTAACTCCAGGAATCCCGGCTCAGAAGTCCCTTGAGAGCTCAGTGAATAATTTAGTTCTCCCTCTAAAAGGGAAAAATGTCAAAATCCACAGGCTTTTCCTCTCAGAACATCTAAACAAAACTGTCCCCCTATGCAAGTACTTCTTAGGCAGCTGCTCAGGTTTCTGGCTAACAGAGTTCCATATTGCATACTATACATAGAAAGAAACACAATATTACACTCAGCTTTAACTTCACAAATTCCAAGTTACCTCTTTTTGTGTATGAACTTTATTTAATAAATAAACAGTTCTGTGGGAGACGGGGAAAGTATGAGCATTCATCTCTTATTTTCCTCTTGAATTTTATTAGTAAACTTTTATTATTCCTAACACAGAGTAAATTAGGGAGACATAATGGAACAAACAAAGACATTTAAATGAATTAATTCAGCTCTCTTAATCTGCAGTTGATTTATAAGACTCAGAATACAAACTGAAGTGTGCAAGCGAATTTTTTATTCCTAGTCTGTAAGACGAATTGGAATGGATTTCCATTGCTTGATGTAATAGTCTATCTATTTTACACATGCCATCTACAGGAGGAAATGTTAGCTGCTTTTCTGAATTGTGTTCTGTTCAGAAAAGCATGTGATGACGTGCAGAACTTTGAGCATGTGAGATGTCCTATAGAAGCTGAAGGGATACAATTTAAAAGGATTGTTCAAGTCCATAAATCAAAGCTGATGTTTAACTTCATGTCTACTTCTACTCAGATCATGTTGCTTAGCAGTGTGTTCATATGCAATCAACTTAAGTCTGAAAACATGCTTATAATGGAAAAGAATTTTACTGAAGAATGTAAAATTCCTTCATACTTTCCTTTGTCATCACCTAAGAAATGCAAACGACTCCATAGTTATAATATGGAAATCAGCCTCTGCTGTCAGTGAGATATTTAGTCACAAATCTCATAGTACAAAGAAAAGTTCCTGATGTCAGTTTTCCTCAAAATGTCATTCATCCTTCTTCACATGCAACATATGTGTACCTGTGGAAATTATCTTGCTTGTGACTGAAGAAACCTTTTAATGTAATAAATGTTCTAGACACTGATGGAATAGTTATATTTAGAATAAACCCAGAATATATCTAATTACTGCTTTCTCAATAAAACAAAATCAGCTCAAAAATTTTTTTGCAGTATTTTTTTTCAAACAAGCGGATTTTTTTTTTTTAATGAATTGAAATATGATTTTTCCAATGATCAGAAAGCACTAATAGTGGTGTATTTGTTATATGTCTTAATTGGAATTACCAAATCGTAAGACAGTGAAGAAATTATTACCTTTTTCTGTAAGTATAGAGCTGTTTCAGATCATGTAAAGTGCAGAGTAATTAGACAAGCAATAAGACGTGAGAAAATAAGTATGAAAAACACTATTAATAAGAAATGAACCTTAGTTACAAACATCAAGTAGCGAGTCATTAACACAGGTTCTGTTATGTATTTTATTTCATTAAATAAGCTGTTCTGTTTAAAGAAATATTTACAATGGGATTGCCCGTTCTTTAATTTCAGAAAAAAGTCTGCTTTATTAGTGGCAATAATACCAGTGATGACAAAAGACATTTTATAAATCCTATCTTACTTTAAGATTCTCTTATCTAAGTCTAGCTATACTTTACACTTTTTTTCTAAATAACTAATATTTATGTGTAAGTTTTATGTTTTCTTTCAGTTTCTGACTCATTTGACACACAGTGTGCATAGCAAATTTCAAAGTTAGAAATCCCTTGTTTAAGAGCTAACAAAAAAAACCCAACATGCTACTTCAAAGGCATGTTCCCATTCAATGAGGCATAACTTAAATACAAATATTTAAGAGAAAATAGTAATTAAGAAAAAGGTGAAGTTTGTAATACTTGAGTTATGACTGTAGGTGAATGTACAGAAAGACAGAGATGCTGCAGAAATGCTGACAAACAAAAGGAAGATAAGGATGTGTTTTCAAAGTCATAGATGGTATTATATTATACAATCAGGATGACTTTAGTACGTGTATGGCAACTGCTGAGTCACGGCCTGAACCTCTGATTGATCACCTGAGGTGAGCCATGAGTCAGCCAGAGGAGCACAGGTGAAGGCAATTCACCTGTGCTACCGGAAGGGGTGGAGCCTGGCTCCACCCCTCCTGGACCTATTTAAGAGCTGGCTACCAGAGGGGAAGGATCCCTTCTGGAGATCCTCCTCTTTGATATCTTCTAGTGAGCTCAACCCAAGGGTAAGCTCTTCTACTTATTCTCTTTTGTGATCCTTGTTTGCTTTTGCCTTACTCTTTTGATTATATTGCAATTATAACATCTTGGTTATACAGCTTTGCCTTACTCTTTTGATTATATTGCAATTATAACATCTTGGTTATACAGTACTCTTTGAAGGGAAAAAAACATAAATTGGAAAGTAAGTCTTACAAAAAAAAGAGGTCAAATTTTCAGTAATTTAATTTCCCTAGAAACTTCAGAATTCAATTAAAATAAAGCAATTATTCCATAATGTTCTAAAATATAATGATTAATTCAATGACATCCTGAAAGGGAAGTAAAGGCTGGACATTGTTTACTATGTTATATTCTGTCAAATGTAGACATTGTGTGTATAGCACAATGACATCACTGTACCTCTTGAGAATTACCCCAGCACTAGCAGCCCTTACAAATAGCAGCTCCTTCCTAATACATGTTTATTCCTTACATAATTGAGATGACAAACTTCTTGAAATGATAGGGTATAATTTTCTGGTACTCCTACTGCGCAGCAATGAAATTATGTATAGTATAGCAAGACCATTTAAGCTATCAAATAGAAAAAAGCCATTGCAGTGGAACTGTTAAGTCATGGCCTGAACCAGTGATTGAGCACCTGGTAGGAATGAAGGCAGGACCAATACAGGTGAGCTAAGATGCATGCAATGTACCTGAGTGACTGAAAGGGGTGGAGCTGGGATCCACCCCTTCCCAGACCTCATTTAAAGGTTGGTAGTGGAGGTAAGGCTATCTTCCTAGAGATCCCTGTCTACTAGAGGCATTCGGATGGTAAGCAGATTTTCTTTCTTTAGTTCTGTATCTACAGCTGCTGTACTGGGGCTTGTTTTCATTTGCTGCAGCCTGGGATTGTGCTGCTCTGTTATTGATGTACTTTCTATCACGTTGTAGTATTACAGCCATATATGTATAAAAAAGCATATATTAACTTGGTAATTCATTTCACAAGAATGGTTAAGCAACTTTTTTTATGTATGCTTTGAGTACTCAGTGGTCTTTACCCTCAAGAAAGCTGAGAAGAAATAATGCATTTATTCTCAATATAATGTGACTAAATAAATACCAAAATGAAATACATTTTTAGCAATCCTATTTTAACAAAAAATATATTAAAAGCTGAAAAGCTTTTATATGTAATGGATTGTTTGGATTTATTAGAACAAGCATTTTAGTTTTTATTAAAATTGATGAAACAAGAAAGAACCCATTGTAAAAAGAATTAGATTTATATATTTTTTTTCTTTTTTTTTTTTAAATAACTTCTACTACAACTACAAAGATTATCTACCTATCGAGTTAATGAAAGACTATTACCCCACTACACATAATGTAGTAGATCTGTAGTCTATTTGTGAGTCAAAACACATAACTAAAAGATCTCGTGAAGGAATAGAGCAAAACAAAAATGAGAAGTTAATTTCCAACCCAGAAAAATAAGAGAGAGGTATTTCCTCTTCTGTTTTGAGGAAAAAAGGCATATTAAAAGCCTTTAGAACCAGCTAATTTTTCTGACCTACTTCCCAGCCCTATATCAGTATTCCCAGATCAGTCTCCTTGCTGATGAAAGAAAGTAGCAGCTAAGAGCAACTCTTTCCTTCTGTCCTGTGGTACCTGCCTGAATCTGTGCAGCAAGTTTCTGGGTCAGCATACATCACAAAGACAAGCTAGAAAAGCACAATAGAGTAATAAGGGCCTACTTAACAGTTTCTTTCAAGGACTTTGAACAGGTTGTTTAGATGATTTTTATATGTTTAAACACCAAAAGCTTCTTTGCTTAAACACTGAGTCATTCAAACCACTTATTTCTGGAGAGGATAGATGAACTAAGCTTTGGTAAGCCAAAATAAACAGTAGAACTAAATTCAGGTCCCACATTCAATTTTTTACTCTCAAGACAATACCCTGAATGGTATCTTTACAGAACTGTTTTGGTTTTATAAATGTTAAGGTTTTTTTTTTTTTTTTTTTTTTTTTTTTTTTTTTTTAAGTAAATATTTTAGGTAATTTACAAAAGCCTTGCAAACGCTGGCAGTATTTTCAATGAAAACCCTTTGTATTTTAGTAAATATTCTGAGTATTGGAAACACAATCAGATGGCTTGGACATGGTACTTATGAAAACAGGAGGACAAAGTCGTCTTAGCAGGCAAAACCAAGAACAAAACTGTGCTTTAATTTTATACCTCAGGCAAACAAGGTTCTCTCTGGACAAATCATCTCTTACGTAGTTCTGGTTTTGAATTAGCCTTGCCTTTTTCTAACAATAAAATTGTCATAATTAATAGCTATTATCATTGTTTTCTTCTGGCTTGGAGTCCTGGCATAATATAGACCATTTAGGAGGTAAAAATTGGGCTAGTTATGTAAAGTCTGGCATAAGGGTCAGACACCAATAACTGGGCTGCAACTTCTGTAGAAAATATCTAGATTTAATTCGACCTTTTTTTTTTTTTATTTTTTTAGAATTGCAAAAGGAAATATAACCGTTTAGAAATGATATCTATACTTTTTAAATTCCACTACATTACAATTCTGAATTTGTTTACTACTGAATCCACTCGAATGAAGATACCAACACCGGTTTTCTTTATGATAAAAATGTACAAGTAAAACTGACTATTTTCTAAGTCAGTTAAATTGAACTCATGATATTTTCCATTATAAAACATATTTTTATGTGATACTTATCTCTCAAATGTCTACGGAAGTTTTTTCATTTGCTTCTAAAAAAGTGAAAAGAGGATCACTTCAGCATTCACACAAGACTTAAGACTATGTTTGTATAAAAAAGGATAAAAATTGCAATTATTCTTAAAGAGAAAATAAGAGCTAGATTCATAGCTAGCATTTTTCAAGTCATCGGTGTCTCCTTTTCTCAAATTCTGAAGCTACAGCTAGAATAAGATGATCACTAACTGACGTAGCAGTCTTGCATTCCCATAGGAAATTTCTTCATCGTTCTGAAGTATAATAGTAGCATCCTTCTCTTTATCTTATTTTCTGCTCTCTACAGGGGAAGGAAATATTTAATATCTTTTATTTTGTGCATGTTAATAGCCATGTAAAAGTCATCAGTCAGCATTTCTCAATGATGCTTTAGTGGTATTAAGAATGACTTCATTAGCTGTGGAGGTCTGTAGGGATTTTCTATTCCTCAGAATTTGAGAACCAGTTTGCTCGTTCTCATGCAAGATATTTTTAAGTTCTTTATAAGCCAGATTGGAAGCTTACAATTGTATCTTCTGGCCTTACATCGTATGAACCTGTGACTCTAAACACACTTTACAATCCCAACACACTTACAATCTTTTCTAGATTTTGCTTGCTTTTGACAGGAAAAAAATGCATTGAAAAACTGAAAAGAACTTACAAAAATACTTCCAATTCAGCCCATTGCTAGTCTATCTTGAAAGGACAATTTAGTATAGTCAAGTTTGAATTTAGCATATACCTATATAAAAGAAAGTCATTTAAAACTGCTTACTTTGATATAAAATATTTTGTGTATAGCAATGGTGTTGTTCTTTCTTTATTATAGCTTAAGATTTCATTTCAATAAGTTCTCTGAAACACCATTTTTGACCTTAATTACACCTACAATCCCTTGCAGAAGAGAAATTACTCTTCCCATTGCTAATGTGTAGAAGCCTTAGTTCTGATGGCTTAGTAAGAATAGACAAAAAATTTACGAGCAAAATAGGGAGCATTTGAATGTCTGAAACAAGAACATGAATGAAGGCTGCATGTGAAGAAAGAATGACTGAGTTCTGTAGGGTAAATTATTCCCTGAGATGGAGATGTATAATATCTTGTTCATGTTTTCAGTTCTTCATGATGAAGACAGTAGGTTGTAAAACATAATGAGTGATTTGTTAGTTCATACTGTGTTTAAAATGCAGAAAAATTGTCAAGAATAATCTTCATAAAATCCTACCCTTACTCACAGCTACTGCAGTCACTAATTACATCTTACAATAGTTGGAAACCATCATGCTGTACTGAAGATGTACTTCAATGTCCAGACAGATCATTCAAATCAAACTTCCTCCAGAATCTCTGAATCTCGGACTTAAGTTTTGTTAAACTTCAGAATGTACAATAAGCCTATTAACATATCTGTTCATTCTGGCATTAAATTCATTAAAGGCACTAATTTCTTCTTGACCTGCTCTCTATGGCATTGAACATATCCAAGTTAACACACTGTCTTGTTTCTGAACTGTAGGAGAGTAATCAACCCAAAGAATATGAGCAGAGAACAGAACATAATGAATACATGAAATAACACTTACAATTCACTCATGTAGACTTTGCATGGTTTTCAGAATGTCTCTGTTAATACAGGAATTACAAAATTTCTGTTTCGTAACGTGTGTGTTATGAGATAGCACATAGACCTATATTTTCTGCTTCCCTAAAATCTTCCTTAAGCAACTTTGTAAAGCAAATAGCTGAGTGCAAAATTCTGAATTCTGCTGTTAACAAGAGGAAGACAATGGGCAGGAATCATTCTTCTGCTTTGAACCATGACACTTCTGTGTAAAAATGTATGTTCCACAAAAGTGTTGCTGCAACTGATCCAAGCTACAGATCTTTTGCTGTATGCAATCACAAACTACTTCTAATTGTGTTGCTGGTGGTACTTGAAATATGATTTACATTCTTTTCTGGTATTAAATAAGGAAAAATGTATATCACTCAACCTAACGCAATTTTCTTGTTGATGCAAGTGTCCCACTTCAAATTAGGGTAAGCGTGAAATCTTTTTGGCTGTTCACTGTGATTTTTCAAATACATACTTACCTTTTGGAAAATTATAAGATACTTATAAAATGACATTAACAACAAAAATAATATTTCTTGCAAGCTCCTACTATATGGAATTCTTCAAGGATGAGAGCTATCTTAAAATGTTTTTTGACATAGTCAGGATTGTTGAATTTAATGAATTATTTGGAGAAAAGCCTTCTGGGAGAACGTCTTGCTAAGGGTTTGTTGTAAAATTAAAATAATACTGTTGCAAGTTCTTGACTTCTGAATCCATTAGCTAAAGGTTGTAGAACCCTGGGGGCAAAAACACTTAGTGCAAATTTGCCCCCAGAAATGAATGGTATTGTGTAATTCTACCGTAGTGTGTACAATAGTAACAAGTTGTGGTTATTTCATTATATCTGTCTGTCTCTAACTAGACTAAATTCACAGAAGTTAGTGTATACCTGTTCTTCTGTTTCAAGCTTTGGGTAGATATCACAAGCACTTTCTTGAAATTCCTTATGTAAGTGTAATAAAGTAGTGAAATAAAGGGGAAAAGAGACAAACACAACAGTTATTTAAAAGTGTATTGCCAGTATACTGTGATAAAACAATATTTAACTGTAAATTTTAGCGTGTGCTCCAATATTCTGTGTGAATGTGAAATTCAAATGAATTTATTTATTTCAAGTGTAACTTGTTTGTGATACTGTATTCACGCTTTCATGGTAGTTGTGTTTCAATAATATTGACCTTTATCAAGTCAGTTCAGGGAGCTGACGTGATAGGATTAAGCTGCTTGGAGCTCTTAAAATCTGTTACATATCCCACTAAAGGGCAGGTATATAGAAGAATTTCCTGAATGTCTCTCTCATGTCACTTTTCAGATATAAAGGCTTTAGCACTTATCTTGAAGTTTGCTACTTCCTTAGGCAGCTCCTTACTGCCCACTTTGGCCTATCTTTTCTCAAAATATTTTGAATCTATTTGTTCTTACAAAGTCACTTTTGTGTAAGAATGTGCAAAAAAAACCCAAGATTACATTGCAAATGTTCAGTTTATGTTCTCAGCTTTGAAGACATAAACCCCAACATAATCTTTCTTTCTCTGGACATTTCAGAACTTCTGGATTAGAGAAATCACCTTGTTTATTCACTGTAAGGTTGATTATTGTGAATTACTGACCTATCTTGATATGACATAGGTGTGCAGACACATTGCAGCAGTTCTGCTTTCCAAAAGGATTAATTCAGTAATGAAGACAGAAGTACCTTCTCCCACAAAATTCTACCATTATGAGACTCCTGGTGCTTCATAAGGATGTGAAATTCTGTAATCTTCATGAAGTAGACCACCAATCACCATCAGTAAGAATGAGTACCTCACAGTTTGTCTCGTGCTTCTTCATAGTCTTCATCTTCAAACTCAATTAAAATAGCTATATGCAGTAAAGTGATAGCATCAATAGAAAAAGAGCAATTGATGTCATCTACTTGGGCTTCTGCAATGCCTTTTATATCAGATCACATTCTTACCTCTAATTTGGAAATATGTGGATTTGAAAAGTAGACTGTTAAGAGGATAAGGAATTTGTTGGATGGCTGCACACAGAGGGTTGTGATCAATTCTGTCAGAGTAATCCTAGATACAAGTACGGACTGGGAGAAAAACATCATTGAGAGCAGCTCTGCAGAGAAGGACTCAGAGGTCCTGGTAGTTGAAAAAATTAACGTGAGTAGCAGTGTATGCTTGTAGCCCAGAAGGCCAACATTATCCCTCTCAGAAGAGGAGTGACCAGCACGGAGAAGAAGGTGATTGTCCCTCTCTGCTCTGCCCTACGTGAGGCTCTATTCAGAGCGTTGCATTCAGCTTTGGGGCCCACAGTGCAGGAAAACATAGAGCTACTGGAAAAGGTCCAGAAGAGGGCCATGAAAACAATCAGAAGGCTGAAGAATTTATCCTGTTGAAAAGAGGTTGATTTTTCTTGGAGAAAAGATGATTCCGGGGAGACCTCATTTTGGCCTTCTAGTACTTAAGCAGAAACTCACAAAAATAGAGGAGTTTTACATGAGATGTTAGAAGAAAAAATTTTATTCAGAAGGAGGTGAGCCAGTGGAATGTTTGCCCAGAGAAGTGGTGAAAGCCCCATTCCTGGATGCATTCAAAGCCAGATGGAAAGGGCCCTGGTCTAGTGTGGGGCAACTCCATCCATGGCAGGAGGGCTGGAGCTATATAATTTTTAAGGTCCTTTCAAAACTAAGCCATTCCTTATATTTGGGATTCAATGTTATTTTGATTTAAATGAGATTTTATCATTGATTTCCATCAAGAGGCAGGTGACAAAAATACTTTCATTATATGAGTAAAGTTAATCACTTGCCTTTTAATACGCTTCTTGCATTTGACTAAAATTTTATTTATTTTGGATGTTTCTTTTGTGATAATTGGATTTTTTTGATGTCTTAACAGCAATTTCAATTCTACTGTTAATAGCAGTTAGTTGCTTTTTAACATGTAATTCAATATTTACTTTATGCCTATGAGTATTTATGCTTTTATTTCCACTTTGAAAGCTGGAAGATTTTCCTATGGGAGCTGCAGTTCTACTCCATCTTTAGTGAGATTAAGACTGCATTACCTAATTGCATACAGCAGAGGTAAAAACTCTAATAAGAAAAATGAATGTCTTTACTATAGAGAAGCTTAAAAACTAAGAAATCAGTTCTTTCTTTCACATTTACGCTAAGCAGATCTGTCAAGGAAGCAAGAAAAAGCCTTGGACTTCCTAGGATACATCTTTCTATGAGGTCTGCTCTGAAAGTAATGCTTCCTATTTTATGGTGCTGGCCCTTTACGTTAGAGGCAGGTGATGGCAGTATAGCAGTAGAGGTAGATCTTCTGTGGAGTATGGCCTAAGCAAAACCTGCTGAAGAAGGGGAAGAAGTTGTGCACAACCAGAGAACAGGCTAGTGTTTAGGTCTGGTAGCTGCCCTCTCATTGATAATTAGAACTGCCCCTGATCATACATGCTGCATAAGATCATAGCTATGCCTCTGTCACTCCCAGCTCCTTATCTGTCCCTAACAATGTATGGCCAAGTGATCTTAATAAGAGCCTGAGCTACAATCAGAAATTGTCAGGGAAAAGTGCCACTTATGCCAAAAACATGGAGACCATGAAAACAGTGTGATTAATGTATAAACAATTCCTTGGGTTTTTGGGAATTGAAAATGAAGTCTTAAGGAAACAACAGAAAGTTGTCTGCTTTTCTGGGAAGTTAAGTGTTTTTCATACCCCTACTTCTATTTTAGTTTGCATATCTTACAACAATTCAGCCCCCCCTTACTGCTGCAAACCACATATAAAAGGGGTATAAAACCATTATTAGCTTTCAGAGCTTCCCTTAACTTCTCACCAATAGTCCTTTAAATTTTGTTGTAGCCTGGGAGAATGGCATCTGACACGGAGGTGTGAGTAACTGGATTCCCCCATGCAGAATAAAATGGCATCTGTTGGCATTCATTGATGTTTGCTGAACGTTTATGGAGACCAAACATTAGCTGTCAGCAAAGTGAGGTGGTGGATGGTGCACTTCAGCTGTGATGGCAGCAGCAAAGTTTAACCACTGCTGCTACAGATATACACACATGCTGCATACAGACCTTTGTTCATTGCTAGAAAAAAATGCAGAGCTAATGATGATGACTAATTTGAAAAATAGCTGAGAATTTGTTCTATCAAAAGGCTATAAGTAGTGTTATTACATCCTTTAACCTGTTGTAGTTTCCATGGAAGATAGAAGGCATCGCTTTTGGAGCAACCTACATACGTGGTAACTGAAGCCTTTGTGGAATATTTCAATTAGAAATCTGCAGATTAGTTGGAAGGAAAGCTATTTCCTGCATTGTGTCTACTCAATGAGAAGAGGATAAAAAAAAAATTCCCAAAGTAGAAGCTTTAAATGGACTTTTGAATGTAAGTGACCTGACCTGTACCTCAAACAGCTGTGAGGACTGTGAACACAGCAAATCAACTTAACTGTAATGCTCTGATTTCTATTACTAGTCTTGTAACTGTACTTTTTTTTCTCCTAGCGTTCTTATTGTCTTGTGCAAATGTCAGAAGAAACAATAACAAGATTCACTTACAGTCACACATATTTAGCAAAGAGTGGCAGCCATCTTTATTTTGAAAGGATACACTATTATAGCTCATTCAGATGAATCAGGAGTATGTAAAAGCATAGGGAATTAAATTGGTCTGCGATACTGGATTAAGACAAGATGGCTGATGAGGGCTGAGGAGAACAGGAAGTGATGAAATTGATATGATCTGCTTGAAAAAGGGGAGGAAGAGGCAAACTAAGTGTTGGGCATGACAAGTTTTAGACAAACTGTGTTGTTTCCTGTGTTTACTTCCCATGTTTCTTATCTTCTCTGCTTTTATAAGGTCTTTGGGATTAAGAAAAGTGTGTGCTTAGAGTGCTTCTAATACTTCTAAATGTTACTGAATTATCAAAATATACTTATTTAGTAATGTATTTTGTTTCATTTGCAATATATTTGCCAGAAGCAGAGGTCAATATATTTATAGCCAGTAATTGGGCAGGAGGTCAAAAACATTATCTAATGTAACTTTTTTTCATCTGTAATTAAATTTCATTTGCATGCCCTGCAGGAATAGTTACAAAATTAAGTTAAATAGCTCTGTATTTTAATGTTTATTAGTAGAAGGTCATGGTGACAACAGCCTCTTTTTGCAAGACAAACAATTTTATCCTAGAAACTGGTTTATATATGCTTTTTATCAGGTTCAATTCTTAGATGTCTGAACTTTTCATTTTTATCAAAACACTATAGAGTCAGTTGGTAAGAAATTTAGCTAACTACCTCCTTCTCTTCATGAGATTATACAATTCTTTATCACCATAAGCAGATACAATGACACACTGTAGGTCAGGAATGAGAAAACTTAATTGTAGTACTCTATCATACTCTTTTTGTTAGATGTGCAGATTAAGAAACCAGACTTCAATATTTTATCTGGTGCCTATCATTGTGACAAATTACTGCTGGAAAAAAAAAAATAAAAAATCAAGATGTACACAACATGAGGCAGATCTAGCTTCGTTACTCTTGTGCTTTTTTTTTTCTTTCTTTTTTTTTTTTTCCAAAGGAGAAGAGTAGGCTTTCCTAGCAATACTGTTTGCCTTCTACAACTAATAAAACTTCTCTTATTTATGTCAGAAATTGGAGTGGGACTCCATACAATGAGTCTCATGTGTCCATAGTGCCAGCACCTATAGGAAGTATGCTACTAGATTCCGGTAGCTGGACAGGGATACAAGAAGAGGGAATGGTTTTAAACTTGAGGAGTGATTTTGATCAGCTAGTAGGAGGAAATTCTTTATTCAGTGGGTGGCAATAAGATGAAACAGGCTGCCCATAGGAGCTGTGGATGACCCATCTCTGGAGTTGTTTACGGACAGGTTGTATGGGGTCCTGGGCAGCCTTAGCTGGTGGGTGGCTCCTTAAACCCCTAGAAAGGGGATTTAAATTGGATGGTCTTTAAGATCCCTTCCAAATGAAGCAATTCTATAGTTCTATGAGCCTGTGATTCTGCAAATGCATACTGGAGGATTTATAGGCTGTGTGCTTGCAGCCTCAAGCCTAGTGACTGACACTACACACCAGCCTCAGACACAAGTCAGATCCTTGTGCCCATGGTGCATCACATGGAGGTGTACCATACTCTCCTTCTCCTCAGCTAGATTTCAGAGCAAGATGGTGCTGTCCTTTCGTGTTTGTGTGAGAGCTCTGAATATCTGCCTGTGATCGTGGCCAGCCATGTGTGCATCATATACACATGCTTCATTTGCATGATGTCCAGTGGGAATACATCTCCAGACTTAGTATTGTCTGAACTCAGGGCACAGAGCTGCAGCTACCTCCTGTGTGCTATTGGACCTGGCTTGATATATTTGTCCTAAAAATAGGTATCTGAGAACCTTTATCACATCCAGAAGTGCCTGTTCTGTCTCTCAGAGGGTTGCTAATTTACACAAGTCCTTACTGAATTAAGCTATTAACAACACCACCATCAAGGAAAACTGTAAATTCCAGCTAGTCACACATGGAAGTTATTGAAACAGAGGTCAAAGTAAAGTCTTCTGCAATTTTATAATGCAGACGGCACTACTTAATTATATGGCAGCACATTAAATATAATAAATAGAACTTTGACCTCTCTAAACCCCTCTTTCTTCTTTGTGTAAAGTAAATTAACATAACACAACGTTCAATAATCAGGACTGTAAGGAAAAACAGGGATCGAGTAATTGTTTTCAAGAGCCAGTTACTGTTGATCAAACCCCTTACTAAGTGATTTTCTTATTCACATAGGATATGTATCTCAGAAAATGTGCTGTTTGATCTCTTACAGATAAATCCTGATGAGATTATTCAATTACTGCAGGACTCTATTATTTTCTATTATATAGTTATCTCTTCTCCAAATATATCTTGGATGTGTTTGCACAGCTTTCATTTTCTGTGCTGGCTGAGGAAAGTTGACACTCTTCTGCACTTCTACTGTTTTGTTCTTTGTTTTAATTGGAATGTTTCTTTTTTTTTCCTCACTGTTTTTCTGGCTGACATACTCCTTGCTCTTTTGTTATTTTTTTAATCTGGCAGATGTCTTTGTCATCATCAACCAATTAGTGGACAGCTGATGATGATATATAGCTGCTAAAGAGCACTCCCGATGTTGGAACTGCAAAATGCTTCCACAGCACTTACGGGATATTTCTTTGGACC
The DNA here is from genome assembly GCF_019238085.1 of Lagopus leucura. Classification (NCBI taxonomy): domain Eukaryota; kingdom Metazoa; phylum Chordata; class Aves; order Galliformes; family Phasianidae; genus Lagopus; species Lagopus leucura. The sequence continues at coordinate 21,684,695 of NW_024962264.1, forward strand.
TCGTATACACATACTATGTAGGATTAAAAGGATTTAAAGCCACTGAGTTCACATCTAATGGCTAAAAACATGCTTTGGGTATATCCAAAGCATTATACAGCTCCTTCACCTAAAATTACTGTTTTCTAATGTTTCTAGTATGATCTATTACAATATCTTAAAAAAAATTTTTAGGGATTTTTCTATCTATGAGCATTTATCTAAGACTTCTTCCTCCTACTGACAAATCAACCAGTCCCTTCATGGAGTTTCAAATCAATTTTGAACTTTTTGTCATTTTAATTAATGCAAAGGGCCTTCTGAAAACAGTGTTCCAATATGTTTCTTGAAGCAAATAAGTTCTGCAAGAGCCAGAACCAAAGCTAGCATGTTACTCCAAACAAAAGTAATAGATATGCACTTTCTGTGGCTTCATCTGTTTCCTCCACTTTCATTCTATGTGTTGAAGTACTTGTTGGACCATGCAGTAAATTGTGTGAGAATCTTTAAAACACATTTAAAGGCTTCTTTTTTTTTATATAATCAACTATTTAGTTTATTATACGTAGTTTTGTAGACTACAGCAAGCTGGATGTAGAGTGTTACTTAGCACCATAGAAACCATATTTAAGGATGATGTAATTACTTAATATACGAAGAACTGGTGTAAGGCTACAAATAAAAGAAAAATATACTTACTGCATGCCAAGTTTATTGAGGCTTTAGATGAATATGTATATTTATACAATTGCATCTGACAATTCACAATATCTGATTATGTGGCAGGATGCTCTGACAAAGGATTTGATTATATGGTAGGCCGAGCTGTGGCTAGTAAATAATAACCTTCTGCATTCATGTTTCTATTTATTATTGTAGAAAAATGGTGCAAATTAGTAATTGCCATAGACAAATCAATTATTGATGCAGGACAGCATGTATCATTTGAAAAAGGTGGTGAAGATAAGCTGTTTTGTTCCTCCTGCCTGAAGAAATTCTCTAAGTGGTGGCAAGTTGATTCTCATATATAAGCTACAAATGAGCCAAACTGAATAGCACAGAAAAAATTGCTGTATGTTTTATTTGAAAAATATTACACATTTATGTGATTGCTAGTATTTTAGTAAGTGTTATCTGAAGCAAGAATGAGCTTGGTGACTGATAAATTGCTTCAAGTGATTTAAATGACTTATCTGTCTGGGACAAGTTTGTTCTTGTGGGTACATGTATTCTATATCTACATTCTTGACTACCTGGATGTAGTTCAGCTTCTTTCAGAAGACATATTCCCTGTATTGCAAGACATCCTACCTTGCAGCTTGGTGCATTATTGTGGGCTGCTATAATACAGATGTGTTCCTTGATTCCTAGTATAACACTCGCATAAGTAAATTCTTTGAAGAAATTCATGTAAAAGAGGTTTGAGACTCAAATCTCATGCTGATAGTAGAGATCTCCAATCTCAAGAAACTTCAAAATCTATGATTGATTTTGGAAGTGGAAGTTGAGAATCAGTCACTAATCTTCTGTAGAACTTGTTCGAAGCTGCAAGGACTTCAGTACTCATTTCTGATAGAGAAACCATAGCAAATCTACTGTTACTGATTGCTGCTATTTGTTTCCCAGTCTTGTCTTAAGAAGTTTATTTTTTGAAGTATGTTGCAGTTTGACATGGCACATTGCTGGATGAGGGAGAAGACTAGAAAGAAATCAGAGATTGCAAGTTGAGAAAAAAACTATTTACTTAGACAGAAAAGGAAAAGGGGGGGAAAAAGAAAAGGTGGTGATAAATATATATATACTTACAGCACAATGCAGTTGCTCACCATCTGTCAGTTGATGCAGCCAGCTGCTGGCCAGCTGATACCCTCACTACTCCCACAACACTGTGTCAAATGACACTCAGTTCGTACCAAGCAGAGTCTTCACCTCAGCTAACTTCCCCCACCTTTATGACCTTCTACATGCTGTCACTTGGCCAGGAATTACCTCTGGCCTAATTCCTGTGCTGGTTAATTTACATTAGAATTCACACCACATGAAAGACAACAACAAATATAAATAAAATCAGACCTTCTAACTATTTTGTTAAACAGCAAACTCTAACAGTTTCTATAAGAATGACATAGTGGTTTTAGAACTCTGACGCTATCTGGATTTCTTGACCCTTTCTCCTCTGCTACTAGCCCAGGACATCACTTAATCTCAGGTCAGGGTGCACAGTTGCACATCATGATCCCACCTAGTGATGAGACTGGGGATGAACAGACATTAATGGCATCAACTTGCAAACTTCTGCTTTAGCATGCAATCCTCACAGAATGGTTGGGATATAGAATGCTAAACCTCTGGCAATAGTAAATGGAGCTAAATTCTCCAGCAACATAGAAAAGATATTGGACAAGTGGAAACTTCCTGCCACAGTGTCTTAGCATGTTTTGCTTTGTACTTCCAATACTTACCCATAAGAAAACAACTACTGTGCCCTATTAATACCTATTTGTAATTCTACAGCAAAGATTCCAGTCAGGTGTATCAATATGTATCAGTGTGTCAATAAAAGATTTTATTTTATTTTTTTCTCAAGATAATTTCTCTTCGGTTTTATTTTTTCTTGTGGGGGATCCCCCACACCCTGACCGTAGACAATTTTGCTTTATGTATATTTATACAACAATGAATCAGCCAGATAGGCATTTAATTTGACAACAATTTTAAAGGAAAAAATGTGTTTAAAATGTGTTAAAGTATTGAAATCTGAATTTCATAGAGAAACAAAAACTTTGAGCAAAGCTAGCATGGATTTTAACTATAGATGTTTACTCTTTTATACTGAATAATGATAGGCATAAAATTTCCTGAAGATCTGCTGTACCATACCACTTATCATTCTGAAAATATAAAATTAAACATTGATTGGAGATACTGTGTTCTGGGATGTTAATAACAAAGAAGAAAAATGCAGAACTACTAGCAACAATGTTGATCATGACCCAACTGTGAAGTACTGCAATTGTGCCTATTAAAATGAGAATTTTTTTTCAAAATGTATTGCAGAATAAGAGTCAGAGGTATCTTGATACTGAAAAATAAATTGTTGAATTGTCCAAGGTAAAAGTTGGCTCTGATGTATGCAGGCTACTCTCTCAAAAGTAAAAACATCCAAAAATATATATTTAAAACAAATGGGGAATGAAGAAGTGTTTCAGATGTGTCAACGGTTTACGGGCTGGTTTGGTCCGGTTCTGTGACGAGCGGGGCGGAGGGATCTGCAGATCCGCGCCTCCGGAAAAAAAGGAAACAAGAGACCCCAAAATAATTAAAACAGCGGCACCGATCTGAGGAGAAACAAATTTACTAAGTATATTATCGGAATGCAAGATAACACACTATAATACAATATAATCAGAATTGAAGCTAATAAATCAAATATAATGAGAGAGAGAATGTCCGAAAGGTGGATAGGCCTCACCACAACGCTGAGGTGAGATGTGCAGTCCAGTTGAGCAGCAGGGAGACAGGAACAGTGTCCACAACGAAGGGCAGGCGAGAAAGAACAATCAGGCGACCTTGCCAGGAGTTAAACCTCCTCTCCCTGACCGCAAGGTCCCCTGGGGAATGTAGTTCTTCTTCTCTTCAGGGCAGGTACCCAGGACTTGAGCATTGACAGTTAAAGTCCCAGTGCCCCACATGATGTTATGATGTGGAATACCGAAAGCCAAAAATCACAAAACCATGACAAGATGATACTAGATGAAGTGCAGCTTTCATTAAGGTTTCAGACACAAAGGAAGGATGTTGATACAGAATAATGCATTCAAAGTTTCTAATATGTGTAAGTATCTTTAAGGATATAAGTTTTGATTTTATGTTTAGTAATTTTCAGTCCAAAAGTCCAGGTAATGACTGAGAAATAACTGACAAAAATTCCCGCAATAGTTGATATATTTGGTTGATATATTTACATTTTCAAATTAATAGAATCAGTTTAGCAGTCCTAATAGATCCATCAACAGCTTTCTAAGTTTACCTGGTTGTCTATTCTCTAACTAACAAATTCAATTACATAAGAAATATTTCCAGGCATATTACAGTGGTTTTAGCAGCCTGGTGTGCAGCACTATCAAATTTTAAGTTTACATTTGGAAAGGCACCATACATAGAATAGTTGTTTCAGTTGTTTTTTAAAATGTAATAATTTGTGTTGTATTTCCATTTACACACTGAATACAAAATTACATCTTTGTAAGATAATAATATAGAATGATTTATGACCAAAAAACCCATTATTTTCACTGATTTATTTAAGAATGCATGAGCATACTCTCAACCAAGACAAGAGGAGTGCCTCAGCTTGGTCATATATAACATAGGAAGATCTATAGTTCTTGTGGGTCAGAGAAACAAAAACAAATTAAAGCGGATTCAAACTATGTCCTTATAAACTCTGCAAGGATTTCAGTGAATGACATCAGTTATTTTAGATAGAACATGCATCAACATGCACAAGAGAGAGGGTACTGCTGAACACGCATCTCCTGCTGTCAACATTTTTGAAGTAGATATAGCATGAAAGGAGAGTCTGAAATATACCACAGAAGAATTTCTACAACTGTAGTGCTTTTTTTTTTTCTTGAAATGTAACCAGTCAAGAAATCATTTATTAGAGTCAAAAAGAAAACAAAACAAAACATCAAAAAGACACAAAAACAACTTTTTTTTTTTTTATTACAGCCTCAGTGATTTCTCCATTGGCTCTCTGCCTATTCCTCTGTTCCCATACTCTATTCTGGAGTTTATTCAGCATCACACAGGAAAGGTACAACAGAAGATTTTCCCAACGGTTTCTTGGTACAACTGGGAATTAGTTTATTTGTTTAAAAAAAAAAAAAAAATGCATAGACTAAGACCTGCCCTGAATAGGTATATTCTATTCTCTTCAAAACCAAATCCTTCAAATAGAGGAAGCCTTTTAATATTCCTCCCTAGACACTAGTTTCAAGAAGTAATAAACTACTATAAACTCTATGGAAGCCTGAGGATTTGAAAGAGAGTAGACAGTACAATATTTCAGAAAAAAAAAAAGAAAAAGTGGTAATTAGTTTAAAGAGGAAGAAAATAGTTTCAAAATTCAGAAAAGATAATGTTACTGTCAGGAAAGCAAAACAATTGTGGAGATAGAAAAATTAAGTAAGATAAGATGACGCACGAAAAGATGAAACAAATCAAGCAAGGGAAACATCAATTTAATTATCAGCTTGGTTAACTGGCCAGGAAATTAGAAGTAGAAAAACAAATAAGCATTCAGTAAGAAGATGAAAACTGAAAAGAATAACTTAACATACAGAAAACAGCAACAATGGCTGATTATAAGTGTCCTGACAATTCCATGGGGCCATATGATATTTAAACCATTCCACATAGTGAATTAAGCATTCTTCCAATGAGTTGAGATCTTTGCTTTCATTCTTCTTTACATCCAATGTCAGTGAAATATTTTGTTCCTCAGATTGTTGCTTTGTAGAATTGAACATAGTTGAAAATCTGCATAAGAAAGTACTCTTTCCCATTTTGTAATGCAATAGTGTATGCTTACAAGAAAACTCATACAAGAAAAAATTGATATAGTAGAATCACAGACTGTGTCAAGTTGGAGACCTGTAAGGATTGTTAAGTCCAATTCCTGGCTCTGTACAGGACTTACCAAAAATTAAATTGTGTCTAAGAGCATTGCACGCTACAGAATAACACTAGACACAGGTAAAATGCACATGCGTACTACAGCATTCTGACCTGTTATTTTGTTTAAATCAAATATAGATGATTGGAAGTATTTTTATTTGTGTGTAAATGTGTGAAGCGCTGAAGTTTTTATGACATCTCTCAATATTCATTAACAGGAATGGAAGAAATTTTTTGTCCCTTCCACATTTTTTTTTAAATGTTCTGTCATACAAATACTTAGATGATTTCTAATTCCAAAAAAAAACATTTTTAGAAATAATTTACATTAATATTTTTGAAATAGAGATGAATAAAATAGACAGTGAGTATGAAGTTACCTCCTTAACACAGTTTCCTGACTGCTTTCAGAAGTGTTTCCCTCTTTTCTTAAACTCTTGCTAAAACTCTATTCTTTAGCTAGATATCAATGATATTTTTCATATTTACTAGAAATTATATAATAATTCAATTTGAAACCAACAGTAAATAACTTTAAAATTTGTATTCCCCTACTATGATCATTCCACTTGTTGTACAAGTTCTTCATTGATACAGATATTTCTATTCAGACCTTCCACTTCCAAAAATGATTTAAAAACCAATTTTGAATGATAACATTGAAAACTGAGTTTAAAGTATTTTTCCTTCTCTTTGCTTCTTTTAAGAGTCTCTTAGCCCTTTGTATGTGACTTCTTCTGGAACAATTTTAAATCAGAAACATATGCTCTGAAGAGGTCAGAATGTTTCATCTTACTTCCCCTAAATAGGTAATTCCATTTGTCAAGAACAAACTGAGTTTATATAGTCACACATTGTAAGAGTATATGGACACGTGAGAAAAATTTTTACTAAACATGCTGAAACTTTGACATGGTTTGTTGTTTTTTTGTTTTCCATTTTTTTCCCCTTGTACTATCTACATAGTCTGTTTCTTTAGAGATGTAATAACAATGATAATACTGAGTCCAAAACTTAAAAACAAAAACACCACTATTCTTTAACAAAATTAAGTTAGAGAGTTAAGACTTTCTAGAATCAGAGAACAGGCTATAAAATCCATGCATGTTACTGCTTTTTGAAGTCCTGTGGGTTTATGCATGTTTAAAAAAAGGCTGGTTCCAATCTGAAAACTTATTTTCATGCTTACATATCCTAGTAGCAGATGTTGGGGAAGCAATTGAAGAGAATGCTTTTCATTTTTAGTTTAATGAATTTCAGAACAGAGCAAGCAACACATGGACTTCTAATGATAATGTTTGCCTACAGTTAACAGCACACTTGGTATGTCTTGGTGTTAACTGGGCAGTATATATGTAATTTGTAACTTATGTTTTACCAAATGAAAAAAAATCCAACCAGGTATTCTTGCAAATGAGTAAAGAGTGTAAGGGATTAGGGAGCAAACAATCTTGCAATACAGCCCCATAATGAGCCATCTTACTGAGTTAAAAACAAATTAATTTAGTGAGCTTAGCTTCTCCCTCATATTCACAGCAAAAAAAAAAAAAAAAAAAAAAGGATTTTTTAAAAACTTTGGGAACTATTATTTGAGCAACAAATAAAAAGCACACAGGGGTTTCAGGTATATATTTAGCCGTAATCATCTTTGTACTCAACTTAGTAGAAAAATTCTCCAATTTACATCCCAATTATTCCCATGTATATGTACAAACATGTAAATAAATTAATAAGAAAAAAATTAATGATAAAAAATAGGACCCAAACTTTTGAAACATTTACTAGATTTAAAGCTAAAAACAAGTTGGAGAAAAAAGTATAATTCCTTCATAAGTGTACAAATATTTCCTCTTAATCTTATTTTAGTGGGACCTACATAACCAGAAGGATCCCAGGAAATGTTCTGATACACCTTACATCCTGACAGAGAATGGATAAATTGAGAACTTCTATCATACTTCCTTAAGAAAAGAGGTAAAAAAAAAAAAAAAAAAAAAAAAGTGTCACAAATATCAAACAGCAAGAAATGAGGATGATAAAACATTCCACTTCAAATTAACCTAGTATTCTGTCTTTTGATGTGAGATCTGGTCTGTGGCCTAAAACAAATTTCAATGTGCTCTTACAGAAAGTAGTGACCAATCTTTACTAACTCAGTTAATGGTTAAAGGATGCAGCTATCTCAACCAAACAAATCTTTGGTCATTTTTATGTTTTATTTATTTGCATTTCAAGGGTGTTAAAACTATAATTTTAAGTAGAATAACTCATCACATATGCTCATCATATAGCAAAATCCCTCCATTTGAAGTGATGTGTCAGTACATTATTTGTTTTTTTCTCTAAACATACATTCTTAATTTTAAATTCTATCCAAATCATTCCTTTCCAGAAAAATATTCAAATATTCAAAATATTCATTATGTTTACTTCAACAAAATATTGTTCTCACTATTCTGGTTACTATCTAAGAAACTACTTTCACCAAAACAATCCCAAAAGATGGTTTTGAAGACAGTCTCTGATTTACTATGCACTGATTCCCTTAAAAGCTGACTCTGAGATGCTTATGTCTTTGTAATTATTCCAGGATTGGAAATAAACTGCATTCATGCATTTCTTTGTCCATGTACTCCACTAGTACCTCACACAAGTTCTTTATATACTAGAGACTGATATGATTACATCGATTATGACAAATTATAGCTTGATGACTATACACAGTCATTTTCATAAGTCAATCAATCAACTTTATTGCATTTGGAGGGCTAGAAGCTCAGTTCAGGCTGATCTCCACTTGCACGAGTACTCTTTAAGGTTTTTTTTATATAGCTCTGATCTTTCCTTCTGTAAGTAAAGCTATTTTCATTCTAAAAAGGCCAGGTAGGAAGGATAAGAGCTTCTTACTGGTGCTGTTGGCAAAATATCTACTTGGGAAAACCAAAGGAAGACTAAATCTCGTTTGGAATTTTCTCCTAAGTAATACTTCACTTTATTTCCTCACATATTTCTCATAATTTTTGGTCTGCTTATGAGAAGAAAATTCTGTAGAGCATACTATTTAAATCAGCAGATCATACAATTTGATATGGAGAAGCCGTTCCACATCTTAAAAGTCATTATTAGTGAAAATTTAGTGTTCTGTTTACCAGTGATAACTTAAGACCTTCATCACTAGACTTCTTGTTTTCTTGTCTGCATTTGCAGGAACTATCAGATGTGACTAGTTGTCATTCCCCTACACTCCATTTAAGTAAATGAAGTACCTGAAGTGTGATCATCAAAAAGATTCCTTCTTTCCTTTAAGTCAAAAATCATTATATATTGCTTTTTGACCGTGTTGTTTAGTAAAATACAGAGTTAAGACTCAGGGGGAAAAAAAAATAATAATCAAGCCAACCATTTTAATCAGGAATTCCTGATAATCTCATTCTGTAAGGATGGTTCTAACTCACAGTTTTTAGAGAGGATATAAATAAGTACCAGAGTAACCATTCTCAGGGTTTTGTTTCAAGAACTTCCTTGTTCCTATAGTCCCTAAATAATTTTCTGTTTGTGTCTATGAGAATACTAGAGAGTTGATTAAAAAAAAAATGTGTTAAAAGTTCTGAGATATGAACTTTTATACTTTTGGAACCAAACTGGGTGAAGAGTATAAGTAAAATAAATTTCATTTCATAAATTAGTCCAAGATTAAATTAATTTGAAGATTTAACAATCCAAAACACTATACTTCTATTTTTAAAATAGGAGGGGCTTCTACATAGCGTTTTTAAAAATATGAACATGAGTTTAGCATCTGCCATGAAATTAAATGCTCCTTTAGTTGTTGGAGGATGTTAATATTACACATAATCATATTTGAAAAAGTCTCCTGCCTTGATACAAATGTAAAGGAAGAATCCATACCAAGAGCTAATTTTTTCTCTCCAAGATGTAAGAAATGAATGCTTTGCTTTGTCTGCTGTTTTTTGTTTTTAGTTTTTTTTTTTTTTTTTTAGAAAAAAAAAAAACTTACAAGAAGAGAACCATCATATGCATCATTAACCACAATGTATGAATGTGAAATACTTAGCTTATGCAGCTAGTCAAAATTGCTGCCCTATATTATAGCTGTTGCTATCTGTTCCTTATTACTTTTGCAATAGGTTCAGGCCACAGTGAATTTCAGCCTTGGTCTCATAAATACAGGCCACAGCACTGCATTGTTAAAAAGATGAGCAAAAGCAAACACAGCATTAGATTTCACAGTTAGTCTTTTTCCTCTATTTCATTATTGAAAGTCTGTAAACAAGTCTCAAGTGTTAAAATTGGGAGTTAAAGAGTAATCTTGAACATTTACTGAGATACGGTTCATTGGAACAAAACATTTAAGACATAGTATTTAATGCATTGGGCATTTACAATGCATTACTGTCATTTACATTTTTTTTTTTTAGAAGACAGAAGTTTTGATGACTTGACAAGCTTGATGTGTGAGAGAGTAAAATAGGCACACTGCTTTAAATCAGTGTGAATTTATCTGTCTTTTATACTCTTTTGTCAATATTTCTTGAACTCCTATCTGTTCTTACAAGCTACCAGAAAAAATTCCACAAATCCTATGTGGAGAAAAGTCACAGTATATTCTCTTTAAATATCAAAAATATTTTGTGATTGTAGCCTTCTAAATATTCTTTTCTTTCTTACTTTTCAGGTCATGATGGCACTTCTGCTTAACATTTTATATTTTGATATAGCTTTATTTTGGCATTTAGCACAGCTCAAGAATTGTGCACTTGTCAAAACAATAAAAATCTGCAGCATATATAATTTTTTTTTTTAAAAGAAATGTCTAAGTATTCTTAACAACAACAGGAAAGAAAGTGACAATGAGGCATAAAATAAAAGTATGTTTTTTTCCTATAGGTATCCAGTAGAAGTCATCTTAATTTAATAAGGTAATAAAAATTAAATGACAATATTTTACCTGAAATGAGGAAGTATATGTCCTAATAGCTGATGGGCCAAAGCAGTAATAATTTTTATCACAAAAGACACTTAAGCAGCACAATCCCAGATAAATGCATCAGAATCTTTTACTGTGAGTTACAGACTAAGCTTTTTTAGGTAGATTATTGTAGTGAGAGCAGATGGTCTCAGTTTATGCCTTTTGTTCTGCACAATTATTGATGTGGATGCTAATATGAGACAATAAGTGGGCTATTTTTTGTCTATAATTGACATTAAATGGGCAATATTGAGGAAGCATTATGACTAGCTGACAGATTCAAATCCATGTAGTTCTTACTAAAAATCACACAAGTTCAGAATGTTGTAGCCAAATTACCACCATAATTATCCCCCACAGGAGAGAAAAAAAAAAAGAAAAAAAAAAATCAGCAGGGAGAAAAATCCTTTAAGGGTATTTACAGTCTGCAAAGTACTAAAGTAAGATTTCAAATAGGTAGATGTGGCATTCAGGCATCCTTTTGTCCTCATGTACCCATGCTTGCATATGCATTCTGATGTGGACATGCTGTCTTTTCCACATAGCTATTGTGGCTCTTATGGGGGAAAAAAAAAAAAAAAAAAAGAAGAAAACAACTAAGAATAACCCTAAATTTAATCTGGTATTTGAAAGTTTTTATATCAGACTGAAATCTATATGACTTTCTAGCTCAGAATTCCCAAGAAAGTCATTAAGCACAGTTATACATTTGACAGATGTCTTAAATTTCTCACTATCATTAATGTACAGTACTCAATAGACACAACAAGATTTAGGACATTTATAGTATGTTAACTATTTGAACTAGATAAAACCTGAATTCAGCAGTGTGTGAAGGAGAGAAAAATAGGAAAAACATCAGGACGTGACAGTAGATTTACTGAAATCTATCAGTGGAGGTTTAATTCCAGGTTTTTTTTTTTATTATTACTATTATAGTTAATGAAGACTGGTTATTCTGCTGATGAAAGTCATATTGTTCTGTACCATAAGGCAGATGAGCTATAGAAGTTTTTAAAAATAAATAAACAATCATCAATAATAATGATGATTTATTTTTCCTTCTTTAGGAAGCAGCCAGAACATTTCAAGTTGAAAAAGTCAGTGTGCTCTGTGAGATGAAAGTCAGTGCAGTTCAAGTAGCAGCATCACGATGAAGAACATTTGGACTCCACAATAACAAAGTTATACACTTCAAAAAATTGCTAAGCTAATAATGTTTTAACATGATTTTGAGATAAGACCTGCATGTTAAAATGCAAGACTTTCCTACCCTGATTCTGAAAAGATAATCTGCATTTGGAAATATGTATCAGAACTGATGTTCTGGTGCTACTAGAAAAAAATGGTGCTGCAATCGTGAAAAACGTCACACAACAGACTTAGACTCTGTTAAGGTGGACATTTATCTTGTTTACTTTAGATAAGAGGTTACAAAGTACAATTTCAGGGTGTTTTTGAAAGAAGTTTCCATAAAAACCTGAGCTTAACTATTCAGTTACTATACAGGAATTTCTAATTTCAAATACCTTATGCAGTCAGCACTGTACTGTAAAACATACTTGTGTTAGGTACCATGCAAACATCACAAAAGAACTTCAGCTTCTGATATTCATACATTCCAGCAGCTGGACATGTTTACTTTGTATTCTTACGATAGCTGTATGTTTTACTAGTTCTAGTTTTTCTATTAAATTACAACTTAAAGATAAAACATATTTGCATTTAAAATCATAAGCTACAATCTATTTCTGTTTTATCCCAGCATAAACAAGCAGAGCCTGCTTAAGTTCAGCCTGCTTAAGTTCAGATTTCAATATGCATGTGTGTGATAGCTTATTTCTCAAACAATATGCAATTTAGAAAGATTGACAGTGGGTCTTGGTAAATGGATAGTATAATATTTATATTTTCATTGGATGACAACTAAAATTGGTATTGGGTTTACACAGCAAGATTTTGTTATTGAGAGAACTACAGAGGTGAACTGGGAGCAGAGCCCAGCATTGCCCATGACAGAGCAGAGTGGCTCCCGCTGCTCCCAGGGACCCTCTGCTGCCAGACCTGAGCAGTGTGCAAAGCTGGGTGCCTGCTGGGAGAGCAGACCAAAGGAAGGGAAAAGCGCTATGCTACAGTAGCTGGGAGAGAAGAGCAAATAATGGGAGAGAAGCAGCCCTGAGAGCACCCAGGTCAGCACAGGAGGAGGGCAGGAGGTACTGGGTGCAGAGCAGCAGTCCCTGCAGCCCAGAAGAGGCCTACAGTGGAGCAGTAGGTCTGGAGCAGCATGCTCCTGGAGGATGGAGTACTCAGAGTGACCATGAAGGAAGAGCAGAGATGAAGCATTAAGGACAGACAATAGGTAGACAAGGGTGGATGGTGTTTGCATTGCTTTTAGTTTCCCCTGTTCTAGTCTGTTAGATATCCTTCTCTCAACTTCCGAGCCCTTTTCCATTCCGTTTTCTCCTCTTCAAGGTGGGAATAAGAGAATGGTTGTGGTGGGGTTTAGCTGTTTGTCAAGGTGAAACTACCATATATAGACATAACTTGATAGTGTTTATTGATTGTAATGAGACATTACTTATTGAGTCCTAAAGAATTCAACTAAAATTGAAATGAAACTGCTTTGTTCTGCTTTATTCAGTTTCTTAAAGACACAGTTAGGTTAAAATTTCCTATCAAGGGAAATGCAACCTGGTTTTTCATTGGATATGCAGTGATTTACCCTGTCCATATCCTGCAGTATGATTCCATTAACTCTTGCAGGAAAGCAATTAGTGGGGGAAAGAGTGAACATAATGCCTTGCCAGCCATTGCTGAATTAATTAGGGACTTGTATGCTTGTACTTTTAATTGAATCTTTATTATTTTATTCAATTAAAAATCTCATAATTTTCATATCCCAGATATTTTTTTAACTTGACTGACTTTTTTTTTTTTTTTTTGAGAGTGGGTTTTGTGCATTTGAAGATAAATTATTACCCTGCAACCATGATCTAATTTATTTAGAAACTGAATCTCAACTATAGGTAAGTGATACAAACCTGCTCTGGTATTTCATATGCATGTGTTTCCTCCTCACTTCACTGCAAACTGCACATTATTCAGGGACAGAATGACAGAAGGCTTAACATTTCTCACTTATGATTAACATTAAAATGCTAAGCAAGCCTTTATATATGTAATGACAGTTATGTTCTTCCTTAAGTTTTAGAGACATCTTTCATGTTTATTGAAATCAGTACAAAGAGAACATGTTTTCAGTATTTATACTTTATCATGAAGAGATTACTCTGTAGTTACTTGTATAGGATGATACATAAGCTGACATCCCAGAACAGTTTAAATAAATTTTTATTCCCTTCAAATCAAAGGGAAGATCTTGCTCTGATTTAGTTTGTACTAAGAGAAAGAAACAGATTTCAGACTGGAGTTTAAGAAGTATTCTGAGATTTTTGGAAAAAGTGTACTACACATACAGTAAAATTGTCAGCATTTTCTAGTAACATTTTCATATAGGATAGCTGTCAATCTCTTCTGGATGACCTACACACTCTCTCTATGGAGGAAATAAATTGTTATAGAGAGAAGGACTGAGTACACAAAATTATTCAATCAGCTAAACAGTGTTATCAGTTATGCACTTACTGGATCAACTCCAGGGAATCATCAGTAAGACAATTAAGCATCTTTTACATGAGGAGAGACAGAGTTGAGACTGTTCAGTGCAAAAAAGAGAAAGCTCAGAAGAATGTCTATGAATACATGACAGAGTCAAGGAAGCCAAATTCTTCTCATTAGACACCACCAACAGGACAAATAGAAGCGCTTTGAATTCCACTTGAAGAAAGCACTTTTTCCTCTGAAAAATGTAGCTTAAAAAGGTCTTGAAAACTCCATCTATGAAGAATCCAAAATCTAACTGAACAGGGTCCTGTGCAAACTGCCCTAGCTAATACTGCTTGCACATGGAAGTTGGACTAAGAGGTCCTTTCCAGTCTTAACCACTCTGTGATCCTGTGACAAGTTCTACACAGTACTATGCAGTTAACACTTCCATTTGGTCTAACACTGTAAGACTTAGCAGTAGGGCATCTTTTACTACTTCAGAAGCAAATTCAGCTCTTCATGGCTTGGAAGTGTTTTTGCAACATCAGAATCAGCAATTCAGGTAAACATGTTCAAAAACACTTGAGCACAGAATTATACTTTTCCATAAGTAGAAGGCAAAAAGCTTTTCTGATAAAAAAATGTATGATGAAAAAATTTAAAAAATTCTCAGTAACTATGTGGGAAACCTTAAAAAGATTATTTCAGTTCTCTTATGCTCCTTTACCCTGCAACAGTATTCAGAGGTCTTTAGAGGCACCTGGTTTGGATTTCAACCTGAGGAGTACTTTTCTCTTACTTTGATGGCTCCAAACATTTAGTTTACAGTCACATGAAAAAAAAAAAAAAAAAAAAAAAAAAAAAAAAAAAATCTATGCTAATGAAATAAACATACAACTACCCTTATTAGTACTATCTGTTGTCTTTTGGATACGGAGTCCAATAGCATTCCTGTCAATTTTTACATAAAGATCTGAAGCTACTCTATATTGAATACTAAATTACAAAGAATCTGGCTAAAGGAGTCATCTAAGCTGGACTGCTTCTCAGCATGCTCTGGCTACATCTTGACTCTAGAATTCCATGAGAAACAGGCACACATCCTTGCTCTGTTCCTCTCACAGTCACAGAAAGAAACTTACAGTTACCAAAATTACCAAGACCACATCTCACCTTAAAAGAAAAAAAAAAAAAAAAAAAGAAAAAAAGTCTTTCATCTTCATACCTCCATTTCCAGAGGGAAATAAAATATTTCTGGAGAAATGCTATGAGGTCATATATAAGGCAGTCATACAATCTTCACACAACCTCACTGACACAGCAGACATTATACAATGGTCTTTTACAAGTAGTAGTATACAGGACTAGACATCCACTCTAATTTCCAGTAGAAGAAAATCCGGACTTGCACATTTGCAGGGAGCAAGGTGCCACCCTCCCAGATGAAGGAAAGAGGGAGAAGGAGTCTAGGATTCACCACAGGCTGCACCTGTCTAAGTCACAGTATATCTGAGGCCGCCTAATTTCCTTTTCTTCAGTCTTCAAAGTCTGCTTACTACTCTGAGATCAAGAGTTACCTAACAAACAAAGACCATTATTACAGCTTGATTTCTAGCTGCTTAAGAAGGAGAACCTTGTTTTCCCTTGCTTTGGAAAAATAAGATTGCAGAATTAGTTTCAAACTACACACCTCACACCTTATTTTGCATCTTAGCTGATGCAAATGAAGAAATACAATAAGTACCTTTCTTATTCTGTTTAACAGTTCAATTACAAGGACTGTACGAAAGAAAATGCCAATGAACTATTGTTAGAATGTTTTTTCCTTACATACCTCACACTCCATGAGACTTCAATACCTCTAACATAATGCACTTAGTCTGAAATGAGTTATTTCAAAATACAGACATAAAATACATTTGTAGAGTTTACTTGTGAGGGGAACTCTTGAGTCCAAGAAGCGCTGGAATATCTTCAAAGCAGGATATAGATACTACGTATTCCTAATACTTCACTATGTGACAATTCCATGTATTTCACTGTAGTATCTGGAGACTGACAAGAATAAAAGAAAACCACAGCCCCAGAGAAATAACACTTCTAGCTTATGAAGGCTTTCTAACCAAACATCAAGCAGCACTAGAGACGGATCAAAGCATGTGAATAAAATCTATTGGCTTTGTGGCTGTATTTTAGCATCCTGACACCGTATTCAGTTAGCATTCACTATACCATTCAGACAAAAGTATATCTACTTCAGAGTTCCTGTCTCCCTTTTCTTCCTATTATAGTTGATAAAATATTTTGTATTATATTGCAAATTCTAGGCAAGACAAAAAAAAATAATAAAAGGCTTGTACACATCTAAATAGACTTCTGACCTTAGGTATCCTACTTTCTTTTGATTTTATTTATTAACATTAACCTCTAGGGAGCAGTATGACAAGTTCACAGAAGGAGAAACTGAAATTCCTGTGGGGATGCACACATAGGATACAACAACTGTAATTCCTTCCAGAGTGTAATGTATATATTTTACAGCATCGCTCAGTCTAATGCCTGCGTGAAGGAAGAGGAGAGCAGCTTCAGCATAGCCTGCCTTTGCTCCTTTCCCCTAGAAATGCAATATCCCTGCTATTTTTTTTTTTTAATCCTCTTTGTTTGCAGTGCTATACACACTGCAGTTGTGTACTGAATCTTGGAATACCTAAGCAAGGATTAATAAAGCAGTACAGTTAAGGGTAAGCCTTTCAGACTATACTGTAAAGGCATTCAGTACAAAAGTGTTGTCACTCAGTTCTTAGTAGAAATGCAGTCAGAAAAAAATTGAAGTCTTCTAGTATGTAAGAATGACTTCAAAGGGGGGAAAAAACAACATTAGAAGTTCTAGGCAATTCACAAAAGTTTCAGGACACCAAAAGGAAATGGCAGAGAGAGGTCCTATTATACTTTGTTTTCTTCTTTACAACTTTAAAAGCTGAAATGCTGTTTTTTGGGACTGAAAAAAAAAAATTAAATTCACTTTTACCCTAGGAATCTCTGGCAGCAGCTTCTTGAGATGAGCAAGACTGCCTAGTAGCCGCCATCACAGAAGGATAGGACTCTGGTCCTCACACTGACATTTTCTTTAACCCTTTTAAACCCTTCTAGCAATTGCCAAATCCTTTAATAAGTCTTCACAACACCATTACCCAGGGGAAAAAAACAGAAGAGGATAATTATCTGAAATGATCTCATGAGTTAATTATATTGTGAGGTGACCAACAGGCACAGGGGTATACAAGGAAATGTGCAAAGACAACTAGTGAGACTGTCCTCTTCTAACAACCACTAACTTCAGCTGCTCTGGAAGTCATAGCATGTTGTCTAATCAGATTGGATAGAAGAGAGCAAGATGAAGTTGGGAGTTGGTGGAGCACTTGCAGATTTATCTCTACTGTCTATACAAAAGGATCTGAAATCCCCCATCACTAAAGTCAAGTGATTAAACAATAAAAAGTAAATCTTACTACTAATGTAATGTTTTTATTAATTATAACTACTTCCTAAACTAGAATGCGTGCATGATTAATATAAATAGGATATTATTAGGATGAAAATCACGATTTTCAGATTTTAAAAACAAACACTGTGACTTTGTTGGATTTTTTTTCCTTATTACTTTACCCATTAGCCCTATGTTGCACACATTTTCCCTACACGTACAGTGCTAACAGCAAAGACTATACGTTGAAAAATACAATGAATATAGCTCCAGTGCTAGTAAGAGATTGTAAGCAAATCTTAATGGGCTGTAGTACATTTCTGCCTCTATTCCCATTCAGCATTCAACATTCAGCATTTCACTAACGTGTTTTCTCACTAAGACAAAGTTAAAAATGCTCCTGGCCTTCATGATTTGAAGGATTAAGTTCCTATTTTGACCAGAGTTGATTGTGTTTCCAACTCTCCCTCCCTGAGGAAAAAAGTTTTATCTTCTTTTTATTTACCGCATAAAATAAGCATACTTTTTAAACATTAACAGTAAACTTTTATTTCATTTTCTTATATATTTAGAAGTGATATGACTCTTTTGCTTATGTTGCCTGTCAAATGAAAATGTTTTGAAAGCACATATGTATTAATTTAGATACTGTGGCACATTAATGGTATTTTCTGGTTAAATCCAATCTATTACTCTAACTTCATTTGGACTCCTAGCTATCCAATGTAGCCCTACCATACAGCACAGGAAAAAAAAGTAGCAAATCAAAGAATGAAGGCATTTATCAACACTATAAAAATACGGGCTGTCAAACCTTACGTATTAGTGCTTTACAATGTTATTTTTTCCTTCTCTATTGCTTATCTGCCTAATTTTATTAGCATAAATTAAATGAAATTTTGAATTAACATATGTATAATCAATGAATATTAAGACACTATAATTACAAGATAAACAAGAGAGTTAGGCAAAGCAGATTATGACAACAAAAAGAGAATAGATAGAAAGCTTACCCATATCCTGGGCTCACTTACAAAACTAAACTCCTGCTCAATCTCTCCACTTCTTTTAATTCAGTGGCATGCAAACAGACACTGCTTCTTAAAATATAAGTTTCATTTTTCTTTTCCCTTTCATTTTTTTCCTTTCTTGGCAATGTCTCTTTGTCCAATCTACTCAGCTTTACACTTCAAATACTGCTAATTGACACCTATGTTTTGATACACTGTCCCTCATGAAAACAAGTAATATAACAAATTACTTCATTTCAGTTAACCTTCGCCCTAAAGAAATTCCCCCCCAGTGCATATACACTAGTAAGTATCTGAAGCACAATTTTTTTTTTAAACCATATCCTTTCCAACAACAGCCTGAATATGAGATTTTGTAAAGTCATCCAGAACATTCTCCATTGTTTCTGCAAAGAGAATTCAAATATAAATAAGATCAACTGAAACTGCTGGAAGTAGTTTTGTAAGTAACTGCTGACCTTACAGGGATGACAGCAGAAAGACCTAAAGAAAGCAAGCTGAAACCTTTCTCTCTGAATTCATTTTCCAAGATAAATATATTTTGATACAATCAAAGAAAGAGTACAAATAATACTCTATCTTGGAACTGAAGTTTGGTAACAGAAAGGGAAGACAAATGGGACCACAACTGAAGAATGAGAGTCAAAGTGAAACTGAGTTGGTCCTGGCTGATCAGACATTCTAAGGGATGGATAAGACCTATTTCGTTGTCAGGCTGTAATACGTTCTATAGTAATATGATAACACATATCTCTAAGAGTTTATCCCACACTGCTCTTAGTAGTTCATATACTCAGGCCTCCTTACTCCTGTTTTGTTTGTTTGTTTGTTTGTTTGTTTGTTTTGTAGATGTGTATTTGCAGCAGTTTCTGGAACAATAGTTCTTTGAAAAGTGTGTTTCCATCTCTCTTCAAGTGCTTTTGAAAATACAGATGGAGATAATTCTATTTCAATTCATTTCAATTGTATTTTTGTTTTCATATAATACAGAGAATTTGTCTTCAAATTAGATTCTATGGAATACTGACAGTTCTAAGATAACCTTCGAGTGATCACTGTAGCTACTGCTTTAAGGATGATCATTTATTCTACTTTTTGCATATTTACTAATTAAAAAATCTGCACCTAAGCAGAGCAACACAATGCTTCACAGTAAAATAGGTGATGTTAAGTCTGCCACCCTTTTGAGAAGGACAAAATTCAGACACAGAGAAAGAGAAGTCATAGAAGTTTCAGAAAGTGAATGTAATAGAAGTGGGCTGAGCTTTAATAATGTTCTCATTATTGTCACTGGAAAAGGTAGAAGATTGCTGGACAAGAGTCTATCATTCTCATTAGCCAAAATGGTCTCAGCATTCTGACCTTAGAACATGAGTTTGTTCTTATTCAAAAATATTTTTCTTCTTCACATGCAATTAAATAAAATGAAACAAGTAAGAAGAGACAAATGCTGGTCAAACAACTCAAACTCCCGGCTTACTCTAGGAGAATACCTGCACAACTGTAGCTAGAACCTCTTGAGTAAAGATGGGGAGCAGTAAAGCTATGTGCTGACATTTCCGACATATGTAAGAGAAATTGGGTTCATATCTAGAAAGCAAACAAAAACGCAACCTACAGAAAACTAACATTCCCCCCCCCCCCCCAAAAAAAAAAAAATGGACAGGAAAAGACATTTTTTCCTGCTGTCTTAAGAATATGAGATTCAGAATGTACAACAACAGTTCCTGAAGACTCTGCTCTATGTCCTTCATTAGGAGAGTAATCAGATGAAGCAAGTTATTGTTGTCCTTCTATTGTCTTGTCCATGTGGGAGACATGCACTCAGATGACTTAGAATGTAATGCCTCCTATTTATTTCCATAGAAACTACAGCAAAGAGCACAGTACTATTTGACAGAGCAAATTCTGAGCTAAAAAACTTTTTCAACATAATCAACACCATTAGCTATGCATTTTCAACAGCAGTGAATGAGAGCCTGTAAGTCATACTCCCCCCAAAAATCTATACCAGCAGAGGTGATGCATTGTCACCACTTCTGATTCACATCACCCACCATCTCACTGCACTTACACCCACTGTTTGGCCTCCATATATGTTCAGCAAGCATCAGTGAATGTCAACAGGTGCAGTTTTCTTCCACGCATTAATAAATTTATCTTTGCTATTTATCTTTCTCTTCTTTGAGAGACACCATTTTGTCAGACTGTCCCTCTGCTGCCATCTGTTGCTCAGCGACAAGATTCAGCAGAATGTTGGTGGGAAGATTCATTGTCTACTGCACTGCACCAACATCTCAACATCTACCTCTGACATCGTGGTCAAAAATAAGAGGCATTACTTTAGAAGCAGTCCTAATAGAAACCAGAGATCAGTAAAACATGCTCATTGGTTATATCCTTCAGCACAGGTGAGGTAGGAAATATCCAGGCCCAGCCACAGAACTTGGTATCATTCCCAGTGGTAGCTAGCACCCTCCAATCTTAAAATTCAGTTGAAATGACTGCATTCTACAGCCATCCAAATGGAGGAACTGCTTCTGGAAACTCTGTCATAAGTGATAAATTGAATTAAAGTGCAGACAAAGGTCATCATGAAAGGAGAAGATATTTAAAGCCAGTAGTATCAGAACAGAATGCACATGAATAGAATAGAAAAAAAGAAAAGAAAGTTTTGTAGAAATATGACCAGTAGATAATACTGACATGTTTAAATGCTCATATTTGTGTTATTACCTTAATAAAATATTTTAATGAACAGGTTCCACTGTGGAAGGAGGTGCTAAGATAAAAAATAAGTTTAATATGATGTTATCCTTCTGAGGAATTTCTTTCTAAATACAATTTCTCCCCCAGTACTGCCCTATATAGACAACTTCAGGCACCATATTCAACTAAAAAGAACAAGTTGCCAACCACTTGTAACTTCTATTGTCAACAACCTTACCTAATCTTAACATATGTTCCTATCAATATAGAAACATCAATAGTCTAAATGCTTTCAACTACAAGTAGTATGTGAATTATACATTTTTAATGAGTTAAAATATAGTCATGAAGCATCTTTCTGTTCCTAATGAAATCCATTATTTTGTTTTCCATTCATAACCAGAATGTGGTTATCACAGACAATCAGAGCAGACAAAAGCAGAGTTTGTCAGTATAAACCCTGTAGATTCAATGTGGGTTTTGTTTTTTATTTTAATGAAAATAATTTATTTTCTGGGGGCAACGTATGAGTTTCAAATACTATTAGCAGCACATGGAATATGCATTTGAGTTTTTGTGGAAAAGGTAGAGAGATGGAAAGTATTTTTTAATCACGGAACAAGTTCAGATATACACCTTGATGAAGTTAAAAAGAAATTTCTGTTTTTACTTGCAGAAATACATCTTTTGGGCTAGACTCTTGATGCAAAAGTAAGATTAAAGCTGCTTGTTTCCTTTCTTCACTTTATTTGTCAACCTACCATGTTACCTAACTGTAGAAAGAGTTAAACGCTTCAGAGTTTGTAATGCTTTGTACCTGTGATCAGCTATCACCACAAAATGCTTTCTAAACATCTGTTTGACTGCAGATGCAAGTGTTGTCCTCTGATGGATTCAAATGACCTAAACTGCATCAATAACAGTAGCTAGAAGGTTGTATTTTTCATGGCCTAAAAATAGAGATTAGAGTAGGACTTCTTTTGAAAATGTGATTTACAGGAAAACGTCAAAGTCTTGTTTGAGAATAGCTGGACTTATGGGCAAGATGTTTACAAGAACACTTCAAAATGTGGGGTTTTTTTTCCTGTTCTTTTTTTTTTTTTTTTTTTTTTTTAATAAACTCTGCCATCTGATCATCTCTAGAGGTCATGCTTCACTTGGGTCCCTTGATTACTTATTTTTGGAAGAAAATGAACTAGACCACATTCCTCAAGGGTGTACTGAATGTTCTCTACCTAGCAATGGTCATCTGTTCAGAAGTACCCTGTTGCAACTGCTGTGAAATAAATGTGCAAGGAAGTCATTGTGGAGTAGCTCACATCTCTATTTCATTCTGTACACATACTCCCACTGGGCTGAACAGACTTAGCTTCTCTGTTTCACATGGCCAGAAGACTGAATCCTTACCAAATATATCCCAATGCTTTATTTGTGTGTGTGTGTGTTTTGGAGAGATTTTTTTGTCTGCCCTCTGGATATGAGAATACTGTAAGCAAGTAAAGATTTGAAATGTGCTACTATGGATGCTCAGAGCACATGCTCTTAGAAATAAGAGTTGTTCTTATATTTGTTCAGAATTGAAACTCCTTCCCTCCAAAGGAAGTCTGCTCATACATACACAGGTAATTTGCAGACAAGCCAGATTTTGCTAAATATTGATTTGAATCCAAAGCATTCTGCTTATAATTTTGTGTGGACAATCATTTTTACATAGGAAAAGAATGAAACTAGTACCAGAAGGCAAGATCACTTGCACTCCCGCACCTTGAACTAAATTCCCAAAACCCCTAAAATCACTTTTCATAGTTTGCAGGTTTCTCTGTGTGATTTCATCATTGCCCACCTGAACTATGAGTAATGGGAAATAATCATTGGACCAAACCAGCTTTGGGAGTTTCCTAGTTATGACCCTGAACCAGGTCCCAGGAAGGCAGTACACTTCCCAGCGGCTTGGGCCCAGTCTGCAAATGGGGCCCTCCATTCCTCTGAGAAAGGAGTCATCCATCATGACCACCCTTCTTTCTTTCCTGACAGAGGCAGTCTCAAGGTGTGGGAGTGACCGCCTTGCCTTAGGCTCCCTCCTAGGCAGATCCTCCCTCACCTCCCCACTCACCTCGTCTTCAATTTCCAGCACCCCAAATCTATAGCTTGGTGGGACCTGGGGGAGCAGGATAGGCAGGCAGTAGGGGCACCCGTGACACCGACTCGGGACTCTCTTCCAACCCCCCTCATCTGTCACCTCTGTCCAACTATGACAGGGCAGGGGGTCAAAAACTTTACTGGGGATATCTGCCTGGCACTCTTCCTTCTGTCACACCAATGAGTCATTCTGCCAGTCAGTCTCCCCCTCACACTCCCTGATAGTCCTTAGTCTGTCCACTTCCTCCTTGAGCTCCACCACCAGTATGAGTAGCACTTCCACCTGCTTATACTCACGAAGACGGAACCCCTGCCACCCTCCCCCGGCAGCAGCAGGCTCAGGCAATCCCTGCAGCCGGAGACCTGAACAGCTACATTTCTGGGCAGGCCTTCCATCTGGGTTGCCACTGTCTTCTTGGAGCAGGTCTGCTGTCTGATGGAAACCACGTTTTAAACCTGTGGTCTCAGAAATTGCCAAGGGCTGGTCTCCTGAACAAAGTGGGACAACACTTCCACTTCCACCCGCCACTTGACCATCTCCCACACCCATAGCTGTAGCACCATATGGGCAGTGTGGGCTGTGCTCACTTATTGAACCTCCCCGTTCTCAGTGGGCAGCAACAACGGTTACTCACCCGGTGCGCTCAGTCTGCAGAAGCTAGCTCCCAAGGTTATTTAAAGCTTATCACCAGGTGCCAAGGTCAAGGGTGGGTGATGACACATTTGTAGGACATTTAAACTGTGCTGCAAATGTGCCAGTTAACTCATTCTTCTGAGTGTGGTGAACCCTATGGCTCAGATCCTAAGTGCAGCTGTACACAGAATACCTTTGTATGTTTGAAACCGCTGAAACTATGAGTTAATGAAAGTATTGACTGAATCTTAACTAGAGCATCCTAAACATGATGCTGTGACAATAACACTGTGTTCTTCCAGAGGGAGAAATCTAGAATTGGACAGCATTAAGCAATTATTTATTTACTAACTGGAGACATGTTAAAATTAGCATTGACAAAATGAGTTTAACTGTCAGTAAATGCTAACAGAATGCATGAAAATACCACACAAAGGATCATTTCTTCTGGATTGAAGGCTGAGATGCAGGGGACAAGAATAAGTCAAATGGAATGATATGAAATAGCCCTAAACTGCCTGTCTCTGTGTTGTTATGGCATTCTCAAGAATTTCTATATGCTAATTCACCCATTCTTTTGACTTCAGCCACTCATACTTTACAGCTGCATTTGTCTAACTTTGTCCTTATTACTTTCAATACTTAATGTGGCATTTCCTTTTATGAAAGATGTCACATACCTATCATTTGAAGACTGTCTAACCTGTAAAGCTTAAATAATGTCTGATACTACCCTGCTGGCCTGGAAGAATTAGATGTGTCAAAAGAATTGTTTCATTTCCATTTTCAGGAACCCTTTAGTCTTTCTGAAATCATTGCCAAGAATCCAAATAATGATGGAGAATTTTATGACATTTGTCTACCCAGAATTTTACACTCCTTTTCAGTTTATTACTTGGAAAGTAATAAGACTCCCACTGCATAACAAGATATTAACAATAAAACTCTCATTTTGCATTCAATTTTAATTAAACTGTAGCCTGTTTAACTGAGTGCAGCTCTTTTTTCATTAATAGTTGTTACTTATTTTTCAGCACATTCTTTTCCACCCTTTCTTATTTTATACCACAGAAGGTAAAATACATATATTAAAAAAAAAAACCCCACCCTCCCTCCACCACGTGTCACTTTTCATGTAGAACACATTTCAAGTGCGTGATCCGATTGTATTTCTTTGAATTTTGACCCTGCACAGCACTGTATCTTTTGGAATATGTGTTACTGTATAATGTTATGGTATCTTTCATTTTAACTAAGCATGTAATCAAAACAAGCATTGCTCATATTGCGACTTTTTAACTGAACCCATCTTCTGAATTCTCTCTAGAAATAAGAGAATTCCTTTTCTAACAGATTCATTTTAATTACAGCAAGAAAGAAATGGCAACAAAAATGAAGTCTGCATGAGAGATTGCTATGTAAGCCTTTTCCCTCTATCACAATGCACCAATTCCTAAAACAAAACAGCAGCAGATTTTATACATGTGGGCTTAGATAATTGCTTTCACTGTTCAAAGAGAAATCAAGCTGAAATCTCACAAATTCAAGAACTTTAACAACTTAAATAAAAATAATTGAAGTATATTCAGCTCACTTGTGAATTACTGGGCAACATAAAAAAAATCATAGAAAGACATAAAAAACATAAAGAATGATCAGTGGATTTGCCATAAAGTTTGAGGTTTTTTTTTAAAATTAGATATATTAAAAGTATAGAGATATGATAAACATACAAATTTTTAACAATTTATAAGCAGTTAGGCACTTATTGTCTAAGTCAGTGAAGTCAACCTCCCACTTGTATAGGAACACTGACTTAGTAAGACATAGAAAGAAAATATTAGTGCACCTAGCATCATCAAAAAGTATGTTTTATTTTTGTCTTTGGTTTTATTTGTTAGTTTTTGAAACTCCCAGCAAGGAAGGGAACAATTAGTCCATCCAGGTCCCCCTTTGCACCTTAAAAATTTTTGTTCTACAAGTATTATTTCTAAATATGGTACAGAAATTCTTGTGCTTTAGGACAGAAGCTAGTAATTAAGCCTACAAACAGTTCATTTCAACAGTTTTGGTAGCTCTAGTTTTAACTGAAACATAAAATCTTGCCAAAATCAATATTTATAAAGCATCAGATGAATTAATTAGAATTTTGTTTTGAAAGAAAACTGGAAAGAAGTCTAGCAACACTGATATAATATGATACATTAAACATATTAAAAGTTTTTATGTTTCCATTTTTTGTAATATTCACATATTCAAATTCCCTTTTCCTCTTTGAGTGTTTTCCTTGATAAGAGGAAAAAGCACAATTGAGAAAAGCACAATCAAAGGATAAAATCACAACAAAGAATTCAGCTGTTAAGGAAGAAGTCTAAAATTACAAGTGTTAATGCTTATCCCAATTTTTATCTCTCAAGTAGATTCTTGTCACAGCTTTTCTCACTTGTGGATAAGAAGGGGAAAGCCAAGTTGAAGTTAGCACTCTAAAAGACCTCCAAAACTGGACAGAGGTATTACTAGTGTTTGAATGTGAGTTGCTTTTAAATGTCAGTCAGTATTATAGGCATTATTGTGATTAGTGAAGCAGCTGAATTAAGTAAAAGAATATAATCATACTCTGTGGTTCAAGGTACATATCTTATCCCATAACACTTCCTAATTAACATTACCTTTTTTCTGCAAATAGAAGGTGATAGTCTTGCCTCTTTCCACTTGCTGCTAGCATCACCTGAAAAAATATTAAACATTTTGATTTAGTATTTATTATGAATTCTACTTAAAATGTCTTGTTTACTTATCTAATCAGTTTTACAAAATAGGAAGAAATATATGGTCAGTCCACTGAAATAATCTTGCAGAAGAATATCTAAAAAGGTAAAGTTTTAATAAATAAAAAGGTACACAGCTTTTATTATCTATGAGATGTTTTCTGCTTTGTGTTTTTGGTAGGTTGGTTCATTGATTTTGTGAGCTTTTTTTACTTTTTTTTTTTTTTTCCCCTTGATTTGAAAACAAACGCTCCTCAAAACTTTTTTGACTGTAGAACAACCTGAGCAAAAGTGAGCTTAGGACTTTCTTCATAGATCAGTGACTCTCTTGAGACAGAATGTGCTGCATTTCTTTTATAAAGCAGTATTGTCTGTTCCCTTTTTCTTATGAAGCATCAAGCTTTGCAGTTCTCATACAATCTGATGGTAATAAAAAATAAGTAATATTGCTATTTTTCAAGTATTTTAATATCTGTATTTAATAAACTACCTGCATGTGCGTTATGTTTCTATTGAGGATTTTGTTCTATGAATTTGGAAATACTGAACTTTATATCCAAGCTCTAAATGGATTTAAGAAAATGGATGCTTTAAGCGTTAATTCCAAAAAACTTGTCCATGGCTAGATACTATGCCAGAAGCCTTCCAGCCATGCTCTCACACAGTGCCAACCCTGCTCACATTCTTTGTGAGACCTGTCCAGAAACAAGTACTATTTCATAATGTTCAAAGTACAGATGACATTCACTGGTCTTCTTGAACCATTTTATTTATTTACTTATTTATTTATTTTGCATCACCAATTAATGAGATTCATATGTTAAATATAGTAGCTCAAGAGTTAAGTTTGCATTTTCTAGTGATGTCATGGACATACTTGATGAGTTCATTAGCTGAAGATTTACATCACTGACTATCAGGGAGCATTAAAAAACACCAAAGCCTTCACTAAGCCTATTCCTTTATCTGAAGTAAGCTCAACGCTCTGACTGTTTAATTTGATCATTGCTATCTGTATTGTGCCATTGATTAATGCCATTATATGCTGACTTTATGGTGATTTCATTAAAAGCCTACTAGTTATCTATCAGTATTTTCTCTGGTCTGGAGTGATCTGAAAAATTATGTTTGGATTCCTAGATGAGTACTCAGGTGCAAAGTTACTTAGAGACATATAGCTGTGATTTTATACCCTCAATTGTAATGCTGCCTAAACTTCCATGTCACTTTAGTTCTTATACATCTTGTGGGCTTTTTGTAACACAAGATACAGTTTGGAGAAGACAATATACAAGCAATTAGAGGAGCTGTAGGGAAATAGAGGCTCTTATACTTCACAGTGTCCCCACCACGACCTTGCAAAGTATGTATCACCAAGATGGACTCAGTTACACTTGCCATTCAATTCTGCCTCAAGATAAACTTTAAGTGTATACTATTCTTTCCTCCATCCACCTTGTGATATTACTCTTGTAAACTCTTGTAACTGTAACTGAAGGATATCTGACGCAGCTATCCTCATGTTTCCCTTTGGTAGTTCATATACCCCTGAACGTTGCCTCTTATTTCTGGCAAGACCTTTGAGACAGAACCTAACTAACTGGAGAGATTTACTAAACTGGAGCTAAAACAATATGTTCAAAATGTCCTGAAATAAATTTTTGGTCCTAAGAAAGGCAAGTAGCTTTTCAAATGAAAAGACTTCATTTAGAAAAAAAGTTTAAACAAACCAGAAATATCTAAACTTTGCTCAGGGGCTTTACTTTCGGAGGTAGAATGGAAGAGCACTGTTCTGACATACTAAGACAAAACATCTGTCTTAGAACATAAAGTGAAATACATCAGCACCTGTTACAGACAATTCAACATCAGTTATGTTCACAGGTTAAATTTAGTGTCAGTTCTTGAAAGAATCAAAGGTTCATTAACTCCTTAATCATTGAAATCCTGCCCTTTTTTGGAACAGTCAAACAAACAGTTTTGAACTAACAGCTTTGTGAATATTTTGTTCTCTGTTCCACTGGAGGGTTTTATACACAAGTACAGCCAATTTATTGCCAAACAGATGTATTAGAGAGACATGCGAGAGCAAATGCAGAAGGGAATTAGAAAGAAAAGACCAGCTAGCTTTTAGAATGTCTGTAGACAACAGATTTACATAATACTGAGTTCTAATGAAGACACAAATACATGCACTAGTTTACCAAGTTTTATAACATATAAAGTTGAACTAAGTATCACTCCTCTTATGTTCAGCACAAAATCTCGGACAGGAAAATTTTTGGAGCAATTTGGAGAAGATTCTTGTCTCTAAACTAAATGGTATGGACTCTAATTGAGTTCACCTAGAACAGAAAGGGGCACAATGCATTATTTCTTATTGTCTTGTTACTAAAGGAAAGAATTTTAAAATATAAAGTTGAGATCCTTGGGAATCAAACGGAAATTTGTCTTGAGCTTCACTAAACTGAAATAAAAAGTAGGTACAGAATACTTAAAATGCAAGTGATACACTGATATTTTTAATTATAAATCCTATCATAAAATGAGAGAGATAATCTAATTAAATTTTCATAAATGTACATTATGTGAATTGTATATGTATATGTGAATGGTATAGTGTACACAAAGCATCCTCTTTCCAACAAAAAGCAATAAACTTGTTAAATAAACCAATGTATTTAAAAAAAAAAAAATCTGTATTACAGGTTTCAGGAATGAAACAAATCAATTTATTCCATAGGCCAGCTAGCATCTAAGAGCTACAGAGTGTTTCATTATGTACATAATTCAGCATTGCTCCCATAAATACAATAGCTTTTTTTTTTACCTTTACATTTGCTTGGTTTCTGAAATGAAATTGTTTGTGCTGTATAAAAAGGAGGTGAGGAGATCCTCAATAGAAAAAAGGAATGTGTTTATGTATGCTGGTGTGAGTTGGAGCACATATACGCTTACAACAACTGTTGTGCTCTGATTGTATCCACTTTGAAAGTACTCTTTCACGTAAAGAGGAAATTAAAGAGCAGATTGCTAAATAGGATATAAACATGATTTCATTCAGGCTTGATCACACCTCAGGCTGAAAGCTAACACTTTCCCTTACTTACAATTATTCTAAACAGTACATGTCAAATATTTTAGACATTATTGAAAACGGCTGTCACAGAAAATGTGAAAGGACTCTGCATATATTCGGTGTGGCCTTATTGTCTGAATGCGTGAATCTCTATGCTGACACAAAATTGCTACCCTGTCAGCATGTAAAAGGACGGATCATTTCATCTCTTTAGTGATGAAGTTTCAAATCCACAAAGCACAAGCCATCAGTCCTTTGAGATGATTATGATGCCTCGAACTTGACAGCTTGCAGTGACAGCTTTCACAAATTCTGGAAATCAAATTGTTCCTGCATCTAACAGGAGAAGGCAGGTGTGCACAAAACAGAAATGGATGAGGCTAAACATGAGAATAGCATGATCTTTATGTTCAGTGTAATAGTTAAAAGTTATACCAGGGAAAATTACAGATTTTGATTTTGAACCTCTTCATGATATACACAGATGAGGGCACCAATAACCCATATGGGTGCAAGGTTTGCCAGGAAAGGAATATCAAGATAAACAGATGGCTGTACCACTGCCATATGGCTCCTCAGAAATTGGATGATGCTATGGCATTTTGCCACAAGATAGATGTAGTGTTATTTCTGTGCCAATATTTTAAGCAAAGCAAGGAAGAAATACATAACTATCTGCAATTAGCTGTGTTGTGCAAATATAAAAAATAATAACTGTTTTATGGGAAATTTTGTAGACTGACACATTTTGGAAATGCAGATAGCAATTCACTGGAAAATTATTTGCCTCAGCTCTTTATTCTTTGGACTCCTTATTCAGGAAAATGTGTTAAATAAGCTAAGTTGCTGCGCTGATGAGGCTTAATTTCAGAGTTTATCTCCCTTTACAGAACAAAGAAATTCTCTCTAAATACTTAGAGTGTTTGTAGTGCTAAAAAAGCAGAGGGAATTAAAAGTATACTACAGACCACTTGAAATAGGGACTGTAATTTTAGAACAGCTCAGCTGGATATCTGCATTCATTGCTGAATTATTCAAACATGACCTCGTATTCAAGGTGAAAGGTTTGCTGTTCTCATGGAGTAAGTACTTAATAAGACTCTTATATGGTTCAAAAACTGTTGGTTGACTTATCAAGTACCTCGCTACATTTTTAGTAAGTTTTCATTAGCAGTTTCTTGCACTGACTCAAACATTCTCTTATTTCCAGTTCAGACTGGAATTTTTAAGGACAAATGAAATGATGGCATGAGACACAGAAGCACCAAAGAGGATAATATTAGCCTCCACTTCATGGAACTGTAAATTGGTTTCACTTCCTACAATAATAACAATAACAAGACTTCAAAAGAAAAAAATAAGAGTATACAAGAGATAATGAGCAACAGCAGTTAAATTATTTGTACTCTTAAGCCTCAAGCACAAAATTTACATTTTATTAAGATTTTTTTTTCCTGCATAGATTGAGGTAAAAACTGCACTTACAAGTGCTGTAATGACTCACAGAAATACACTGTATTGAGCAATACTTGATATTCAAAATCATCAGTATGTCCTGAAGACAAAAAGTAGAGGCAGAAGAGTCTAAAAGAAAAATCAACAATTTTAAAAAATGTATTATTTGTCAGTGAGATTTCCTCCAGCATTCAGTAAAGGGCTACTCCTCCCCAGCACTACTTCTCTACTACTTGAATTTCTTGGCTCTAGATGTACTCAAAACACAAAGAAATTTCTTAATATTCTCTAATGCAACACTAGCACTCAGCTCAATTCCTTCTGATTTCAATTTTTGCCTGTAAACCAAAAGCATAAAAGTGTAAAGCAGAAGTAACCAGAAGATGGATTCCACAAATAACTTGTGGGTTGCCAGTCATAATTTCTTCTGAGGTAAGAAATATGTTGCCAGTAGCTATGCAAAAACACCTAAAAAGTGGCAATATCCAAGAGGAAATAATCATTATTCTTAAATGGTGACAAGTACCTTTACTCATCTCCTGTTACTCTGAACAGGGTGCAGGCTTCTGCTTCACAGAAGCTTTAAAGAATCGTTCCAGACATTTTCCTTCAGGAATCCATGACATTTTCAGAGGAACTGTACATATTTCCAAATTTCAATTGCTACCACAGTCATTAAAAAAATACCGAGCTTCTCAATTAACACAGAGTTGTAAAGGCTCAATTCATTTCCCTGCAGTATCATAGAAATTTCAGAGGAAATTTCAGCCGTATCTTTGAATCAGAGTTGACCTATTGGAGAAAGCTGTCTTGTTTTCTACATTCAGCAAAATGTTTCTTTGTGCAATTGCATATTTTATTAGAAGATTCAGTATACTGCAGAAGTTGCCAAAGTATGACCCAGGAACATCCTTTTTTCGCTTTTTTTTTATAACAACCAGTCACACACTAAAATACAAAGGTTTTTGACAGAGAAATAGACAGTTGACCATATTTTTTGGCATGAATGACAACAGATCATCAAAACTAGTTTGTTCTCCTACCTAATTAATATTATTGTGAGTCACTGTTAAGTTTCGTTTCTATAATATTCTATTCAGCTCTATCCAGAAGATTAGTTCTGCTAGGTTGGTTCAAAAACAGCTTGTGGTCACAGTCTTTTAACACTCTGTTAAAGGGAGGAGAAGTAGGAGGGAAGAGGAAGAAAGCAGAAAATGAGAAGAGGATTGAGGAGAGGGGTTAAACTTGTCTTATAATAGTTGAATATCATGATTTGTCTATTAGGTACATTCAAGATGGCAAACTGCTAAAAACTCTGTAAGCATTCTGAAAGTTATCTTTAAAAACCAAGCTGGTATTTGATGATCTATAAGAATTTAATTGTAAATTTTTGTCAGAATTTTCTCTGCTTTAGAGCTGGAGGGGAAATAACCCATTTTCAAAACAGTATATGTTTAATTAAACCTCTCTCTTCCACAAGAATTTTTCACAAACTAATTTTTCTAGTGAGACAACCTCCTGAAATATTTTGGATAGAATGAACTATTTCCTACTTTTAGCTGAAATTTTTTTCACTGCTGATACATTTATGAGGTAAGTCAAAACCCGCCGCTAAGTGGATTTCAAATAGTCCAAATTCAGATGTTGTTCCTCTTACAGATTAATAGAAATATCTGCTCTGGAATGGCTTTATCTAAACAAAGTAAGGAGTACTACTTCAATCCTCCATTTAAAGCAGCTATCAAGCTGCTTTGACAAGAGAACAGACATCATTAGCAAGACCAGAGAACAGAGAGGTGTTCTTTTTCTGGGGATAAGTAAATTGTATTATTTATCATAGCACGATGAACACTAAAAAGGAATAAAATTACTTCCTATAACTTTCTCTATAGTTATTCTGGAATGAATGTAGCAGGAAAATAGTTTAACTAAAGGACAATGTTAGCACAGTAATTGGTTGTAAACTGACTTTTGAATGCTTTCTATCTGACAGCAAGAACCATTGAGACCTAAAATAGATTGCATATGGTGCTTAGGGAAACTTCTTACTGAAGGCTTTAAAGAACACACTAGACAAATATTTCTGGGTATGTGATACACACAACATGGGGAAAGACTATATAACAAGGCAATCTCTAAAGCTTCCTTCCAGACTTGTTTCTATAATATGATTTTGTACAAGATCAGGCAATTGGACAAAATTTAGAGATGAAGAGATTGCTTCCAGAACTGTGCTTTTATTGTTAAAACAAATCAAAATCTCTAAGTGAGTGTTTAACTAGCAGAAGCCTATAACTACTGATAACAATTTAAGTCCTGCTAGCAGAACGGGTATTTGCACATACCACACTAATGGGACAGGGTTTGGCGTTATTTTTCTTTGAAAGACTGTAGCTGCCAAAAGAAATCTTACTCAGAACCTGAATGAAGGGGTCAGCTTTTAAAAGTGCTTTTCAGTGAGATCAGTGTGTAGGTTCCAGAAAAAAAAAAAAAAAAAAAGTAATAATTTCATAAGAGATTGAAAAAGAAATACAAAGATGCCTATGGAGGCTTTATCCTTTTCTAAACAAGAGCTATTTCACTTCGTGATTCTCAAGGACCTAAGTTTTATTCTTGAATAAACTGCCTCATAATTTCTATTTCATGAATCTGCTTGATTCTCGAGGCGATATTGTATAACCTATTAGGAGATATGAATATGACAATGTACATTGTCAAGTTTAATGTTTTTCTGAATGTTGTTTTTTACTTACTCTGTGGAAGCTGCATAAGCCTAGTCAAAACCAGAATCTGGCTCAGTACATAGTGATAGGTAAAATGATGATTTCAAAGAGGGTAGGTAGCTGTTTCAATGGAGTTAACAACCATATGCCTGACTATTTAATTTGAACCAGGATTTGGAAGAACTTAATTGATCAGCAAGTAACATACTTTTCAGTTTGCGCATTCAGACATTATATGTCAAATTCAGCAGCCTGATCACTAAAGTCATACTTACACTTCTAAAGTCCCCAGTTCCTAATGTCCACTTTTGCTTTCTATGAGTAGCTAATGATTGTCATAGTACAGTCACAGATAGCTTGGCTTTGGGAAGGATAATTAGCACACATCTCATATAAAGAAATTATTACAGAAATTGAAAATGTTCTTTGGAGTTGTTTTCATCATTTTCTTCACTTGTCTGAAATAAGGACTTGCTCTTTGTGACCGAACCCAGGGAAATTGCCAGTAATGCCCTAGCAGAACATTTACCAGCTGTGGATAATTGAAATCCCCAATTGCAGCAACTCTCAGTTAGCTAAACCAGAAACAGCATAAGGATTCTTGAGATGTGCAAAGCTTTGCTGTATGTGCCTAAGGACAGTGTTTGGATACCTAGGGTTTTCAAAAAGAGAGTTTACTGTATTAGAAATTTTCGCTTGTTTGCTTTTCAGCTTAGGCTATAACACTCTCTGGGTGTTTAAAGGAAACTTATTTTCATATTTTCATGTTTTCTTCTTTTCTGTTGTGTGTGTTTTGTTTTTCTTCTTTTTTTCCCACTTCTAACAATTCTTTAAAAAAAAAAAAAAATTAGTTAAGCATCTGTTTTCTTCTTAGTTTGAAGCAACTTTTCCCTTCAAACAGCTGTTTAGCCTATGATAATAGTCTTCCTCCTGGGAAAGCAGTTCTTTGTCGCCAGTTTCCAATATCTTCAAGATGGGTTGTTTTAAATATGAGACTGTATAACTTCTGCTGGGTTTTCTTGTACATATTTGTACCTACATAACTGTTTCTTCCTCTCTGGCTTATTAGCACAATTCTTCTTTCTATGTTTATTATGGTGATAAGCACAACTAGAGCTATGCCAATGACCAGCCTATTGCTTGAAGGAAGATAGGAAGAGATGAGAGATGAAAGGAGTGGGAAAAAATATTAATCTTTTTTTTTTCCTGTTTGCACATATAACTTCTTCCTTGTGTGAACTCTTTTTCTAGAAGAAACTAGAAAAAATGGTTGTAATGTATCATCAAAAATGTCAGCAAGCAGAAGGCAAGTTTTCCCAATGTGTTTGTTACTTAGTTACTACAGTATGCAATGGGGAGACTCAAAATCTCAGGAGTTAAACAATAAGTTTTCTTTTTCCAAACTACAAGAGAAGACGTTGTAATGAAGAGAGAAGTAATTATTGAGTGTACAGCGCTCATACTGCTTTTGTATTGCATAGATTTTTGATTTGGTGAAAATGATTTTTTGTTTGTGGTTTTGTTTTTTTTAAGGAGCTTTAACAACTCCTAAAGAAAACAAGTCTCTCAAGCTAACCTTCAGATGCTACTTTTGTGCTAGCCTGTAATCTAGGTACTGGGAAAATGTGTTGACCCTCACTTTTTCTGGAAAAATGATCTTACTGGGAACAAATATTTTAATTCAAAGTTGTAAGGATATATCAAACCTCCCTTCTAGTGTACGACAGCCAATAGCAAGAAGTATAGATTTAAGGAGAGATTAAAACATTTTTCCTTATCTGTTTTTTGTTGTTTTCTTTGTTTATTAATTTTGTTGTTGTTGATTGTGTGTTTTCTTTAAGATGGTTTCTGTGCTGTAAGTCCTTACTTTCTACCCTGGTACTTTTGGTGAAAAATGTCACATATGACCAGATCATAGCACATTAAAAAATGTTGTGGTTTTGAAACAGGTTTTGAAACCTAACATTCAAGTTTCTCCTCTGTTTTTCAGTGGGGACAGCTTTCCAGATTTCTAATTTCCATTTATTGAGAAAACTGTGTGCCTTGAGCCATTCATATTCTCTTTTTTGTACTGGAAACTCCAGTGCTTCGTCATTGACAATTTAAGCAACAAGACTGCAAGAAAAAATAGGTATCATGAGCATCATGTATAGGTTTGCTGGAAGATTCTTAGTGGGAGATTTGTCAAAACTTTTTTTTTTTTTTTTTTAGTTTTTTTTTTTAGTTTTTTACTGTTTTGAAAATGAAAATCCATAGTTTCCATGAAGATATTTTGAACAGCATGTAAAATTTCAAGAAGTTATATTAAACAATTTAAATTATTGAATTTTTTTTTCCTATGACATTACACAGTTCTCAGTGAGGGCTAGTCATAAATGACACCATCTCCTTCTGCATCTTCTCTGTTTTTGGTTGCTGTTTTTTTTTGTTGTTGTTGTTCATCTGTTTGTTTTTTAACTATATATTCATATTGATTAAGACTCTATGGAGAGTCTTTCGCTTTTCAGAAATGTTTG
The DNA here is from genome assembly GCF_019238085.1 of Lagopus leucura. Lineage (NCBI taxonomy): Eukaryota > Metazoa > Chordata > Aves > Galliformes > Phasianidae > Lagopus > Lagopus leucura. The sequence continues at coordinate 21,721,490 of NW_024962264.1, forward strand.
ATGTTAACTTTCTGTTAGATCATGAAAGGGAATGACTTTTGTCAGGAAATCAGAAATGAGAACAAAGACTCAAACCTCTTTGCATGATCTCTAGCTGAAGCGCAAATAATCTGCAACACACTGATCTCCTCCTAACCTTGTCTTCAAGCCCTGGCCCACAGTGTCTTGGAGATGTTCCACTTGGATGAAGGCATAGGCAGCAGTGACTGAGGACTTAAATCACTGTGTTCAAAAAGATGGGCCTTACTCAGCCTGAGAAAAGCATTTCTTCATCCACATCTGAATTTTCAAATACAAACCCTTAATAAATACAGAGTTTGCTAACACTCCTCACCCCCCTCCACCCCCCTTTCCTCCAAAAAAGCCTTAATTTTCATGACCAGAGTAAAGCATATATTGTTTAAAAAGGCCATATAGAATAGGACAAACCTTAGTTGACATATGCTCTAGAAAGACATCTAATTGTGCAGTTGCTAAAAAACATATCTTCTAAAAGCACCTGCCATAAGGCTATGACAGTAATGTTAGCAAGGTATTTTTGGATTCCTCCTGCTTTCATTTAATGTGAGAAGTTCAATATTTACGTTAAGGAATCAACACATCTGATCTAAAAAAACAGTTAATTAGAAAAGGATACAAAATATAATCATACTGAAGCCAAAAATTTTGAGAAGTGGGATCTGAAAGATGTAGATTTTATTTTTGGCTTTTTTTCAGGGAGTGAATTAATGTAAATCTGAATTGGTTTTAATTTTCCTTATTGTAGCTGCCTTTTAGAGCAGTTTAAATCAATCCTCCATGGTGCTGTACAAAATGTGTAACAGCAGAAGTTCAAAATTCACAGCACAAAAAATTCTTCACTGCATAGAAAAAGAGAGATGGGATTGACAAACAGAAGGAACCACAAGGTGGACAATAAACATGATTTTAGTATCATATTCTTTCCTCTTTCTTCTATGATTTACTTCATGGGCAATAAAAGTAGAGAAAAGAAGGAAAATAGAATAGCAGAAGAGAGAGATGGTGTAAAATGGAATTAAGCAGGTCTGAAGAAGGTGTGAGTTAAATTAAAAAACAGAGAAACACCTTTTGCTGTGTGGTTTTGAGGAAATGCTAAAATGCAATTATATATGCTTTTCTGGCAGAATTGACTGAGGCAAAAGCCTTTCATTTCCTTTTAATTGCCCACAAGTTACATCTCTGTAATCAACTTAAATACTCTGTCTTCTAAAATACAACACTAACCTAGAGTTCAAACAAGCAACTGCTAATCAAAAATCAATAAAAATAGAAAAACATCTATTAGCCAGACAGCAAAGAGAGCAAAGCAACAAGAATCTTGAAAGTCCTGCAGGATTTCAGTAACATTTTTTCCCAGCAATTCTGATGCTTTCAAACCTGTTATGTGAGCAGTCTTATTATAAAACTCTGAACTACTGAGGTTTTATTTGTTTAGGTCTGGTTTTTGTGGGTTTTTTTTTTAGTTTTTTTTTTTCTATCATTGTTCTCTAGGGTGCTTCTAGATGTTAAGCACCGTATAAAATACAACCTGTATGCATTCATATATCATGTATGCAAAATGCATATGAAAAAGCAAGAGATAATAAAGGTAAATGCAGCCAGCTTTGTGCATCTGTCCCACAAGCCTTGCAACTTATGGGCTATCAGTCAAAGCTGTATCAGGGGGACAAAAGATTGCTGATATTATCTCTACTTCTAACTTTAACTTTATCACTGCTGCTATTAGTCTAGAGCTAGTGTTACTAGGGTAATGTCTATCAAAACTATATTTGTAAAGCTAAAGTGCATTCTCTCATGGGTAGAAAAGGAGGAAAGGTAGGTATCTAGCAACTCTTACGAACAGGAATTATTAGAGCAGTTCCTACCTACTTCTCAGCAAATGCTATCCATTAAAGTCAATTCATATTTACAACAGCAGAGGAAATGAATAAGAAGATTTTATAATTCAAAGTCAGTACAGGTTTTGGCATTTTAATGTTACGGGTGTACAATCTTACACGGACTTGTATCGGCCTTTCTTTATGCACCATCTGTAACAGTTTGTGTGTTTGATTATCAGATAGTTTATCATAAACTATACCAATCTTGTTGTTTCACCACATTTCTTACTTACTTTGTATGTTTTACTTACCATATGAACTTACGCATTCCACATACGAATGATGTTCAAGAAGCTGACAATTAATATTAAAAAAAAAAAAATCTGGGGCTTGTTATGTTACTTTACAAATCAGAGGGAAGGGGTGTGCAAATCTTGTCGGATTACAAGAGACCATGTCATTCTCCTAGTCTTCTTTGCTAAATGTGAAAAAGTGCTATGCACTTTTCAGGCAGAAGAAACGTAGCTGCTGTTTTATACTCTTGTTAACTGTCGTGTGCATGAGAGTGAGTCACTGTATTTGCTCTTGTAGACATATTTTATGTGTTGTTGTCAATAGTTTTGAGTAAATTTTGGTACAGAGGGGTGGTATTGTGGTTTGTTGTTGGTTTTTTTTTTGGTTTTTTTTTTTTTTTTTTTTTATGTGGAAGCTTAACTACTTCTACTGTAAGCTGAATATTATGTTTTCCTATTCACATATTTGTTGTAAAATATATTTTGGAATGTTCAGGCACTTTCTTCCCTTGTTAACTGTGATAAATTGTGGACTGGAAATAAATGAAACCTGAGCATTTTAATTACTTGCCCAAAGAAGAATAAGCAAAATGTCACACTTGGTTGCTGAATCTGCACTGAGCTCCCCACAGCTGGAAAACTGCATAGGCAATTTTTTTGCAGCTAGTTGAGATTTGATTCACGTGTTTCATTTGGGAAGTACAGAAAAAGTCCCTGATTTTTCATGAACTCACAATAATGAAAAAGTTTGAAGCATTAAAACAGAAAAGTGTATTTATGACGGTTTACTTTGGAAAATAGAATCTCCATGGATTGAGGTCCATTCACGTCCTACTTAGTCTGTAAGTCCAGAAAGGGGACTAGAACATGTTTGTCCTAACAGAATTATAACAGGATGTGTCCAGGTAGATCCAATTATTCTCAGATTTAAGGCTGGGTGACAAAGACCTGTTCGGCCTCACAGAAAAATTCCCTTTTGGCTTTTGCTGCCACAGCCACAGGTTATCCCATAGTTTTATTTTATGACCCTAATCTAGGCAGTGGCTTGCTGCCAAAGCTTCTGGGTTCTGTAAATAAGCAAGTTTTCTCTTATGTGAATGGGGACCTCATTTGACCTGTCATTTTCCCTCTCTCTCTCTCTCTCTCTCTCTCAAGGTTGAAGGCATGTTTCCCAGATTTTGTCACAGATAGCTCAGCTTCCTTTTCTGGGCTGGTGAAATTTTTGCCTGATCAATATTTTTAGAAAGAATAAAGAAACATAATTCTTGCAGTAGTGCTAAAGACTCATTATACAATTCACTCAGGATAAGAACAAATACAGGGTTAATCACAAAGTATGAAATTTAGCATATTAAATAAGCTCTTGAAGTTTTTTGGCTAGATTTCAGTTTGGATACTACATTTCCTGATGTAATTCTTTTATTTTTGTAGACCTACTTTAAAAAGTCCAGCAGAATAGAAAGCTGTCAAGGAACTGGAGCCCCTCTCCTATGCCAGGGTAGTTTCAGTGGTGCCAGAACAAGAAGCAACATATTAGAACATAAGTGGTTCTCTCTAAACATCAAGAAACGCTTTTTTTTTCCACTCTGAGAATGATGAAACACTGGCATAGGTTGCCCATGGAGGCTGTGGAGTCTCCTCCCTGTAGATATTCCAAAGCCATCTGGACATGCAACCTGCTCTGAGTGGCCCTGCTTGAATAATGAGGTTGGACTAGATGAATATCGAAAGTCCCTTCCAACCTAAAATATTCTGTGATTCTGTAACTCTTATTTTAAATCCATCACGACATTTTTTTTTCCCCACAAAACATCTTAGAAGAGGAGAAATTATCATAAATTCTGCTACCTATTGCAGAAACTCTAATACTTCTTATGAGCCCTACTTGGAACTATTCCTGCTCAGTATTTCTATTTTGAAAACCGTTCTATAAAATGTGAAATCTACTTTAACCAGATTAGAAAGTTTTGTCACACATAAACAAAGTTTAAAGCCCACTTAAAAACATTCAGTGCATAGAAACTAAGTCCAAATATTATTGTTATGAATGTTTTATTTTTATTCTGGTTTTGTAAATGTCAGTAAATACTGTAAGTGCATTTTGTAACAACTTTGCAGTTTTTCTCACAATTCGCTACTTTTCTTTCTAAACAAATTTGTTTGCAGCTCACAGATACTGTTTTTTCTCTTAATTAAAATAATTTCCCAGATGATTCGCAAATATGTTTCACTCTCCTTCAAAAAGTATTTTAACCTCTTTTTTTTTTTCCTTAGGTATTCTTAAATCTTTTCCTAATACTTTAAACATGAATCATGCATGTGTTAGGATGGTAACTAAATGTATGAAGGGTTGCTGCTTGTCTGATAGTCTTATATAACATCCTCTTCCACCGCTGAAACTGTTATCCCATCTTTGCTTATGTGCCTGATCTGAAAGAGGCCAGTATCTATAAAAAAAAATTGCAAAGTAGACCCAGAAATTGGAAGGAATGGAATTCTCATGTTTGAGACATTCATGCTAGAAAAGCACTCTTCAGCATATTCTCCTTTAGGAACCAGATAGTACAGATATGTATAACCTGGTCTGCATGTTTGCTATCACTGGTCTCTTCTGTTTGAGCTTCTTTGACATATATGTGAGTTATTAGAATTATATGAAATTTATGCAGTACAGAATAAATATTTGTTAATACACTATGTAGTTACCTAGGGCTAGTTCTAACAACAAAAGCATAAATATGCTCCCCACAAGCTCTATAGGTACGTATCAAACCACTACTGCATAGCCTGTCACCTGCCAACTGCAGATGTGTTGCTTACACATTGTTAGTTTTCCTGATAACAGATTATGTCACACTCACAAAGGAATGGAGAGACAAACACTTGGCTGGGGAGATCAGAACAAATAATATCTTCTCCTGACAGGCTCATTTCAAGAGCCATGAACCCATCAAAGGCTCATCTCCACAAGCCCAGAAAAACACAAAGGCAAACGGGAGACACCAAGAAAAGAATGCCCTGTCCAGGCTTCTCCCAAGGCCGTCCCAGTACACCTTTCATTATTCACGGGTGAAACAAGTAAGGGAAGTCAGTGCTGAAGAAGCTCATTCTGCACTGTGAGCAATCACTTAATAAGATTCATTATGGGATGCAGTGGAAGAATATTTCAGGATTGCACAGCATTTCTTGCAAGGTCTTTAAGAGAAGAAAGGAAGGGATCAATGTGATTTGGGGAGGAAAATATATGGGTAAACAAAAGCATAAGGGGATAAAAAGAGCCTATTATATGTAAACATTTTACAGATTTGTTATCTTCCCATGCCCCAGACTTGATCAGTGCAATCTGTCTTTTCTATTACATTTTCTTCTAACTCTTTCCTATGAACAAAGCCATGGGAGGAGCTGGCTTTTGGGTAGACCAGGGGAATCCTGGCTGGAGAGACCACAGAATCTGGGGGTCTTTTCTGCACAGATATTGTGAAAAATCCTCACTTTTCATGTGACAATTAGGGCTACACATGTATTGAAATTTATGTTAGGAAATGCGTATATTTACTATTTATGAATCAGAGAGAGTAAAGGGAAAGGTAAAATTACATTTACAAAAAAAGCCTTGTCTTATGGAGAGAGAAATCTAAAAGCAGCACACACAGTTTGAGCATTAGTGATTAGATAATACTTTCAGACCTATTTATTTTGAAAAATCTGGCCTTCCTACACAGTACCCTTCAGGATGCAATGTAAATTGAACTGCGGGGCACTCTATAGCAAATCTACAGTCATTATCTCTTAGTTGCTTCCGTCTTGTGTCTCATAACTTTTCATAGGTACATGTGAAGCTCCTCTCATAAAGGCTATTACTTTATCTCCATGATATCTGTTGATATGAGATGATGAAATAAAGATGATTACTCATCCCAGCAGGCACCTGCTTTGACCTTGTTGTGTGTAGTTTATCACAAACATCGCTGTGTGGTATTTCAAGTTGAAAATTAGGCAGATGCAAGAACACAACATATGCCACAGGGCCATTTAATACCTTCTAACAGTGCACATAAGAAGTCAATAATGCCAAAAAAGCAATATTATACAGGTGACACAGAAAATTTAAACAAAATTCACAGCTAAAGCTGTGCACAGAACCTTCCTACTTTGTTTCTCACTTGGAAAACAGAGTTTTAGCGGAGAATATAATGGGAAAATATGAAGAAAATAAAATAGACAAATTGAATATATTTTTTTAAATAATTAAAAATATTAAGATATGTTTATCAATGTTAATGCGTACTTAGAGTTTATACTATTTTCCAAATATTTCTACAATAACTTGGATAAAAGTAAATATTTTTGGTCAAGATAGTTTTTCAAATTAAGATTCTTTCATTTTTTTTTTTGTATGTGCAAGGAAAAAGGAGGTATAAAGGTAAAAAAAACCAAAAGTATTAATTAGGCAATTATGGCTTTAAATACTAATACAAAAAATAGCAAATCTAAATATCATCTCTAAACCTGTGTAGGAACATATATTCTATCACTCATCCATCAAAGCCAGTTGAATCCCAGAGCCTTCCTGTTTGATAAATTTTCTGATAACAATTTTCTAAAACAATGATAGCTTTCTTCCTGATTGGTAGTGTTAGACACTGCTCTGTAGAACAACGAAACAGGCTCCACAGAACAAAGGCAAGAGAACTGGCAAAGTAAAATAACTAACTTCTGTGCTTCATTTCAGAACAAAGGTGTATTTTAGAAGATGACTCTGCTCTTGAACTCCGAGCTCATGAAAGAAGTTTTAGCTTTTGTTCTTTTTGACACTAACTGAACTACAACTCATTTCAGTGAAAACATGATATTAAATATAATGTCCATCAAAGTTTATGTATTTTATGAGTTCAGATCAAGCTTCAATCATACCTACCTGAAGATCCTCATATATGAAATTTCTTAATATTGAACTCTTTTATTTTTAAAATGTAAGAAATAAGTAGAAAAGAATTAGATTTTTATTTTTGTTGACTGTCCTGAGTGTGAAGAGTTGAAGGTTAAAACTACCTTGTCCATTTTTCAATTATATGAGAATGCAGAATTATCACAGAAACATAAAATCACCAAGTTTGGAAAAGAACACTAAGATCACCCAGTCCAATGGTCCGCCTACCAGCAGTATTTCCCCACTAAATTATGTTCCTTAGTACCACATCTACATGTTTCTTGAATACCTCCAGGGAGAGCGATTCCAACATCGCCCTGGGCAGCCCATTCCAGACCCTGACCACTCTTTCAGAGAATCACCTTTCAGGTGGTTGTAGAGAGCAACAAAGTCTCCCCTGAGCCTCCTCTTTGCCAAACAAAATAACCTCAGTTCCTTCAGCTGCTCCTTGTAAGACTTGTGCTCCAGACACTTCATAGCTTCGTTACCCTTCTCTGAACATTCTCTGGGGCCTCAATGTCATTTACGTAATGAGAGGCCAGACACTGAACTCATTACTCAAGGTGGGCTGAGTACAAAAGAATGATCACTTCCCTGCTCCTTCTGGTCGTGCTATTTCTGATACAAGCCAGAATGCCATTGGTCTACTAGGCTACCTGGGCAGACTACTGGCTCTTGTTAGCTGAGCATCGTCTTTAAACTCAGTCAGTTAATTCAAAAAGATGAGTTAGATAATACTGCCTTAAAAATAAAAATAATGTTTTATGCTTTTATAAACAAAGATTGTTGGTAAGAGTACTTAAACAAAGTTGACACAGGGGAACACAATCCCTTTAAGAAGTATAACTTTTTATGATTCCATTATTCAATATAAGGAAATGTTTTTTGTCAGAAATTCTGTGATGACTATAAGCCTGAGGCGTAAAATTTCCAAAAATGTCTGTTCTCTAGCATTGTCCTGGAAATAATTTATGAACTAATTTGTGAAAGAAAGTTGAGATTACTTTCTCTAAAATATTTTCTGATTGATGAACTGCCCTTCATGGCAATTTCTAATATTCTTTTTACAATTAAAACAAATACTTTATTTTCTGTTCTATTATGTTTGTTGCTTTTTTTTTTTTTTTCATCTGTAAAAATATTTTGTAGCTTTAAGAAAACACAAATATAAAAGCAGTTTGTTAGGGCCCCAAAATGGGCTTTGCTTAGCACAAAGAAATAACTCAAAGGCAATACGTGTTCTTCCTCATAAAATAAATTATGACACAGTTTATAAAGAGGAAGAGAGAATTTATATTTGATTCTTTTGCTATTTTGTTAGAAGTGGCAACACAATGGAACTAAGCTAGTGTGAAAGAATAAGAACATGCAACTCTCAGTGAAGAAATGTGAAATTGAATTATTTCCACTAGCTTTAATCTGCCAGATTTCCAGATTGCTGAAGCCCACTTTTAATGCCATTCTAATAGCAGACACTAGAAGGGAGAGAATTATCCAAAAAAATTGAAATCTTGAAAAATTATGAACTTTGTTATCAAAAGACCGATCCATATGGAAAAAAAAACAGAAGGGGTGAAAATGACTTGAGACATTTAGGTATTTATATGAATGTTTAAATTATTATTTTTTACAAAAACAAATAACATTTTTGAAAATACATTATTTTCATCCTGAGTTTCTTTTTGATTAATATATTCAGAAACAGAAGGATGTGAGTAAAAATTATTATGATAAGCCCTTGTAACTCCCCTTAGCAGTCCCCTTTTTCAACCTGAGGAACGTAAGACTAGATCACAATCCACATTTGCATTAATTGTGAGGCATCAGTACAAACCAAACTATACTGAAAATAATCACAAGCATTTGCTAAAGTGTGACAAAAATTAAATATAAGTTTCAGTTAACTTAAAAATGTAAAAAGTTCCTTGCTTCCTTGATTAACAAAATAAAGCTGTTCCTTTTAAAATAATGATAACAACGTCTTGGTCAATAATTCTAAATAGTTCTTATAAAAATTGTACACTTCTTAAGAACTGCAGTCTATCCTATTGGTTTTCAGTGACACTCTTCTTCCTGGATGTATATTCATATATATGTGGAAATCCTATTTCAGATCCTGAAATTCAGGATAAAGATCTACGATGGAGGTCTACAGATCGCTTGTCTCTAAAAAATATTGACAACTTCTAAAGCACACATTAAGGTAAGGTACTATTATCATACCAAATGTCCTCTATCCAGGCTAAACTGTTCACTTCTCTGCAGTTTCTCTACATATACAGTGGTGAAAGATGTCATTTTCTAAAGACAATTCATTCCATCCTAAAACAAGTTTCGGAGCCAGTAGGCACAAACTGGATTAATATCTACTTCTAATATACTTTCAAAAACTATTTTTAAAAAGTGACCTGAAATATATAGTCTATGTCTAAATTTAACTGAAATAGCAGCTATTTTAAGATCTGAGTCTGGAGGTGTTCAAGGCCAGGCTGGATAGGGCAGCCTGGTCTAGTATTAAATGGGGAGGTTGGTGGCCCTCACTGTAGCAGGGGGTTTGGAGGTTCATAATCCTTGAGGTTCTTCCAACCCTGGCCATTCTGTTACTCTGTGAGTATCAGCACATGAAAAAATAAATCTCAGTGAGATTTACAAAGCATAAGACAGAAAGAATGTGCACATGATTAATGACAAAATAATCTTCAATATTTAAAATAATTTTTTTACTATCTCACATTTTGAAAGTATTCTCACTTCTCTTTAGAAGCAGAGAGCTCTTGCTCACGTTCCAGCAAGTTTCCATTATCTCTGTCCGTAACATGCAGTTACATAGTAGATGTGTGAAAAATGTTTAATGGAAAAATCAAAAAGCCTCTTTACAACTCAGAAGCACTTGGCCCATTTGATTATAAATTTATTAACAAGATATTTAAATTATTTGTCATTAATAGGCATCAAATAAAAATTTAATCTCTAGCATTTCAATTTATTTGTATACAATTTAACCTTAATTTTTGGGAATTTCTACTTATCTATCATTGGTAGGTAGCCATTTTTTTAAGTCCAGGCATTGCGACTTCTGAAAATTAATCTTGCTTCATTATTGGTAGTAGTAGACTTTGCTATGGAATGTAACTTTTTTTTCCTTTTAATGTGTAATAAAAATATAAACAAGGAATAAGGGTTTTAGTGCCATAGAAATAGTTTCTGTCTTCAATACTATGGACTGTATGTAGAGTTTTACTAAGAGAGAACAGTCCAATAATACTTGTGATAGCAGATCCTAATTACAGATTAGAAATCACTGCAAAGCAAGCAGGAAAGATCTACCAGAAGAAAAGACAGATTGACCAGTGAAGATGCGCATTTGAGTGGATAAATAGATTTACAGAAATCACTTTGTAAAGGGGGGACCTCAATGCTCATATTCAAATAATTTAAAAATTAATTTAAAAAAGAAGAAAGAGTATGAAAAATGAGTGATTTAAGGCAGCTAATGATAAAGAGGAATCTGCCATAATAAGAATGGCTCTGTGCTACACAGACACACACTTCTTCATTATTTCTAGGTAGCTTTATGGGCCAATTAAAGAAAACTTTTCTCATACAATAATTAAACATTTTAGTTTAAGCTAGCACTTAATGAGCCATGGCTCCACAAAGAGTAGCAGTGCACCATGCTAAAGACAATGTAAGCTCTGGGTCTGATTCTACTAGTTCAATTCAATCTGAGTGTCAGCCATGTGCTCAGCACGGTATTGAATCACATGTTGTAACCTGGTATCCATTTCATTTTCCATTTTATTTAATTAGGGAAAGGATAATTAATGTAATAAACACTGCACTCCACTTTTGTTACCCCAGTCCTGCTGTGGAAAACACTAGCTACTTAAAAATCAAAATTGTTATCAATTATTTGTTTTCTGCAGCACTTCTGGTTAAAAGAAGACTCTTCCATAGCCCTGAGATCATCATTTAGTTTCTTTAAATATTGGTTTTGCTTTAAAACTTTTGTTTTCCAACTCCACAGAAATTTATATAGCAAATCTTTTTCCTAACAGTTGCCTCAGTGCACTGAAAATGATCAAACAGGAGGAATGTCCACATATCTTGTCCAAGATCTTAACTAAATCTAAGTTTAAAAGAAAGGTAGAGTAGTGGAATGTAGCAGGAGCTAATTAATATTACCAGATGTCTTTGCTCATCTGTGTTTATTGATTGGGTAACATTAATGGAAGAAAACATCCCCATTTTCAGAAAAAAAAAAAAAATATATATATATAGAACATAATATAGTGAAAAAAAGTTCCAGCATTCTATAAATATTTTAATTAGTTTTGCCTTATTTGTTTATATGTTTTACTTCTCTGTTCTGTGAGTAATCACATCAGTGTAAGATGAAAGTAAAACATGACAGACCTAGTCCTTAATAAAAACACAAAAAAAAAGAAGTAAAAATGCTTGAACCATTCATTATACACAAGCTTCCATTCCAAGTACAGGGAGAAATAGCCATAACTTCAGATACAATCCCATGTCAGCAAAGAATGATTTTTTAGTAGCAACTGAGAGTGTACTGTGAATATCTTAGACAAAAGAAGTAATTAATAATTATTTTGTGTATTCAGCAAGCAAGAACATTTTGTGAACATTTTAATAATATTGCTAGAATAGTAGTAAAGCACAGATGGCTTGTCCCCAAGACTAGCACACAAGACAAAAATACAGAAGAGTAGTTAGTACATGGACTGCTGTGAACCATGTCTTATTGTTTCCTCAGATAATTATTTAAGCTCTTTTTTAGGGAAAATAAGTATAAAGAGATGTAAAGAAATTAAAAGAAGACAAACAGGAAAAAAGAAATTATATTACACTGAAATCAAGAATTATACATGCATTTATATTAGCTTATAACCTCACCAGTGTTTTTATTGCTGAAAAGCCAAAGTTGCTTTACGAACTGAAGCAAGAATTCCTCTTTTTAAGAGTTCATATATAACTCAATATACACTTCCGTGGCACATTCCAAGCAAATTCTAATTTCTCAACTGGAAAAATAATGACACATTTCACAAAACAAAACAAAAAAAAAAAACAGAAAACATTTGTAAAAATGATAATCTTTATTTTAGGGACTGCATTTATGCGCAGTCATGCATGTTTTACATTCCCAAGTGGTTCAACCCAAATACCTTAAATGCCAGACTTGAGATAAAGAAAACAGAGCAGCAATGGATGTTAAAAAAAGCAGAGTAGTTTTAATTCAGAGAAGTATCCCTACATTTAAGTTCTTTGATGTACATATCAAGACCCTGCTTTCACAATGTGTGCAAGCATATTTTTAAATCAGCCTTTATCCAGAAGTCACTTCAAGCTGCCTATACTACTGGAATAGCTTGTTCTCATGTCTCACTTGAGTCCTAATCCCTAACTGTCCAAAATATCTATATGTCTGCTTACACATTGGTATTGTATGAAGTGCCTCACTTTCTGAGGATACTTGAGTTTAGGGTAGGAGAAAGTTAAAATCACTTGCTTTTTATTTCCATCCTTTTAGGGCACATGTAGAGTACGCACATGGATAAGTCAGCGCTGACTAAAATTGGCTCATCTCTGTTTTCTTTTGAGAGTATCCCAGCAAGCTTGGCACCCTTCCACATCTCCGTACTGCACCCTTATTTAGCCACAAATCTGTGCTGAAAAACTAAGTAGCCTGTATATTGCCCTCTAATATTTTATTAACGTTTATATTACCATGTCTGCTGTTAGTATAGTTACTTTGTATTGTGTGTCTCTTCACCTTGCTGTCATGTCTTTGGGTTCGGTTTTCCTAAATGTTTCTGTTACTGCTTTAACATAACAGTTTTATTTTGGAGTACTTCTGAAAAAGCACCATCTAGCTGAACCTGTTTGTTCTTCTACATCTAGAAGCTCTGAAAGCCATGTTAGTGCCATCAACTCTCTCCCATGGTGGTTGGTCTCTTAGGGATAAGGACTAAGTCTTCTTCCAGGCTTCAAAGTGGGTTAAGTACACATGGAACAGAAAAGGCATTACTGCAAAATGATGAGGAAGCTAGTGACTGCTGCAAAGAAATGATCCCACACCCTGGCATATTGTTAGTTCAGATGCACAGTTCTTTATCAGAAGTGAGAGATTAAAAGTATTGTTATTGTTTTGATAATCCCCCATATACATGTAAACATCTAAACATAGACCAAAGCAAACCTAAAGAATACAAAGCTTGTTTGCATCACCTCTGAGGTTCTGACTTGCAACCTTTAAAAGCCATCTCTTTCTCTATATAATTATCAAACACTAAGGGTGCGTAACAGTTTCGTTAATGGATATCAACTGGAATCCATCCATCCTAGGAAAGCATTGCCAAAAGAGCTTTTAATAGATTCTTTTTTTGAGGATATGAGATTTATATTCAGTATATTAAAGAATCATAGAATTACTTGGTTTGGAAAAGACTTCAAGTATCATTAAATTTTAACTGCCCCTGTTACAATTAGTGTTGCCAACTGCTAGATCAGACTACCCGGGGCCCCATCCAATGTGAGCTTAAACACCTTCAGGAATGGGGTATCCACAACCTCTCTGGGCAACCTGTTTTCTCTCCATGAAAGACTTCCATCTGATATCTAATCTTACTCTTCCACACATTAGTTTAAAACTATTTCCCCTTGTCCTATCACTACCCACATTAAAAGTTGATTTCTCTCCTATTAATACTTTCTCTTTAAATATTAGAAGGCCTCAATGAAGTCTCCCTGCAGGCTTCTCATTTCCAGACTGAACAAGACCAGTTCCTTCACCCTATCTTGGTAGAAGTATTCCAGCCCTCTGATCATCTTTGGAGTTTGCATTTTAAACTGACTGAGGTCATTAGCGGATTCCTTTCTTTCAGTGAGTGAAACCATCCATGGGTAAAAGAACCAAGAAAACTTTGAGGGTTCCAGAAGAAATGGTTAAGGCTGATTCTTCAGAAAAATGTGCGTTTATGTAAAGTTGCAGAGAATTATGTACTTTGTGCTTGGTCTGTCTCTTTCAGAGCCATAGATTCACAGACCATTATCTCTTGTCTTATCCGTTACTATATGAAACAAGCAGGAATAAAGGAATTCAGACAGAAAAGGATTCACTTTCAAAGATACCATCAATAAGATATTAGAGAAAATATTTTGGTCTGTCTTTACGCATTGCATGGACTGCAATGGGGAGAAGTAGATATAAGCGGCTGCACACTAAGTTAATTTCTGATTAAGTACAGCATGGAAACAGAAAGAACCAGCTTATATCTGGTTGAAGCTTATAACCTTGTTTAAGTAAGTAGTACATCCTCCTGGCTTCAGCAAACTGAACTTGAAACTTGAGTACAGCTTTCAAACCCAATATAACCATACAAACGTAAGTGGGATTCACATGCCTGAAGTTTCTCTAACCTAAAAATTTAAGTGTTTTAAAATAAATTTAAATTGTTTTCTGACTCACTCTAAATATTTTCTTCAATTCATTCTGTGCCCTGACAAGAATAATTTACCTAGAGATGACAATAATCTCCATAAATATAGTTAGAAAGACTCAAGGAGTGCAAATACATTTTGCAGAAGTTTAGAAAGATATCAAGCAATCAATCTGCAGGATTGCAATTGCAGTTTTGGTTGGATTTGCTGTGTCTATGCTTCATATTGTTCAGTTTTGATGTGTTGAACTCCTTTCATTTCATTATTCAGAAAAAGATTTAAAAAGTCATGAAAGAATTGAAGATGGAAAGAAAACTTTAGGAATGAAAGCCACTAAAACTGCTGGAAGGAAAGAATGCAGAGCAAACCCTGGAAAGTAAATACAACAGTCTGAAAAAAAAAAAAAAAAGTTTGTCATTACATTATTCAGTGGAATAATGTGGGCACAAATAGCTCTTCTTAACTGCATGGATGATGAAAATTATGAACATCAAAATCACAGACAAAATGAATGTAGTTGAAAAATTAAAAGCAAATCAAGATGAAAATATAGAATTACAAGACTGAGAATTCCAGAAAACACGTGTAATTTTGAATATCAGAATCATCCAGTTAAGAAAAAGATCATCAATGACATAACACTGTGTCACTTCCTTAACAGTTAATGAAGTGAAATAACTAGATTCAATATAGAGTATGAATAATAAATTTTGAGAATCCAATCAGGTTGTAAATTCATTAAGAAAGCACTCTGGCAACAGAAATACACAAGGATTTTACAATTTGTTTAGCCCCTCCACGACAGCAAATCTACTGTAGGACTTCAGACATAAGATAAAGAGAAAAGCTTTTTTTAAAAATAAAAAAAAAAAAAAACATGAATTTGATCTCTTATCAGCAGTCTGACAGAGGAAAAACAACCTTCTACAGAAAAAAAACTGGTCTTCTCTAGAGTTCTAAGGGGAAAAGAAAGTTGTAAAAGGGGCCCATATACAATAAAGTAAATCCACGAAGATTAGTGCCCTTTCCTCCTTTCATCTTAGCAAACAGCAGTTCAACATTGCATTTCTTTGTAAGCCACTGGTACTGTTACATATGAATTTTGCCAGCTTTACCCTCTGAGAACTCTAATGACTATAGTTGAAGGAGAGTATCTGTCCTTCTCTATCACTTGTCCATAAACCTGGGAATTATAACCTTGAATTCCTTGAGCACTGTTTCCTGTTGAGCTGAGCTTGTCCCTTTCAAAGTGTTGCTAGTGCCTTGCAGGTGTGAGATACATGACAACTTGGGTTCATTCCAATTATTTTACACCTTCTTGCTTTCTCTGAATTTTGTGTCTTACCCTATGATACATAGTGACAGACACGTCAGTTTTCAGAACCTGTAGCCATATCTCACAATACTGTAAATCATTGGAACATATCATGCTGTGAGTTGTTGGTGTAGAAGAGAAGAAACAAATATGGCTACAACTCAAAATTACAAAATGAAGTACTTACACAGAGTACCCAACAGTACTCAGAAGAGCACTAATGATACACTGTGATGTTTTAGAAGAAAGATTCAAAGAAATATGGTGAAATAAAGCCAATGTACAAACACTTTGTGTTTACCAATTCTAGAAGTATCTTCACTCAAGGTAAAAAAAAAATTATTAGATTATTCAGTAAAACCTAGAAAAATCACTGATGTGACTTCAAGTAAACAATTAGTAGCAACTAATTACATAATATAACAAAACTACTGAAGATCATACGTGCAGGTACAGGTTTCTTAAAACCCCATACTGAGAAGTAAGCACAAAACAGCTAGCTTGGAAAATCGTGATTTGTAGCAGCATGCCAAGGGCTGATACTGATAACTCCAGAAAAAAAATAAAGACATAAAGATAACCACACTGCAGTCAGATCACCTCTTGATTCACCACCAGAAAAGCAGTGGAATGAATGAGATGGGACATGGAAGATTGACCTCCCCTTCTGCAACATTATCTCAGACTTCACAGAGTTAGCATCAATACCCATTCACTATTTGTGTCACAGAGGACTATTCCTGGATACATTTTTCCTTTTTTTTTTTTAAATATAAAACCGTAGATCTCATTTTCAGTGAACTAAGATGATACCATGACACAGATAAAACATTTTATTTAGATAAAGAAAGGATGAAATGACCTAGGAAAAGTGCCAGCAACAAGCAAATTAAAAATGGAAGAAAATGAGCTCTACCAAAATGTTATGAGCAGCAGCAGAAGATTATATAACAACTTCAGTTGCCCATGAATATGATAGACCTGTGCAAATGTGATAATTTCCAAAAGTTTATGACATGTTTTGGAAAAGAGCACTCTGCAGGATTCTCATCAGATTTCTTACTTTGAGTGGATTAGGAGAATAAGAATTATAAAGTGACTTACTCTGGGACTAAACAAAAAGTAGTCATATTCTAGGTATCAATCAAGCAACAAAGCAATGCAAATTCAAATGATTTTTTTCTGATGGAAGGAAAAAATGAATCAAAGCAATTACTGTGTTTTACAAGACCACATGAGAACTAAAAGATATTCTTTATATTATTCCATTCACTAAGGAATATTATAGCACTCTGGAGAAAGTAAAAAGAAACTCAAAAATCAACAAATACACTTTCCACAAAAGAAATGTAAACAGAGATCTTAGGGAGAAAAAAAAAAAAAAAAAAAAAAAAAAAAAAAAAAATCAATTGATACAAAGGTTAGGGCAATGACAAAATTTCTCCATGAAATATTTCTGAAAACACATGCAGAACTGAATCACTGGTTCTAAACTGAGGAAAAAGAGATGTCCAGGTCAGAAAGAAATAGAGAGAAGAAAGAATGAAAAATACAGAATTAAAATATAATAGAATCATAGAATGGCTTCGATCAGAAAAGACTTCAAGGATCATCAAGTTCTAACCCCCCTGCCACAGGTAAATTTTAGGTGTGTTAGGCAGGGCATAATCTTGTATAAACCTGTCAGCCTAATTATCACTATTTTCCCCCATAAAGATTCTTTAGAAGTGGAAGTGAACAAAGAATAGAGAAAGAAATGCACATATATCGATCAACTTGAAATATACATTACAGCAATGAGGTCTAGCACACAGCATATATCCTGTTCAAAAGTACACTTTTATCAGTGAAAATTTCCAATGTATATATGTTGTCTGCTGCATAATACAAATATGTTTAAAAAAATAATTTTTCACAGATAAATGGTAATACGAAAAATAAAATAAATACAAATCCGTTCAGTCTCAAAGCATTCAGTTTGAAAAGAAAGCCTCAAGATCATGCTCAAAATCAAGCCACAACTTGGTCTATTCAATAATACTGATTTATATGTTCTATTTGATGACTACCACAAAGCTTTTCCCAGAAATAGTTACACTGCAAAAGGAGCATACAGCTCTCTTTATATTAAGTAAGAAAATGTTTATAAAAAAAAAAAAAATCAAATCAATTTGTATCACAGCCTCAAGATCACTTTCACTTCAGACCAGTTTGAGAAGCTGGCACCCTAAGCATCAAAGTCTTTATCTGATAAATTACATTTAGTCTGGAAACCAGTAAACTCTCCACATAATAAAGATGAGTAATGTCCTGTACAGAGTTTATAAAAATGTTCTTTGGAATGTCTTTAAATAAGAGTCATGACAAACATAAACGAAGATCATATAAATTGACTCTGGGAGCACACTGCTAAATGGTTATAAATGATATGATGGTGGCAAAAGTGAACAGAGAGAAAAAACTTGAAGGAATGCCTTTTCCATTTGTCAAGATATGGTGGGAAACATCCCTGCTGCTGCTTATTACATTGATTTCACCTCAGTACTGAAACTGTAATGATACATTGTGTCCTGTCTTTGTTTATGTATATATACAATGACCAGAACAGTTAAGTCCTTTTTGATCCCAACTTCTTGCCCTTTTAACAGTACAGATAACAGCAAGCAGAAGGTAATTTCTTTAATTCAAAGGTGAACTATTGCTTTCATTGGTGCTGATTTTAGTCTTGAAACTTCTGCTGTGCTGAATAAAGTTGATTGTTATAATGCTGCTGAAATAAAGAATGGAAAACACACATCAGAAAGGATAACACTTTAAAGAACATAATTGAAAGAATCTAAAAGAATTGATCAGCCAGGTGGTCTAGACTACTAGAAGAAATAGAAACTGAAACCATACCCAAATACGTAGGATGGATATATTTGTATTGGTTTCTCATTTTTCCTCAGTTTATAATTTATACACATTTGAATTATTTATTCATCCTGAATCAAAAGTAAGTGCAAACCTGCCAGCAGGTATTTATTAAGTATATTGAAAATTTGTAAAATACCACACAGGACACATTTAAGACATGCTTTAAAAATAAAAGATTGAAAGTGATTTTAGGGTGACAGACTTGAAGGATAATTTCAGTCTTGGGTAATGAAATGGGAGCTGCCCGAAAAAAAGAAGTGACTTACAGAGATGTTAAATAGAACAACAACAGAAAAGACGGCTAATTCATTACCCTAACATTCATAGGTTTTTACAATACTGAAATAATGAGTAGAAATTGTGAATATGCTTCGTATCTGAAGGGGTGGGAGAATAAGAATGAAGATATGACACTCCATATATTGTTACAGTTAGTTACTGAGACTCAGTTCCATGCTGGGCCCCAAACTGCTCACTAAACTGAAACAATAGAAAACATAAGCACAAATGTCAAAATAAAAATAAGCTGATGAATATGCACATGCATCTGATACTCAATAAGAAAAATAAGTGTCAGCAGCTAATTTCCTTTGTCTCTCCTGATTGGTGGGATATAAGCAATCCTTTTACCTCCTTGAGATCATAAAACATTCTTTGCTAAGTCTCAAAAAGTTTGTGTTCACTGAGAAAGGCAGCACGTACATTTCTATTGTTCTGAGTTGGTTCAGTATTATGACTTTTATCTTACTGACTACTGCGTTTTTGCAATCCTGTTCTCCGTAAGAGCAGAAAAGACAAACTGTTTATCAGAATGCTATACATTACACAGGATTTTGATGTTAAAAAAAATAAAAAAAAATTAAAAAAAAATCAAGGAAAGAAACATATAGATTCTGCTATCATCGTGAATATCTCACTCAAAGATTGCATTTTCCTGCAGTTGCACTTCTGGTTTTTGACTTTATTTCTCCTCTACGACCAATGATAGTACTTTCTGAGCTACTAAATTATTCCACCCATCTCAGGAAGATAGATTAATTTTTGAACTTATCTTTCAATAGTGGCACTAAGTTGTATCAGGATATTTTTTGTGTGTCAGAAAAAGAAATCTAGTTTTTGTTTCAGTACTCACAGAGACACAGATTCTATTGTAGCTTAAGGTGCTCATACCACACCCATCACAGTGACAGCAAGAAATGGAAAGAGAACAATATTTTCTGCTTTCTGATTATAGTGGAAGCTGCTGCACTTTTTTTTTTTTTTTTTTTTTGCTCTGTGAGTTACTTGTAGATGCCTGGTTTTGCAGTGAGTTAACACAGTGAAGTTGATTTCAGCAGAAGCAAGGCAGTGAGAAAACCAAGTCACATTTAAAACCTGGGTTCAATGGTGTCTGTATAAATTTCATATATCAGTGGAATTCCATTTCTTTCCACTTTGTGCACCAGTAAGACTGGTTCATAAAAGATGCAGAATATAGACATTTAACAACATTGGAATTTCCATTTGCCATGATCCTGCAGAAAGATATAAGTGCTGTGCTAATGTCAACGGTTTATGGGCTGGTCTGGCCCAGTTCCGTGACCAGCAGGGCGGAGGGAACTGCGGATCCACGCCTCTGGGAAAGGGGAAGCAGGGGACCCCAAAATACTTGAAAACAACAGCACTGATCAGAGGTGGAACAAATGATTTTACTAAATATAGTATTAGTAAAAAACAATGAGAGAGAGAGAGAGAGTCTGTTTGAATTGTATAGACCTCACCACAATGCTGGGGTGAGAAGTGCAGTCCAGTTGAGTGACTGAAGTACAGGTGGCGAAGCGCAGATGGCAAAGCGCAGGCGGCAAAGCGCAGATAGCAAAGCGCAGACAGCGAAGAGCAGGTGAAGAAGAAGGATCAGGTGACCTTGCTTGGAGTTATATCCCCTTGCTGACCGCAAAGTCTCCTGGGGAAATGTAGTTCTTCTCCGACGGACGAACATTTGGCAGATATCAAACCCCACCCCCAGTGCATTACATGATGTTATGGCGTGGAATACTGATGACCAAAAATCATAAAACCATGACATTCCACCCCTTATTCTACATCACTACATCATGCTTAACACATGGAATTACAGACTGCACTTCCCCAACATCAAATTCCCTTGTGGTACACCCTGAACATCCCCGTTTCTCTGCATCACCCACCAGGTGGACCCAGGTCCCTGGGCAAAGACAGTTCCGCGAAGAGTTTTGCCCTTCCCAGAAGCAGGAAAAACCCAAACTGCTTTTCCTAACATGTTCTTTACATGTACTACAGGGACCTTATCTCACTCTACAATACGTAGGGAGCTGGATTGGGTAGGACCATCTCGACTGATTGATCCTCTGGTGTTAACCAGCCAGGTGGCTTCTGCCAAATGCTTCTCCCAGTGTCTAAATGTTCCGCCACCCGTTGCTTTCAACATCGTTTTTAACAACCCGTTGTAGCGTTCGATCTTACCAGAGGCTGGTGCATGATAGGGGATATGATAAATCCACTCGATGCCATGTTCTCTGGCCCAAGTATCCACAAGTGAATTTTTAAAATGAGTCCCATTATCTGACTCAATCCTTTCCGGGGTGCCATGTTGCCACAGGATTTGCCTCTCCAGACCTAATATGGTGTTTTGGGCGGTAGCATGGGGTACTGCATATGTTTCAAGCCACCTGGTTGTTGCCTCCACCATGGTGAGCACATAATGCTTACCATGGCGAGATCGTGGCAAGGTGATATAATCAACCTGCCATGCCTCCCCATATTTGTACTTTTGCCATCGCCCTTCCTCCCAGAGAGGTTTCATCCTCTTAGCTTGTTTAATTGTGGCGCATGTATAACAGTCGTGAATGATTTGTACAATGGCATCCATAGTTAAGTCCACCCCTCGGTCTCTGGCCCATTTGTATGTTGCGTCTCTCCCTTGATGACCTGAGGTCTCATGGGCCCACCGAGCTAAAAATAACTCACTCTTGTTCTGCCAGTCCAGGTCTATTTGAGCCACCTCAATTCTGGCAGCTTGGTCTACCTGATGGTTATTTTGCTGATCTTCTGTAGCTCTACTCTTGGGCACATGAGCATCTACATGACGCACCTTTATAACCATATTTTTTGTTCGGGTAGCAATATCTTTCCATAGGTCAGCAGCCCAAATAGGCTTGCCCTTTCTTTGCCAAAAATGTCAACGGTTTATGGGCTGGTCTGGCCCAGTTCCGTGACCAGCAGGGCGGAGGGATCTGCGGATCCGCGCCTCTGGGAAAGGGGAAGCAGGGGACCCCAAAATACTTGAAAACAACAGCACTGATCTGAGGTGGAACAAATGATTTTACTAAATAAAGTATTAGTAAAATACAATGAGAGAGAGAGAGAGAGAGAGAGAGAGAGAGAGAGAGAGAGAGAGAG